>NC_136527.1:128559008-128629008 GCF_053919585.1 Euprymna scolopes | reverse complement strand
ATTACAATAGAAAATGCGAGCATGAAAAGTATTTTGGTTAAGCTTAAACATGGAAAAGTAAAGGACTAGTTGTTAAAACTGGAAAAGAAAAGGACAAGATATTCTAGTAAAAAAATATAATAAATTTATAAATTAAAATATTGCATCATTAACAATTGATTATATAATGTTAAATTATATTACAATAGAAAATGCGAGCATGAAAAGTATTTTGGTTAAGCTTAAACATGGAAAAGTAAAGGACTAGTTGTTAAAACTGGAAAAGAAAAGGACAAGATATTCTAGTAAAAAAATATAATAAATTTATAAATTAAAATATTGCAGCATTAACAATTGATTATATAATGTTAAATTATATTACAATATAAAATGCGAGCATGAAAAGTATTTTGGTTAAGCTTAAACATGGAAAAGTAAAGGACTAGTTGTTAAAACTGGAAAAGAAAAGGACAAGATATTCTAGTAAAAAATATAATAAATTTATAACTTAAAATATTGCATCATTAAAAATTGATTATATAATGTTAAATTATATTACAATAGAAATTTCGAGCATGCAAAGTATTTTGGTTAAGCTTAAACATGGAAAAGTAAAGGACTAGTTGTTAAAACTGGAAAAGAAAAGGACATGATATTCTAGTAAAAAAATATAATAAATTTATAAATTAAAATATTGCATCATTAACAATTGATTATATAATGTTAAATTATATTACAATATAAAATGCGAGCATGCAAAGTATTTTGGTTAAGCTTAAACATGGAAAAGTAAAGGACTAGTTGTTAAAACTGGAAAAGAAAAGGACATGATATTCTAGTAAAAAAATATAATAAATTTATAAATTAAAATATTGCAGCATTAACAATTGATTATATAATGTTAAATTATATTACAATAGAAAATGCGAGCATGAAAAGTATTTTGGTTAAGCTTAAACATGGAAAAGTAAAGGACTAGTTGTTAAAACTGGAAAAGAAAAGGACATGATATTCTAGTAAAAAAATATAATAAATTTATAAATTAAAATATTGCAGCATTAACAATTAATGTTATCAATTGTTGTTTCTTTTATAAGACAGGGGCACTTTCAAAATAGAGGGCACTCTATAGAGCATAGTTGAACCATAATACATGACTTTTCTACGTTTATCTTTAATTAAAATTATCATATAAAAATTAAGTTTATAAAATCAATTGTCTGGGTTTTTTTTACTTTAACAGAGTCGCTTTTTAAGCACAACTGGACCATGATAATTGACTTTTTTTGCACGTTCATCTTTAATTCAAATTATTTAAAACTAAGTTCATAAAGTCAACAGTTGGTTCTTTGATAAGACGGGGACGCCTTACTAATAAATTTTATCGATTGTTTGTTCTTTGATAAGGACAGGGGCGCGTTCAACCTGAAAGTTACTTCTTTAAGCACAATTGAACAGTGATAATTGATTTTTGTTCGTTTATCTTTAATTCAGGTGATGATATAAACATATTTTTATGAAGACAACAGTGGATACAGGCGCGTTCAAAATGAAGATTACTTTTTAGAGTACATCATCAACGCTCTGATCCCCATCTGGCATCAATTGAAATGGATGCCTCTCGTCTTAGGAGGCTTCATGTTTTGACAAGCTTCTGGTTGTGACCTTTACTCTTGATCTGAAATGGAACACGTACATCAAGTCTGTTGCCAGGGATTCTGGGAAAATAGTAGGATCCTTCTACCGCTCCAGAAGATATCTCACTATCAACCATGATAATTGACTTCACGGTTAGCTGAGAAGCCAGTTGGATTTTTGATAAGACGGGGACCCCTTACTAATAAATGTTATCAATTGTTTGTTCTTTCATAAGACAGGGGCGCCTTCCTTATAAATTTAATCAACTCTTGGTTCTTTCATAAGACAGGGGCGGGTTCAAAATGAAGATTACTCTTTAGAGTACATTTGAAGCCAGATTGTCACAAACCATGATAGTTGACTTTACGGTTAGTGTGAATTTCAAGAAAGCAAAGTACACGTGAAGACACTTTAGAAAAACGTCTATCCTTATCAAGTCCCAGAGGCCATTCGAGGATAAGCATTAAAGAGTATACAGTAGTCAATTGGACAATATAGTAATCGTTAGTAATGGAAATTCGGTAATTTTGTTAACTTAATGTGGAACGGCTAATCAAGAATTAGTTTACATTGGACTTAGTGGGGGATGCCCTTTTCTCTACCCTGCAACCTCTCTCCCACAGAAGAGACATTGCAAGCCTATCCTTGTTTTATCGTTATTTCCATGGCAGGTGCTCGTCTGAACTCCAATCTCTGCTCCCCCCTCGCCAATCTTTCACGAAAAACACCCGTCTAGCTGAATCCACTGTGAAAAATTTCCCCCACTCTATATCTGTGCCTAAATCCAAACACGGATTCCATGAAAAATCTTCTTTCTTAGAACTGCACGCCTGTGGAACTCTGTTCCGTCTGCTTGCTTCCCACCGGACTACAACTTGGATGTCTTCAAGTCCAACGTTAACAAATTCCTAATGAACCGCCCCCTTAAGTAAACACTTCATCAAATCTCCACACTAACGTAATGTACTTGCAATAACCCTTATCCCTGAGTGGCTTCCGGGCCTTGATAAGTGGTGATCACTGCGTAAAAAAAACGATAGAAAATAAAATTCCGTTTTAAACTTGGGGATAAATGTCACAGAAACGTGTGGAATGCTTTAGACTGCGTTTAGACAATCTCGTATGGTATAGTCCAGACCTTGCTTCTGGAGACTTTTGGTTAGAAGAACGATATGCAATAAAATCCTTTATTAAACTTTCTTTCCAAAATGCCAGAGAAACGTGTGGAATGCTTTAGGCTGCCTTTGGACCATCTCGTATTAATCAAGTTCCAGTTTTTTGAGTGGCATAAGAGATTCAATGAAGGAAGGGAGTTTATGACGGGATTATGAGATGTGTGAGAGGAGTAAGTGGGTTAGAAAAAAAATCGAAAATGCAATGAACAAAACCACAAGATATCATGCATAAATTATCATTTTTATTTTTGAAAAAAAAAAAGAACAATAATATTTTATTATTTTCACAGTCTTCTCGATTGTATTTGTGAAAAACAAAATGGCGATTTCTCGCACTGAAAGCTAGACCCGACAGAAAAATGTTCAATTACATTAAAATTAGGTACTTGTACAGTTTAGTCAAGACATTGAAAAAATGAAAATATTGGAAAAAAAAAAGTTATATTGTACGTATCTGTTTTGGACTTAAGATCTCCGAAAAAAAAATTTCATTAAATTTGATCGAGTAGGTTTTTTTTTACAGCAGAAAAACACGTTTTTATGAGAGCGCGTTGAAGTCAGCCATTGTGAAATTTGTTGAACACGTCAAAGGGAGATAACTACATGAAAAGCGCCGATACTCCCTCCCCATCTTTAATTCTAGCATTTCTTCCTAAAAATCGAACCTTTTGCTCGGTATCATAATAATTTTTTTTTTTTGCTGTAAAAAAAAAAAACTACGTGATCAAATTAAGTGGATTTTTTTTTCGGAGAACTTCGTTCCATAACGGATACATGTAATATAACATTTTTTTTTTCATTTTGATATTTTCATTTTTTTTAATGTCTTGACATAACTTTACAAAAATTAAATAAAAAAAAAGAAAAATAATAAATAATGGACGGTTTAGAAAATTATTAAAATTATTACTATTATTATTATTATTATTATTATTATTATTATTATTATTATTATTATTATTATTATTATTATTATTATTGTTGTTGTTGTTGTTGTTGTTATCTGGTCGTATATTTCATTTCTGCTTAGTTGAGAAAAGATTTAGCAAATAAAGAACGCTAAAAATGTTCATACAAAAAGGTTCATTTTTTTTTACTTAATTTAAAACGGGGTGGGGTAAATGTTAACTTTAACGGCGTTATTAATTTTTCTTTCTTTCTTTTGTTTTTTTCTTTTCTTTTTTGTTTGTTTTTCTTCCGTTTCTTTCTTTGTTAAATTTCTTTCTTTCTTTTCTTCACTCTCCAAGCAACGGCAACCACCAAAATTTGTCGCAAGAACTCTGAAATAAATTAAAACAGAATACAGTGAAAAGATATTCTAAGTTTGGTAATTAAGGGGGGGAGACAACTCAATTCGAACTACCGAGATCAAAATCGATATAGCGCTACTTTCTAGGCATTCAGATATATTTCTCGTTGTTGCATGATTTCCGCTGTTTTCTAGACGGTGATAGATGATTTGGCGTCCCCGACGAAAATCTTCCAAGAGATATTTATATATAATATTATAATAACTTTTTTTTACTATCTGTTATAAACTAGCAGGGGTACCCGGCGTTGCTCAGGCGTGGAAAAGGTTTCTGGTAAGGTTATTGAGCAACAGAACCTTAAATATTTTAAAAAAATTAACTAATACTCTAAAATATTTTTTTCAATTAACTAACCCTCTAAAAAAATTTTTTTTAATTAATTAACCCTCTAAAAAATTAAAATAGCAGCGAGTACCCGAAGGTTCATTTCTTACTAAATCTTTTATAAGTAAAGGGTCGGGGGAACAATAAGTCAATCCCAGTGTTACGAAGCTGTATCCAGACAAACAAAAAGAACACAATGGGAAATCCCGGGATTTAGTACGACCTATATCCATGACGTAAATCGGTCATGGGTCAGACCAAAACCAGCAAAAGGGCAATAAACAAGCTGGCGAGGAAAAGGTGATACAAATAAAAAGAGTAGAAAGGAAAACGGGAACGATATAAAATATTCTAATTTGAAAAAATTAATATTGATCTTCTCAACCGTGAAACCCGTGTATTTGGCAAAAGCAAATCACACAAGTACAATTTCAGTTTTCGTCCTTTTTCTTTTCTAGTTTTAACAACTAGTCCTTTACTTTTCCATGTTTAAGCTTAACCATATTACCTTTCATGCTCGCATTTTTCTATTGTAATATAAGTTAACATTATATAATCAATTGTTAATGCTGCAATATTTTAAGTTATAAATTTATTATATTTTTTACTAGAATATCTTGTCCTTTTCTTTTCTAGTTTTAACAACTAGTCCTTTACTTTTCCATGTTTAAGCTTAACCAAAATACTTTTCATGTTCGCATTTTTCTATTGTAATATAAGTTAACATTATATAATCAATTGTTAATGCTGCAATATTTTAAGTTATAAAAGCTTAAATATTTTTAAAAAATTAACTAATACTCTAAAATATTTTTTCAATTAACTAATACTCTAAAAAATTTTTTTTAATTAATTAACCCTCTAAAAAATGAAAATAGCAGCGAGTATCCGAAGGTTCATTTCTTACTAAATCTTTCATAAGGAAAGGGTCGGGCGAACAATCCCAGTGTTACGAAGCTGTATCCAGACAAACAAAAAGAACACAATGGGAAATCCCGGGATTTAGTACGACCTATATCCATGACGTAAATCGGTCATGGGTCAGACCAAATCCAGCAAAAGGGCAATAAACAAGCTGGTGAGGATACAAATAAAAAGAGTAGAAAGGAAAACAGGACAGATATAAAATATTCTAATTTGAAAAAATTAATATTGATCTTCTCAACCGACATATGAAATCAACAGTTGGTTCTTTGATATGACAGAGGCGCCTTCGAAATGAATTCTTCTGTTTAAAACACAATTGAAGTATATGTCACTATTCGTTTTAAACTTAAAATTCTGGAAATTATCACCGCACAAGCACAAAGGCTCGACATATGAAATCAACAGTTGGTTCTTTGATATGACAAAGGTGCCTTCGAAATGAATGCTTCTGTTTAAAGCACAATTGAAGTATAGGTCACTATTCGTTTTAAACTTTAATTCAGGAAATTATCACCGCACAAGCACAAAGGCTCGACATATGAAATCAACAGTTGGTTCTTTGATATGACAGAGGCGCCTTCGAAATGAATGCTTCTGTTTAAGTTAAGTATACGTAACTATTCGTTTTAAACTTAAATTCAGGAAATTAACAGTAAAAAATAAATAAATATAACAGAAACGGATATAGATAGATAGATAGATAGATAAATAGATAGATAGATAGATAAATAGATCGATAGATAGATAGATAACACTTCGAACCTTTTTATTATCGAACAGTAAAAGAAATTTTTTAAATAGCTAAAACACAAAAAGACGAATACAGTTTTGGTACCCCCAAATGGGGAGCGGCATATGTATTTTTTTTTTAATATAATTATCCACTAGTATGGCATCGAGAGGCCCCACCAGAGACTACTGCATGGTCCAGATCCACTCACTGTTCCATCTGCCTTCTTTCCACCTGACTACAACTTGGATGTCTTCAAGTCCAACGTTAACTTCCGGGCCATGAAAAGTGGTGACCACTGTGTAAAAAAAAATAATCCACTGACATGGGATTCTGCTTTCCCAATTGTACTGACATGCAAAACTTCAAAAGTAATGTGAACAAACCTTGCTGCTCATCTCCCTTCTTATAATACCTCTGCAACTTATTCTCCGATAGCAGCCTCCTATTTCAAAGTGATAATGTGCCTTGTTCGAGGTTAAAATTGATTTAAAAAAAGATAGATAGATAGATAGATAGTGTTGCAATATTTTTTAACTGTAATGGGTGTATGAACCCGTGCAGTCGGCATATCCTATTTATAAACGATGCTGCTAGGAACTGACGAATCAAATAAATTCACGTTCTGCTACCAACCAATCAGAAACTAGAATAGCTCCATAAATATTAAACCTTTCTGTAGCAATTTCGTATATGTTTTTTCCATGTCAACACGGGAAGAATCTTTTGCTCTGTGGATTCCAACTTGAGAACTGCCTACTGCGAACCAGTCACCTCCCAGGACTTGCATAGAACAACGAACCATCGGAAACTGTTTTGTCTACTGTGAACCAGTCACCTCCCAGGACTTGTGTAGAACAACGAACCATCGGAAACTGTTCTCTCTACTGCGAACCAGTCACCTCCCAGGATTTGCATAGAACAACGAACCATTGGAAACTGTTCTGTCAACTGAGAACCACTAACCTCCAGGCCGTGTGTAGAACAACTAACCATTGGAAACTGCAGGACTTTTATAGAACAACTAACCATCGGAAACTGTTCTGTCTACTGCGAACCAGTCACCTCCCAGGACTTGCATAGAACAACGAACCATCGGAAACTGTTCTATCAACTGAGAACCAGTAACCTCCAGGCCGTGTGTAGAACGACTAACCATTGGAAACTGCAGGACTTTTATAGAACAACTAACCATCGGAAACTGTTCTGTCTACTGAGGATCAGTCACCTCCAGGACTTGTGTAGAACAATTAACCATCGGAAACTGTTCTGTCAACTGAGAACCAGTAACCTCGAGGCCGTGTGTAGAACGACTAACCATTGGAAACTGCAGGACTTTTATAGAACAACTAACCATCGGAAACTGTTCTGTCTACTGAGGATCAGTCACCTCCAGGACTTGTGTAGAACAATTAACCATCGGAAACTGTTTTGTCAACTGAGAACCAGTAACCTCCAGGCCGTGTGTAGAACAACTAACCATTGGAAACTGCAGGACTTTTATAGAACAACTAACCATCGGAAACTGTTCTGTCTACTGCGAACCAGTCACCTCCCAGGACTTGCATAGAACAACGAACCATCGGAAACTGTTTTGTCAACTGAGAACCAGTAACCTCCAGGCCGTGTGTAGAACGACTAACCATTGGAAACTGCAGGACTTTTATAGAACAACTAACCATCGGAAACTGTTCTGTCTACTGAGGATCAGTCACCTCCAGGACTTGCATAGAACAACGAACCATCGGAAACTGTTCTATTAACTGAGAACCAGTAACGTCCAGGCCGTGTGTAGAACAACTAACCATTGGAAACTGCAGGACTTTTATAGAACAACTAACCATCGGGAACTGTTCTGTCTACTGAGGATCAGTCACCTCCAGGACTTGTGTAGAACAATTAACCATCGGAAACTGTTCTGTCAACTGAGAACCAGTAACCTCCAGGCCGTGTGTAGAACGACTAACCATTGGAAACTGCAGGACTTTTATAGAACAACTAACCATCGGAAACTGTTCTGTCTACTGAGGATCAGTCACCTCCAGGACTTGCATAGAACAACGAACCATCGGAAACTGTTCTATTAACTGAGAACCAGTAACGTCCAGGCCGTGTGTAGAACAACTAACCATTGGAAACTGCAGGACTTTTATAGAACAACTAACCATCGGGAACTGTTCTGTCTACTGAGGATCAGTCACCTCCAGGACTTGTGTAGAACAATTAACCATCGGAAACTGTTCTGTCTACTGAGGACCAGTAACCTCCAGGACTTGTATAGAACATCTAACCATCGGAAACTGTTCTGAAACTAAACATGGCGTACAACTCTAGATAGATAAATAGATAAATAGATAGATAGATAGATAGATAGATAGATAGATAGATAAAAAATAGATAGATAGATAGATGGATGGATAGATAACACTTCGAACTTTTATTATCTGACTGTAAAAAACTTTTCAAAAATAGCAAAAACACAAAAAAAACGAATACAGTTTTGGTACCCCCAAATTGGGAATGGCATGTGTATTTTGTTTAAAATATAATTATCACGTGTTTCGTCCCAACTCGAATTTAGGTAAAAATGCACTTACTTAAATATAATTGAATTAATTAAAAAAAAGTATCGCAAAAAAAAAAAACAATAACATCTATATAAAAACAAATGTGTCACATTCAGTCATGCAAGGTAACCTAGTGGTAGGGGGGTACGCTTCTTACCATAGGGTCCTGATTTCGAATTTCGCTAGTTTCAGCGAACTCTTATGAGTCGTAGACGACGGAACATGTGTCAGTGGATATTATATATATATATATATATATATATATATATATATATATATATATATGCAATAAATTCCACAGCCGAACGTAGCAACCCACAAGAGCTATGACAGTCAACGAACCGGAAGTCCAAGTCTCGAGTTTCACCCTCATTTGGGCTCATCAGTAAGACACATCGGAACCCAGGATTCGAAACCCGGGCCTCTTGCATGCGAGGCAAGAACTCTACCCACTGAGTTGGTTGACCACGTCCCTTGTCGACGAAGTAAGTCTATTTCTCAGTTGGATTTTGGCGCCGTTAGCTTGATCTGTGTTGGTTAATAGAATTTGTGTGCAGGGCGTTTGCTCAGTTGGTAGAGTGCTTGCCTCGCATGCAAGAGGTTCGGGTTTCGAATGTTTCTAACTGATGAGCCCAAACGAGGGAAAAACTCGAATCTTGGACTTCCGGTTCGTTGACTGTCATGGCTCTTGTGGGCTGCGACCTTGCTTGGTTGTGGAAATTGTTACATCTAACATATAACTATATTTTTGTTTTTCAGAATGTTAGAGATCATATAGAATTCATCATCGCAGCCCACAAGAGCCTTGACAGCCAACGAACCGGAAATCAAAGACTCGAGTTTCGCCCTTATTTGGGCTCATCAGTCAGACATATCTTAATTGTTCTTCGTATGGATCTTTTGCTCAGTTTAAATTCCTGGGTGAGGATATGTCTGACTGATGAGCCCAAATGAGGACTAAACTCGAGTCTTGGACTTTAGGTTCGTTGGCTGTCATGGCTATCGTGGGCTGCGACGTTGTTTGGCTGTGGAAATAAATAAATAAATAAATAAATATATATATATATATATATATATATATATATTATTTTTAAAATATAACTATCCACTGACACGTGTTTAGTCGTCTACGACTTATTAGAGTGGCTTAATCTAGCGAGATTCGAAATTGGGGCCCCTTGGTAATTCTGATGAGTCGTAGACGACTAAACACGTGTCAGTGGATGATTATATTTTAAAAATAATATATATCCCGCTCCCCATGTGGGGGTACTAAATTGGTTAAAGGAAAAACTATTCCCAACTCGGATTTAGGCAAAAATGCACTGTCATAAATAATTGAATTCATTCAAAACGTATCGCAAAAACAAAGAACACACACACGCATACACACACACACACACACACACACACACACACACACATATATATATATATATATATATATATATATATATATATATATACTCGGGGTTTTTTTATATTCAAAAGTAATAGACTAGTGAATTCAACAAGGTTGTTAGATAGTGCTCAATAAAAAGAGCTGATAATACTTGTTTATTGTTATATAAACATGCTCACATCCCGCTGCTACAAACAGCCACTTGTTTCAATCAAACAACAGATATCATCAGGCAGCGACTTGACTATTCAAATGTTCAATGAATAACCAAGATTATTCATTGAACATTTGAATAGTCAAGTCGCTGCCTGATGATATCTGTTGTTTGATTGAAACAAGTGGCTGTTTGTAGCAGCGGGATGTGAGCATGTTTATATAACAATAAACAAGTATATATATATATATATATATATATATATATATATATATATATATATATATATATATATATATATATATATCAATACGTTTTATTTTTTATTACATTTTTTTCCCTGTTCAATTACATTTTTGTTTCAGCTACACGACCGTTTTTTGGCCGTCATGTAGCCTCCTTAGACTTTACAGAAAAGTGACTGTAAAGTCTGAGGAGGCTACATAACGATCAAAAAACGGTCGTGTAGCTGAAACAATAATGTAATTGAACAGGGAAAAAAACGGTAATAAAAAAAATAAAACGCATATTTGCTCTACAACAGTATCGAGCACTTTCTTCAGGTTTTTATTAATTACAATTTCTACTAAACTATATATATATATATATATATATATATATATATATATATATATATTGTTTTTCAATTTAAACTGAGCAGCTCAATAAAATACTCACCAGTTAAGACAGTCTCCGGTTTCGATTATTTGTAGAGGAATTAATATTTTCGGAGTCTTGAACGTTCAAGAATACGTTTGAATCGCCTCATGAGTTGCAGTGTATTCATGTCTTCTCCATAGGAAGATCGTGCGGGCCGATCATAGTCTGCACTGAAAGCACATTTCGTGGAACAAAAAAGATCTATGAAGCAACATTCCGGTTTCCCTGCGGCTCTAAGTGTAACTAATGCCGATCGTGCGACCCTGTATGCAGAGCTGGTAGCACATTTGGTTGAACAGAACAGATCTATGAAGCAACAATCTGGGGCCCCTGCTGCGCTAAGGGCAGCTAACGCCGATCGTGTGGCCCTGTGCGCAGAGCTGGTAGCACATTTGGTTGAACAGAACAGGTCTATGAAGCAACAATCTGGGGCCCCTGCTGCGCTTCGGGCAGCTAACGCCGATCGTGTGGCCCTGTGTGCAGAGCTGGTAGCACATTTGGTTGAACAGAACAGGTCTATGAAGCAACAATCTGGGGCCCCTGCTGCGCTACGGGCAGCTAACGCCGATCGGGCGACCCTGTGCGCAGAGCTGGTAGCACATTTGGTTGAACAGAACAGATCTATGAAGCAACAATCTGGGGCCCCTGCTGCGCTACGGGCAGCTAATGCCGATCGGGCGACCCTGTGCGCAGAGCTGGTAGCACATTTGGTTGAACAAAAAAGGTCTATGAAGCAACAATCTGGGGCCCCTGCTGCGCTACGGGCAGCTAACGCCGATCGTGTGACCCTGTGTGCAGAGACCACGTCCTTAGGGCTGGCAGTACATAGTTTTGAACAAGACGGGTTGGTGGCACAACAGGCTGGTTTCCCTGCTATTTTAGGGGCAGCTAACGCCGATCGTGCGACCTTATGTACAGAGCTGGTAGCACATTTCGTGGAACAGAACAGATCTATGAAGCAGCAATCTGGGGCCCCTGCGGACCCTTGAAAGGGATAGGTCATAATATTCAAGAATGTTAAACAAATTACAAACTTCATTGTTTTGTTTTTGTTTTTTTTGTGTTTTTGAATCGTTATTGGTTCGAATCTTTGGTAGATGTTTCAATTGGCAATCACTTTTAAACTAAGTTTCTTTTCTCATCGGAAGCTTAGTTTTAAGGTCTACGAAAGTGTTTCTCGTCTGACGAAGGATGCCGGTCGGCGCGCCTCTTTTAAACCATGAAAAAAAAAAAAAAAAAAAAAAAAAATCGATGGGGAGGAGGTGGTGTAAGGCGGAGGGGGAGGATGTCAAGAGGGATTTCTTGATAGGACTGGATATGTTACGGAGAGAGACCTAAAAGGGGGCGAGAAACAGTGAGAGACGTGGGATGGAGATAGAAAGGCGGTTACTTTTGACGTTTGCATGACAATATGTCATTTTTCATCTCCCCTCCCCTCTCTCTCCCCCTCTCTCTCTCTCCCCCTCTCCCTCTCTCCCTCTCTCTCTCTCTCTCTCTCTATATATATATATATATATATCGCTCACCAGAATTCGCTTCTCTTAATCACCTTCAGTTGATGACATGATTATTACTAATCCATCAATCCAACGGAAAAGAGAGAGAGAGAGAGAGAGAGAGAGAGATGGGATAGAGATAATTTTGAACATATGTCTCTCTTCATCTCCCCCCTCTCTCCCTCTCTCTCCATCAATCCAATGTATATATATATATATATATATATATATATTTATATATATTTATTATTATAGTAGGTATTTAATTATTATAGTAAAAAAAATTGTGTATATATATGTGTGCGTGTGTGTGTGTGTGTGTGTGCGTGTGTGTTTCTGTGTGATAGGAAGTTACAGAGAGAGGGGGAGAGAGGGGCAGGAGATGGATTGATTTCACACCTTTCAATCAATTACGTCACTTTTTACTTTCTCTCTTTCTCTTTCTCTTTCTCTCTCTCTTTTTTTCTCTATCTCTCTCTCTCTTTCTCTCTCTCTCCCCCTTTCTCTTCATATGAATCGGTGCTTTTAAACCATGAAAAGAAAAAGGAGGTGGAGTGCCAGGAGGGAGTTTCTTTAATTTGTCGTTTGTAGTCACGTGACAAGGCCCGGAGATGGTACAGAGAGAGAGAGAGAGAGAGAGAGAGGGAGAGAGAGAAGGGGGGTGTACAGAGGCAGAGGGTGATGGATTTTTAAACCTTTTGAATCTCACCCTCTCTCTCTCACTCTCTCTCTCTCTGTCTCTCTCCCTCTTCTCTTTTCGCAATCTGTTATATCAACTTGACAATACGCACGCACAGACACGCACACGCACACACACGCGCGCGCACACACACACATATATTTGTATATATATGCGTATATATATATATGCATATACATATATACATGCATATATATATATGCATATACATATATACATGTATATATATGCATATACATATATACATGTATATATGTATATGCATAAACATATATACGTATATATATACATATACAGATAAAGATAAGTATATGTATATACTACGTCACTCTTCACCTCCCTCCCTCTCTCTCTCTAACGTCTCCAGCCCTATCACGTGACGGTACATAACAAATTAAACTTCTCATTATCTCTCTCATCTTTTTTCGCAACATGTTCCTTATCAACTTCATGACTATATATATATATATATATATATATGTATGTATACATATATGTATATATATACATATATTTACATGTATATACATATATATACATACATATACATATATATGTATATATATAAATATACAGATATATATATACTTTCCTATATATGTATATATATATATGTATATATGTATATGCATATATGTACATATGAATAAATGAATGTATGTAACATAATTGATTATAAATTAATTAATCAACTTCAGTCGATGAATTAATTTTACTAATTGATCAATCACACACATATATATATGTGTGTATGTAATTATATATGTATATCTATATTTATATACGTACATATGTAAGTATATATACTAGCAAAAGTACCCGTCGTTGACTGTGTTCAAAAACAGCCTACAGAAAATGGACTCTGATTTATGAAAGTATGATAGGTTATGAAAAGGAAGGGTTCTAAAGAGATAGCTTCGAATTTGGGGGTATCAAAACCAAAGCAAAATATGATGAAAGTAAAAATAACATAGATAAACCCCATAATTTTTCATACCATACCTGTTCACACTGAAACACTTATCACAATGTTCTGTGGATCTATATTAAAAAAACCTTGTTAAACTTTCTGACATATTTCCATTCTATGGAGGTCAGGCGCAAACGAACACCCCATAATTTTTTTATACCATATTTCTTCAAACTGAAACATAATTATTAAAGTATACTTACGCAGATATGAAAAGTCTTTATTAAAGTTTGTGCCTATTTCCATTCTATGGAGGCCATGCGCGAAAGCAGAACGCACAATTTTATTATACCATCCCTATTTAAGTTAAAACATATTTATCAAAGTATTATTATGTACATCTATATCAAAAACACTTGTAAGGGTTTTTTTTTAATTTTTTATTTCCATACTTTGTGGACCAGACGCGAACGCAGACCCCACAAATTTAATGAATCACCGTTCTTCCAGATCAAACATATCCATTTCTGTGTCTCGATACATCTTCTATCATTATATGTAATCAGTTTTTAATATAGTCTACCATATAGAAGGCTATTCGTGACCAGACACACACACACACACACACATTCCGCTTTGTATTATAGACATAATTAGCAGTTCCGCCCGTATAAGGTTATGTGCAGATGTATATATATTATTGAATATGCAAAATTTATATAATAGTCTTCCTTTACTACCAAACATAAATATACATAAATATATAATTATATATATATATATATATTATAAAACATATAGATAATTATATACATATAATTACATATATATATAATTATATATATATATTATAAAACATATATATAATTATATACATATAATTATATATATATAATTATATATATATTATAAAACATATATATAATTATATATATCTATATATCTATAAAAACAGAGATGTGTGTGCCACAGACGATTTCTGATTGGTTAATCCAATAATCACATCTCCTAAAAAACTATGGTTCCTACGTTCTTAAATTTACCATAAAATATTATGCCCTTATTTATTGTCCATCTTGGAAGGGTCTATTTTTTTCCTAACTTGCCATTTACAAATTACAAAATTACGAAACTTACACCAGCTATCACAATCTAACCTCCGACACCACGTCCGCCATTCTGGCGCTAGCCGCACACACGTACACACAACACGAAAACAAACGCTGTCCTCCAAAGGACAGACTATTAGCACACGTACACACACACACACACACACGAATATATGTCAAGCTATGTCACGGTAACATATATTGAGCGAGTTTTTAACAGTATTTTATCCAGTTTTTTATTTATAACACCTTTTCCCAAACTTACCGTGTTAAACGGGGAGTCAGACGCCATCTTGAATTTTCCAATACATCGGTAAACACTGTATGTTTTTCGAGCTGAATAAACATGTTACACTGAATAAAAATACGAAAAATATATCCAGTTTGGTAGAAAAGTAACTTATCTTGCCTTTGATAACATTTATTTGTTATATATTTGTTTTTGACAACTTTTTCGAATCTATGTGTACAGTAATACAAACCCATTAAAAATATTGTTTTTGATTTTGAAAAAATATTGTGGTTCATTTGTATTTAAAAATATTGTGGTTCATTTTGATTTAAAAAATATTCATTTTGATTTTAAAAAAATATTGTTCATTTCGATTAAAAAACATTCATTTTGATTTTAAAGAAATTTATTTTGACTAAAAAAATAGTTAAATTTTAATATTTGTTTATTGTCTTAACTCATATCAAATGTTTTGCTTGTGTTCTGCTTCAAATATTCATAATCTTACATGCATAATTTTCATTTAATTATATTAAATAAACTTCAAGTTTACTACAAATAAAATCGTGTTCCTTCATTTTTTTAAAATGTAATTTATAAGTAATTAAAGAACGCATTCTAATCTTTAAAATCTATAATACAACGAAATATTCAATTGCTTATAATACTTAAACAAACAACTTGTGTTTTTTTATTATTTTTTATTATTAATATTAGATGAGTTTCAGTATAAATCATCGTGTTCTTTATTTCAATCCAATTTTGAAGTTTTGTAACGCTGTCTGTAAAAATTACTGTTGATTATTGACAGTCTAAGAGTTCCACATATCTTGCTTGTTGGGACCTCGGCCATCTTTATAACGAAGGCCACGTCACCATCCCCCCACCAAAAGGGGAAGCCTGGCATTTTCTCACCCGAAACGGGTGGAACTTGGCAGTTTCTCCCCCCAAAGGAGGGAGCCGGTGTCCCCCCCCAAGGGTGGGGGGCGAAGAGGCCAGGAGGAGGTGACTTTTTGCTTGGGGGGGGGGAGAAGCCTCCAGGCACTCTCCTCCCTGAAGGTGGGGTTGGGGATTATCTCTCCCTGAAGGGTGGAGGCCGGCACCAAGCATGTAAATCCAGAGGGGTGACTTCTTTTGTTACCCCTCGGAGTAGGAAGGGGGTCGATCACCCAGGCAACGCCGGGTAACCCCTGCTAGTAATTATATATATATAATATTATATAATTATATATATAAAATATATATATATAATTATATATAATTATTTATATATAATTATATATATAATTATATATATATAATTATATATATAATATATATATAATCTGTATATATAAAAATGTAAAGTTGGTTCGTTCTAAACGAATAAAACCCTATTTCTACGTTACCAATTTATTTGAAATTTTCAGACAACCCATCTTTAGAGTCGAGGTATGTTTTTATGTTATTGAAATAAATTTACCTCGCGAATTATTAAAATATTAAATAAAATAAATATATTTTTAACCGTTACTGCGAATCTGTTCTGTTGTAAAACTGAACTTCCGGTTCGATTCATTTCACAGCCACGAATTGACGAAAGATTTCATTTTCTGTTAACTCGATAAGTAAAACAAAAACAAAAAAAAACAGCTTACTCATGCAGAGAGTGATCCGTGCTGAAATACTAATGTTATTATTTAAAAAGCCATTCTTAACATGGGGAAGGGAGGGTGTTTTGTACCTATTCTGTACTTTAACCTTACAATCGAATAAAAACATATCATAAAACTTTAATTAAACGTGGAAAACGATTTAAAAAAATAGCGCAGATCACTCTCTGCATTAGCACACACACACACACACACACACACACACACAAATAATGTTGGCAGCTGGTTTGGCTGCCCCATACTTCAAAGGAAGAAGAAAAAAAACAAACAAACAAAAAAAACGAAAGTATATTTTTCGCCCCTTAATGAGCCAAACACACACACACACACACACAAAAATAATAATAATAATAATAATCCCATATTTTAAAAATTTAAATTCATTTATGTACTTACCAATTTTTTTAATGTACTTACCAATTTTTTTAATTTTATTTATGTTAAGGCTTTTCACTCATGAAACATTACGTTTTAATTGTTTAGTTTATTTTCACGGCATTGTTTACATAAAAAGATTTGTTTTAACTTTTTCTAAACTGTTTCATTTTTACGACATGCCTCAACGTATTATAAACACCCTTACCCCCATGTTAAAAAAACGCCCTTCCATAAACCTCGAAAGCCGTTCTTAACATGGGGAAGCAAGGGTGTTTATAATATGCTGGGGCGAGTCGTAAAATTAACGAAGTTTGGGTTTGTATTACTGTACACATAGATTCGAAACAGTTGTCAAAAAACAAATATATAGCAAATATTATTATCAAAAGCAAGATAAGTTACTTTTCTACCAAACTGGATATATTTTTCGTATTTTTATTCAATGTAACATGTTTATTCAGCTCGAAAAACATACAGCGTTTACCGATGATAATAGTAAATATGATATATTGTATCGGCTGATCATTTTATAAAAAAAACACAACTATTAATTAACTCACATTTCATCATTTTTCTTAATTCTTGGATATGGTACTAATTTTGACAATTTTTCATCATTAAAACTAACCATATCGCACACCTTACTAAAATAATAACTTTGATATATTTTGATATATTTTAGGCTTATTATTTCATTACAAACACATACATAAATCAACTCACATTTCATCATTTTTTTGTAATTCTTGGATATGTTACTAATTTTGACAATATTTTTTATAATTTAAACAAACGTTGTCGCCAAACCTTACTAAAATAATAACTTTGATACATTTGCTGGGCTGATTATTTCATTACAAACACACTTATGAATTAACCTCCATTTCATCATTTTTCATAATTCTTGGGTATATTACTAATTTCGACAATCATTTTTCATAATTTATACCCACATTATCGCCCTTTCTTAATAAAATAATAAGTTTGAAATATTGTCTGGGCTTATTATTTTATAACAAACACACTAATTCATGAAATCACATTTAATCATTTTTCATAATTCTTGGATATGTTACTTATTTCGACAATCATTTTTCATAATTTTAACCCACATTTTCGCTCTTCCCTCTTCACTAAATAATAACTTTGATATATTGTCTAGGCTGATTGTTTTCTTACAAACACACCAATCAATTGGCTCATATTTCATCATTTTTCGTTATTCTTGGATATGCTATTAATTTCGACAGTAATTTCTCATAATTTAAGGCCTCCTTATCTTCTTCCCCTTTACTTATATAATAACTTTGATATATTGTCTAGGCTGACTATTTTATTATAAACACACCAATCAATTAAATCACATTTCGTCATTTTTCGTAATTATTGGATGTCTTACTAATTTCGACCATAATTTTTTATAATTTAAACAATCCTCGTCGCCCTCTCTTACTAAAAAATTACTTTGATATATTTTCTGGGCTGATTAATTCATAAAGACATAACTATCAATTAACTCACACTTCACCATTTTTCTTAATTCTTTGATATGTTACTCATTTCGACAATTATTTTTAATATTTTTAACCCACATTATCTCCCACCCACTACAAACATAATCACTTTGATATCTGGGATGATTATTTCATTACAAACACACCAAACAATTAACTCACATTTCGTCATTATTCATAATTCTTGGATATGTTACTTATGTCGACAATCATTTTTCATCATTTTAACACACATCATCGCCCCACTTACTAAAATAATAACTTTGATATATTGTCTGGTCTGATTATTTCAGTGCAAACACACTAATGCATTAAATAACATATTATCATTTTTCATAATTCTTGGATATGTTACTAATTTTGACAATTACTTTTCATAATTTAAACCATCTTTATCGCCCTCTCTTACTTACATAATTACTTTGATATATTTCCTGGGCTGATTATTTTATTATAAACACACACGCGATTAACTCACATCTAATCTTTCTTCATAATTCTGGATATGTTACTAATTTCGACAATAATTTTTATAATTAAAAACCCACATTATGCCTCTCTCTCCTACTTATATATTTAATATATTGTCTCGGATTATTATATCATTACAAACACACCAATCAAGTAACTCACATTTAATAATTTTTCATAATTCTTGGATATGTTACTAATTTCGAAAATAATTTTCATAACTTTAACCCATTATGTCGCTCCCCCTTACTTAAATAATACATTCGATATATTGCCTTAGCCGTTTATTTCATTACAAACAAATAAATAAATTCTGGGTATTCTCATAACATATATGTTTCAACTATCTTATCCAATCCATGGTGACGTCGCATATTCTGTTAATATATATCATTCACCTATCTCATCCGATCCCGGTCAACGCTGGGTATTTTGCTACTATATGTTTTCCACCTATCCCATTCAATACTGGGCAACGCTTTCTGATAGTATATATTTGCACATCTCATGCAATCCCTGGACTGGCTTCATGTCCGCAACCGCACTGTTAAAAATATACATGATATAATGTAATGTCTAACTAGTAAACTGTTTCAGCCATTTCCGGGACTGACTTTATATCCCCAACCCACTGCTAAAAATATACATGAAATAATGTAATGTCTAAATAGTAAACTGTTTCAGCCATTTCCAGGATCAACTTTATATCCCCAACCCACTGCTAAAAATATACATGAAATAATGTAATGTATAAATAGTAAACTGTTTCACCCATTTCCGGGACTGACTTTATATCCCGAACCCACTGCTAAAAATATACATTAAATAATGTAATGTCTAACTAGTAAACTGTTTCAGCCATTTCCGGGACTGACTTTATATCCCAAACCAACTGCTAAAAATATACATGAAATAATGTAATGTCTAACTAGTAAACTGTTTCAGCCATTTCCGGGACTGACTTTATATCCCAAACCAACTGCTAAAAATATACATGAAATAATGTAATGTCTAAATAGTAAACTGTTTCAGCCATTTCCGGGATCAACTTTATATCCCCAACCCACTGCTAAAAATATACATGAAATAATGTAATGTATAAATAGTAAACTGTTTCAGCCATTTCCGGGACTGACTTTATATCCCTAACCTACTGCTAAAAATATACATAAATAACGTAATGTCTAAATAGTAAACTGTTTCAGCCATTTCCGGGACTGACTTTATATCCCGAACCCACTGCTAAAAATATACATGAAATAATGCAATGTCTAAATAGTAAACTGTTTCAGCCATTTCCGGGACTGACTTTATATCCCGAACCCACTGCTAAAGATATACATGAAATAATGTAATGTCTAAATAGTAAACTTTTTAAGCCATTTCCGGGACTGACTTTATATCCCGAACCCAATGCTAAAAATATACGTGAAATAATGTAATGTCTAACTAGTAAACTGTTTCAGCCATTTCCGGGACTGACTTTATATCCCGAACCCAATGCTAAAAATATACATGAAATAATGTAATGTCTAAATAGTAAACTGTTTTAGCCATTTCCGGGACTGACTTTATATCTCCAACCCACTGCTAAAAATATACATGAAATAATGTAATGTCTAAATAGTAAACTGTTTCAGCCATTTCCGGGACTGACTTTATATCCCATTAAATAATGAAAAGTTTGAATAGTAAACTGTTTCAGCAGTTCTTTATTCCGTATTTGTGGATTTTTACGCTTGAATATCGAAATATTATTATCCCTCTTTTTCGAAGGGTTCTTTATACCGTGTTTGTGGATTTTTACGCTCGAATGTCGAAAAATTATTATCCTTTTTTTTTCGAAGGGTTCTTTATACCGTATTTGTGGATTTTTACGCTCGAATGTCGAAAAATTATTATCCATTTTTTTCGAAGGGTTCTTTATACCGTATTTGTGGATTTTTACGCTCGAATGTCGAAAAATTATTATCCATTTTTTTCGAATGGTTCTTTATACCGTATTTGTGGATTTTTACGCTCGAATGTCGAAAAATTATTATCCATTTTTTTCGAAGGGTTCTTTATACCGTATTTGTGGATTTTTACGCTCGAATGTCGAAAAAATTATTATCCTTTTTTTTTCGAAGGGTTCTTTATACCGTATTTGTGGATTTTTACGCTTGAATGTCGAAAAATATTATCCCTCTTTTTCGAAGGGTTCTTTACACCGTATTTGTGGATTTTTACGCTCGAATGTCGAAAAATTATTATCCATTTTTTCGAGGGGTTCTTTATACCGTATTGGTGGATTTTTACGCTCGAATGTCGAAAAAATTATATCCTTTATTGTTTTAAGTGTTCTTTATACTGTATATGTGGATTTTTACGCTCGAATGTCGAAAAATTATTATCCTTTTTTTTTCGAAGGGTTCTTTACACCGTATGTGTGTATTTTTACGCTCGAATGTCAAAAAATTGTTCTCCTATTTTGTTCGAAGGGTACTTTATACCGTATTTGTGGATCTTTACGCTCGAATGTCGAAAAATTATTATCCACAAATACGGTATAAAGAACCCTTTGAAAAAAAAAAGGATAACAATTGTTCGATATTCGAGCGTAAAAATCCACAAATACCGTATAAAGAACCCTTCGAAAAAAAAGGAGAACAATTTTTCGACATTCGATGTTTGCTGATACAGGAAGAAATATTGGAGGTTGGCAGCTTTGGTCGCAAAAATTAGAATTAGCTGCAAAGTTCGTGGCAACCAAAGCTGCCAACCCTCAATATTTCTTCCTGTATCAGAAAACATACTATGTGATATAAAAATATCTGTATGTGATGTTGCCAAGCAGATCAAAAACCTTGATTCCAGTAAAGCAACCGGCCCTGGCGGTATTCCAATTATAGTACTCAAAAGACTTCAACCAGAACTATCGCCCATCCTTACAAAACTGTTTAAACGTTGTCTTAAGGAGAATTGCTTCCCGTCACCCTGGAAAATCTCATGAGTATGCCGTGTATTTAAGAATTCAGGTGATCGCTCATCTCCCTCACAGTACAGGCCAATAAGTCTCCTGTACGTCATGAGTAAGTTGCTGGAATCTGTGTTAAATAGAGAAGTAATCAACCATCTTAGCAAAAATAACCTTCTTAGTGACACACAATATGGTTTCAGTTCTGCAAGATCTTCAGCAGATGTGCTTACAGTTATATCTCATAGGATTAGAGAATCTCTCGACGGAGGCTACATTTCTAGGTCAATTACTCTTGACATATCAAATGCCTTTGATAGGGTATGGCATAAAGGTTTACTTCACAAGATCTCCAGCTATGGTATAGCTGGAAATGTCTTCTCAATTATTAAATCATTTCTCTCTGATAAGTTCATAAGAGTAGTGGTTGATGGGCAGAAATCAGAAGCTCTTAGTATTAATACTGGAGTCCCTCAGGGGTCAAGCCTGGGCCCAACTCTCTTCCTGATCTATATTAATGATCTTCCAAATCACATCCTTACATCATTCGTAGACATCTATGCTGACGACACTACTATCTATGGTAGCACATCTAAGACCGTAAACGACCAAGTTCTCTCTTATTCTCTCTCCTCTGATCTGGAGCAAGTGGTACAATGGGGAAAGAGGTGGCTTGTTACTTTTAATGCATCTAAAATCAAGCCTTTACCTTTAGATCATCAACACTGATCCCCATCTGGCATCAATTGAAATGAATGGCTCTCGTCCTGGAGAGACCTCATGTTTTGACAAGCTTTTGGGCTTGAACTTTACTCCTGATCTTAAATGGAATACATACATTAAATCCGTTGCCAAGGTCGCTGGAAAAATGGTGGGATCCTTCTATCGATCTAGTAGATATCTCACTGCTGATGCTATTCTCTATCTATATAAGAGCCAGGTACGTCCAAGGATGGAGTACTGTTGCCATATCTGGGAAGGAGCTGCTAGAAAGGACTTATCCTGCTTTGATAGAGTTCAAAATAGACTTCATAGCCTCGTAGGGGATGTATTTTTCTCTTCCCTGCAACCTCTTTCTCACAGAAGAAATGTTGCGAGTTTGTCTCTGCTTTATCGTTATTTTCATGGCAGGTGCTCGACTGAGCTACATTCTATGGTTACCCCCATCGCCAAACCTTCACAAGAAACACCCGTCTAGCAGAAAACACGATCAATAATTCCCCCCACTCTTTATCTGTGCCTAAACCTAAACATAGATTCCATGATCAAAGCTTCTTTCTTAGAACTGCACGCCTGTGGAATTGTCTTCCGTTTTCGTGCTTGCCAGCCGTCTATAATATGGTTGTCTTCAAGTCTAACGTAAACAAGTTCTAACAGTTACTATATTTTCCAATTTCTACTGTACACTCCTTATCCTTGAGTGGCCTCTTGGCCTTGATAAGTGGTGATGCCTATGTAAAAAATATGCATGTATGTATATATGTACGTATATATATATATTTATATATATATATGCGTGCGTATGTGTATATATGAATATATATGTGTGTGTTTGTGCGTGTGTATATATGTACTTATAAATTTATATTTTTTATCATTTTTCTTTTACATCCTATTCCTCTTACCTCACCGTTTCATTAAATACTTTTATATGCAAAGTCCGATCCCGCATTTTGCTAATTCCTGCCCTCTGATGAGAAGGAGAGTATTTCTTCGAAACTCCGTTGATTAAGGACTATCCACTTATCTTGTGTTTCCTTTTTTAAAATTAAATATGTTTTTAACTCTTTTTCAAGATGTCTTTTAACATGTTTTATTAATCAATTGTTCATATATATAAATGTATATGTGTGTGCGTGTGTCTATATGTATGTATGTATGTATATATATATAAATATATGTGTGTGCGTGTGTGTGCCCGTGTATATATATGTGTGTGTGTATATGTGTGTGTGTGTGTGTGCCCGTGTATATATGTGTGTGTGTGTATATGTGTGTGTGTGTGTGTGTGTGTGTGTGTGTGTGTGTGTGTGTGTGTGTGTGTGGATCAGAAGTCAAATAAAAAGGGTTTTTGTTTCGATTGATAATTCATAAACTAATTTTGAAGTTGAAAAACCAGTTGAAAATATGAGTTTTTAATATATTTTGCAAGAAGGTTTGACAATGAGAAAACTGTGTTTTCACACTTAGTAACGAAGATTTTGTTGACAGCTGGTCCCACAATGGAATATAGATCAGCCTTTCAAGAGTGCAAGCGACTCTTACCCTGTGCAAAATATATATGCAAAAAAGTATATATATATATATATATATATATATATATATATGTGTACAAGCAAAAGTACCCGTCGTTGACTGGGTTCAAAAACAGCCTACAGAAAATGGACTCTGATTTATGAAAGTATGATAGGTTATGACAAGGAAGGGTTCTAAAGAGATATCTTCGAATTTGGGGGTATCAAAACTAAAGCAAAATATGATGAAAGTAAAAATAAAATAGATAAACCCCATAATTTATTATACCATACCTGTTCACACTAAAACACTTATCACAATATTCTGTGGATCTATATTAAAAAACCTTGTTAAACTTTCTGACATATTTCCATTCTATGGAGGTCAGGCACGAACGAACACCCCATAATCTTATTATACCATATTTCTTCAAACTGAAACATAATTATCAAAGTATACTTACGCAGATAGATGTGAAAAGTCTTTATTAAAGTTTGTCCCTATTTCCATTCCATGGAGGCCAGGCGCAAACTCAGACCCCACAATTTTATTATACCATCCCTATTTAAGTTAAAACATACTTATCAAAGTATTCTTATGTACATCTATATCAAAAACACTTGTAAACGTTTTTTTTTTATTTCAATACTTTGTCGACCAGGCCGGAACGGAGACCTCACAATTTTAATGAACCACCGTGAAAATATTTAAAAAATTAAATTAATTTTTAATAATTTTTATTAAATATTAAAAGAAAGATATGCGTTGGGCAAGGCGTAATTAAGAAAACTTGAATATGTTTTTTTCAAAGTGTTTTTAACATGTTTTATTAACTGGATTGGATATGGTTATCCAGGACCCAGAGAGTGTGGAATAAGCTCCACTCTCTGAGCTTTTTTATTCGGTTGGGATCACTCTCTCTTTCTCTCTCTCTCATATATATATATATATATATATATATATATATATATATATATATATGAGGAAACACTTAATAAAATATGCTAAAAAACACAAAAAAAAACAAATAAATATACATTACCACATTCCCTCTGTTTAGCTGATTTTGTTTTCAAGTAAGATCTTTGACTTATTTGTTGTTTCATCAAATACTT
This sequence comes from Euprymna scolopes, assembly GCF_053919585.1. NCBI lineage: Eukaryota > Metazoa > Mollusca > Cephalopoda > Sepiida > Sepiolidae > Euprymna > Euprymna scolopes. Next base: position 128,603,374 of record NC_136527.1, on the reverse strand, counting down.
CTGCATGCAAAATCCGATCCTGCATTTTGCTAATTCCTACCCTCTGATGAGAAGGCAAGTATTTCTTCGAAACTCCGCGGATTAAGTGTTTCCTTTTCAGATTAAATATGTTTTTAACTCATTTTCAAAGTGTTTTTTAACATGTTTTATTAACTGTTTGCTCGTATTATAAGCTCTATCTCCTATTTGGTTTTATTGAGCTTTTACATCTGGTTGAGATTACTTTATAAATATTAATTCTTTAATATTTATAATATACTTTAGTTTTACCATCTTGGATTATTTTGGTAAATTTAATTGTAATTTATATATATATATATATATATATATATATATATATAATAAATAATTATAAATATATGTAATGAATAATTGAAATTTTACATCTGATTAATAAATATTAATTCTTTAATATTTACTGGCATTTTAGCCCGGTGTTGCCCGGGTATTTGGATGTGTCTGTTGGATCATTTTGGTAAATTTAAATTTACCCCCCCACACACATATATATATATATATATATATATATATATATAACTACTTCATTTACTCACATAAAATTAATATACGAAAGTATAAATTTATGCGTAAACTTTAAGTATTTACTTCAAAAGTGCTCAATACGTAAGTACAGCTTGTTAGTAAATTATAAAATATATATGGCGATTAAGCTACACTGAATATTCCACGTTGTCATATATATTTTATAAATTACTATATATAAAAAAGTACCCGCCGTTGACTGGGTTCAAAAACAGCCTACAGAAAGTGATTTATGAAAGCATGATAGGTTATGAAAAGGAAGCGTTGTAAAGAGATAGCTTCGAATTTGGGGGTATCAAAACCAAAGTAAAAATAAAATAGATAAACCCCATAATTTATAATACCATACCTGTTCACACTCAAATACATATCACAATATTCTGTGGATCTATATTAAAAAACCTTGTTAAACTTTGTGACATATTTCAATTCTATGGAGGTCAGGTGCGAACGAACACCCCATAATTTTATTATACCATATTTCTTCAAACTGAAACATAATTAGACAATCAGAAGGAGAGGATGGCTTTCAAAAATATCGGCGAAAAAAGCGACCACTCCGTAGAAAAGTTCCCAGTTGAAGGTGAAGATATTAATGTTTTTAGCCAATTTTTCAATATTTGTTGTCTGAAAGGTCTGACTTCAAAACAAATTTGATCTTGGTAAAATCTGTCGCCTCTGTCAAAAGTTTTAGGCAGACATACAAACATACATACATACATACATACATTTATATCTTGGTAACTAAAAGTTTTCGACACAAACCGATTAAAGAGCTTGTAATGAATACACTTTATGTCAAATTTCAAATGTTTAGACCAGAAATTGTCCGAGTAATTAACCTGAGACCGCAGAGGTCAATTTTTTTAACTTTGACCCCTATTATGATCCCTTAACATTTATTGTTTTGAGCTCAAATCAAGTTATTAAGTTAGATCCATGTCCAAGGAACCTATATCTAAAATTTAAAGTGTTTAGACCCAAAATTAGAGTTCTCAAAGGGCAAATCGTTGAACTTTGGCCCTTTACTCGGCAAATTTCTGACCGATCACAAAGATATTCCAAAATCTCAGTACCGGGTATATCAAATTTCGAGTCTGTAGAATTAAAATTGACAGAGTTATTGCGTAGGACAATGTACACACACAGGAACAGACACACAGACACACAGATACATTCAGTTTATACATATACTAGCATGGGTGCCCGGTGTTGCCCAGGTATTTGATGTTGAAAAAAAACGAATATTAAATATTAATAAATATTAATTTTTTAATACAGGGTGACCCAAAAAAACAGGCCCCAAATCTAATTAGGTTTTTTAGTGTTTTGTCCGAATGAAATGAAACTTTGGTCATAACTAGTTTATTATATTCAAAACATCACATCAAAACACTAAGGTCTTTGGCCTTTTCTTCCGTTCTACAGTATATGTTCTAGATGGCCTCCATTTAGCTTATTTTTTGGGGGGGCACCCTATATATATATATATATATAAGTAAATGTTTGGAGGTACAAAATTTATCTCGAAAGTTATTTTGAATGTAATGTCCCTTAGCACAATGAAAATAAGATATAGGAAGTTATTTTGAATGCAAGATCCCTTAGCATAGGCACCGCCAAAAATGGCCGAAAAATCAAGTTATGTTGTTTTTTAAAACGAAATTACATTTATTAAAATCCATTATTTCTGAGTAACTTTTTTTCCAAAAGATAAAACCCTGAATTTTATCATATAGAAAACAGAATAATGTAAAACTTTTTCTACTATTTTTAATTAAATTTTAAATGTTAAATTTTCCCAAAAAGTTAACAATTGCCATATTTTGTTTTGCATAAAAAACGTATATAAATAGTAAAAAAAAAAAAAAGGTTTTTGAAATAATTAATTTATTTATTTGTTGTTTAACTAAGATTTAGGATGATTTTCTATGAGAATATGCAAAAATATTATAATATCAGTACCTGGATTTCAAATAATTCCACTTATTCATATAGGCAACCAGTTACTTCGCGTCGATCTAGACAATGTTTACGTTTGTATTTGATAAAAAGCAAACTATGGATGACCAAACAGGCCAAAAAAACTTATTTTTCAGTGACGAAAATTTCAATGTATTATTAACGCTGAGGCTGGCCAGTATCAGATGGGTAACCATTTGTATGAGTGTGGTTTTTAATGTGTATGTGTGTGGGGGCCAAAATGGGAGGGGGGCAATTTAAAGTAGAATAAAAAAAATTATTTCAGCGCGTTTGGTCCACCGTAGTCGAATGGCGGCAAACGTTTTCAAACGGGATCGAAAAAATGATGCTATTTTAAACACAAAGGGCACAATATTTATCGATTTTTTTGTATCGATTCTTCAATTTTTAATAATGGTCATGCATTATTCGGCTCACTAAAAAAAACATAGTTAATTTATTTATCAAAGATTTTAAAATTGCTTTTTTTCGTAAAATATTAAAAAAAAAATTTTTTTGTTTTGCTTAACTTAAATTAATTATTTTACTTAACATATTCACCGAATTTCACACTTCAAAACTCAAAAGCGGTATAATTAAACACAATCGAAGTTCTGATATTCAGACATCAAAATAAGGTATGCAAACAATTTTTTTTAAATCTATAATTCTGTCCCTTACAACAACATAATATGTTTTGTTCAGATTCAGATGATTATTTTAAGCATATTTGGAACCTCCTCAAAACAAGGGGGGTTTGTAAGCAAAAAAACAAATATGTATAAATATTTTTTATGAAAAATAATTACACTGTTATAACGTTCATTCTTCTCTTAATAATCGCTGAAAATTTCGTATTGATCGGATAATTACCTGATTTTTGGTTTAAAGAGTTCTAATTTTTTATCTCAAAAGTTTAAAAAGTTTTAATTTTTTATCTCAAAAGTTTAAAAAGTTTTAATTTTTTATCTCAAAAGTTTAAAGAGTTTTAATTTTTTATCTCAAAAGTTTAAAGAGTTTTAATTTTTTATCTCAAAAGTTTAAAGAGTTTTAATTTTTTATCTCAAAAGTTTAAAAAGTTTTAATTTTTTATCTCGAAAGTTTAAAGAGTTTTAATTTTTTTATCTCAAAAGTTTAAAGAGTTTTAGTATTTTTATCTCAAAAGTTTAAAGAGTTTTAATTTTTTATCTCAAAAGTTTAAAAAGTTTTAATTTTTTATCTCGAAAGTTTAAAGAGTTTCCTTCGATGCCATCAGTCTCCTTCTTCCATACTCTTTCTCTCTCTCTCCCTTATCTCTCTCATCTCTCTCTAACTCCCTCTTTCTTATCTCGCATCTCTCCTTGGTCTTCCTTCTTGTCTTTCTCTCTCTCGTCCTTTCTATTTTACTCTATCGTCTCTCTCTTTTTTTCTTTCCCTCTCTAGTCGCTCTCTCTCCTCTATATGTCTTTTTTCTGTCCCTCTATCTCTATATATATACATATATATATATACATATATATACACATATATGTACACATATATATACATATATATATATATGTACATATATATACATATATATACACATATATATACATATATATACACATATATATATATACATATATATATACATATATACATATATATACACATATATATACATATATATACACATATATATACATATATACACATATATATGTATATATATATATATATATATATACATATATGCGTGTGTGTGTGTGTGTGTGTGTATAAACAAAACAGCTATACATTATAATTACTTCCTTTTCTGATGTGAATCTTCATTATATATATTTTATTGTTTCTTTTTAGGTTTGAGACCCAAAAGTGCCCAGAAAATTAAGCCGGGATTAGAACGGTGTTCAGAACTTGACTGATTTCATCGAAAAAGAGGAAACGAAGGACGTCATTTTATTATATATATATATATATATATATATATATATAATAAAATAAAAAGCTATAGCAAACATCTAAATGACTACTTTAAATACAGTTCCTGATTTCAAAAAAAGAAAAACCAAAAGATTCATCTGCCTTACTTTTAATGCTAGGTTTATTTTTGGTGTCTTTTCAATTCAATAGAAATCCTCCTAAATTTGCTGATGAGGAGACCGTGCTTAACAAAAAAACTATATATAATTGTTCTACGTGACTTCATGTATACCACAAATAAAAAGCACGGATTTCCGAAACGATCGTACAGATAATTGGTTTTGTTGTTGTTCCTTCTTATGAAACTGATTTTTAATTTAATTAAATTTTGATTTTTAAATTTTAAAAAATTTTTAAATTTGTAAATTATAAATCACATTACTTAATATTGAATTAGCTCTAGGACATTTAACTATCGAGCTTATTATATATCTAAATTACAACGAGCATTTCCTGTATTTTAATTAAACTAGTAATTTCACTATTACATTAAAATACACTTAGCTCTTTAGACTATTATTCTAATCTCCTTTAATTTATATATATATATATATATATGTATATTATTTTAATATATCTATATTATATATATAAACATTATATATACATTATATATATAATATTTATATTATATATATACATATATATAATCATATAGATATATATTAGGTTGTCCGGAAAATAATGGCCATTTCAGGAAGCCTGTTTTGAAATTGGATTTTATCATAGGATTTTTAGAAAACGTTTTATGAGCGAATGAGCCCATAATTTGGAATATGAGAAAAGAAGACTTACGATTACTTTTCCTGCATGAGTTTAAGCTTGGTAACAATGCTTCTCAAACAACTGCAAATATCAATGGGGCATGGGGAGAAGGCATCACAAGTGATAGAACAGTACGAAGGTGGTTTCAGAAATTTCGTAGTGGTGATGAGAGCCTTAAAGATGAAGAAGGTAGAGGACGGCCATCTAATCTTGACAATGAAAATTTGAGAGCCATTGTTGAGCAAAACCCAACGGCAAAGTGTCAGGGAAATGTCTCAGGAACTTGGTGTCAGCATTTCAACAGTGTCGGATCATCTGAAGCAAATTGGCAAGGTGAAAAAGCTCGACAAATGGGTCCCACATGAGCTCAATGAAAATCAACAAGCTCGACGTTTTGAAGTGTGTTCGATGCTCTTTTTGCGAAACATTAATGATCCATTTCTTGACCGAATAGTCACTTGTGACGAAAAGTGGATCCTTTATGATAATGCGAAACGATCAGGTCAAACATTTTCCATTAGCCGCTTTTTTAAGCGACAAAACTTTCAGATCTAATGCAGAGGTTGAATCTTTTTTCAAAGATTTCTTAGCATCTACGCCAAAGAATTTTTATCAAAGAGGCATAAATGATCTAGCTGATAGATGGCAAAAATGCATGGCTGTTCAAGGATCATACTTTGACTAATTTCAATGTCTAGTGTCACCTATTTGATTAATAAATCTTTTTTCTCTAAAATTTGCCATTATTTTCCGGCCACCTAATATATATACATATATATTATTTGAATATATCTATATTATATATATACGTTATATATACATTATATATATATAATATTTGTATTATATATATACATATATATAATCATATAGATATATATACATATATATATTATTTTAATATATCTTTATAATATATATATATACGTTATATATATTATATATATAATATTTATATTATATATATATATATACATTTATATATATCTTGTTTCTTTCTTTCTCTCTCTTCCTTTCTATTTTACTCTATCGTCTCTCTCTTTTTTCTTTCCCTCTCTAGTCGCTCTCTCTCCTCTTTTTCTGTGTGTCTCTCTCTACCTCTTGTTTCTTTCTTTCTTTTCTCTTTCCTTCAAGAGAAAGAATGCACATAGCCGTCATCTTTGTCCATCTTCCTCTCTCTTCTCCCCTCTCTTCTCGCTTTCTCTCTCTCTCTCCCTCTCTCGTTTCTTTATCTGTCTGTTACTGGAACTGTATAAATGTCGATCTCTTTTCTATCTATATATCAATCCCTTTCTGAACACCTTGTTCTTCCTTTCTCTCTCTTTCTCTCTCTCTCTCTCTCTTCCTTTCTATTTTACTCTATCGTCTCTCTCTTTTTTTCTATCTCTCGTTTCTTTTTGTGTCCATTTGTTACGAGAACAGTCCCCTCTGTTCTTGTAAGTAAAAATGAGATAGGAATGTCCGAGAATTCGAACCTGGGAAGCTAGTTTTGGAATTAAGATTCACTATTAGAACTCTTTAAACTTTCGAGATAATATTATTTTGTTACGCTATCGATTTTCCTCCTGACGAGATGTTAGCTGAAAGAGCTCTAGAGAAACTTCCGCGTATTTTATTTAAAGCTTTATACAAATTTTGTACCTCCAAACATTTACTTATATATATATATATATACATGTTCCCGGCTCTACCTCACTAAGACAAACAAGCAACAACAAATAATAAGAATACCAAAACATATATACATTGCCGGCAATAGGAAAGTCCACACTCGTAAACAACCTCAACACTAGAATATTTCAATTAAAAGTCAAATATGAACAGGTAAAATTATAGGAGAATAAAAGGCCAATCAAATGAGGTATAGGTTGATTGAGATTGTCGGACTGACTTTTCATCTTGGTTGTTATAGTCACAATGTTTCGGCCGTTTTTCTCTCCGGCCTTCATCAGGTGTTTTGTAGCGAACTGGGGAACCGTTTGTTAGGAGTCTCGAACCCAACCCTTTATTATTATTACGGGGGTACCGTGTTCGGACTCCAGCTAGGCTCTGAGACACAGTTGCTGATTCTCTGTTTTGAATGTTACTTTTCCTAGTGACATATGGCCGAGTGGTCCTAGACGTTGTATCAAAGTTTACAGTTACCTAAAGGTGCTGAGTTCAATCCTGAACGAAGGCAGTAAAAAAGTAACATTCAAAACAGAGAATCAGCAACTATGTGCCAAGGGCTAGCTGGAGTCCGAACACGGTACCCCCGTAATAATAATAAAGGCTGGGTTCGAGGCTCCTAACAAACGGTTCCCCAGTTCGATACAAAACACCTGATGAAGGCCGGAGGGCAAAACGGCCGAAACGTTGTGACAATAACAACCAAGATGAGGAAGTCAGTCCAACAATCTCAATCAATGAAAACACCTCATCTAAAAAATAAAGACAATTACTAAGGTATAGGTTGTTTAAACAGTTACATTAAATTTAAGTTAAATTTGCAGTTTTTGAAAAAAAAAAAAATTACAAGTGCGGACTTTCTTTTTGACGCCTATGTATATATGTGTGTTGGGGGGCGTGGATCAGAAGCTAAAAGAAAGAGGGCGGATAGTTTTATGTTTTGGTTTCGATTTTAAACGATGGCAACCAGGGCCTATGCACAATAGATCATTCATAAACGAATTTTTGAAGTTGCGTGATGTAGAAGAACCAGTTGAAAATATGAGAGGTTTTTTCACAAGTTTGGCACGAACATTTGACAATGAGAAAACTGTGTTGTCGCACTTAGTACCGTCGGTCTTACTTACAGCTGTCGCAACAGAATTAGAAAAATGTTTGCGTCGATAACTGACAATAGATGGAAATATAGATCAGCCTCTCAAGAGTGCAATCGACTCTTATCTAAGAAGGCACCAACAGTGCAAAGCGTACGAATCGATCAAAAACACGCAAACACAATCACGCAAGCTTTTGGGAGGTGTCTTCAATAAGTTTCCAGACATTTTGGACAATTTTTTCCAATATTTCTGGTCCCAAGGGTCGTGCTTCAAAACAATACCGATGTCGTAAAAATCCATCGCCTCTGTCGTTTCAGGCAGACATACATACATACATACATACATGATGATGATTGAAACGTCTTGTCAGACGAGTACCACTCCCTCAGACACTTAAAGTCCATGACCCCAAAAATGACTTTTTTTTTTTTAGTGGGGGAACTAGTTTAGTCGACGGTAACTCGACCATGAAGCAGGTAGTACTGGGTTACATAGTACCAGTAGTATATGACATGACCTGACGCACATACATACACACATACATCCATCCATACATACATACATACATACATACATACATACATTAAAGCAGACAGGTAAAAATTATATTATAGGTGATGTTACTGTGTTGTCGCACTTAGTACCGTCGGTCTTACTTACAGCAGACATATATGCATACATACATGATGATTATTGAAACGTCTTGTCAGACGAGTACCACTCCCTCAGACATTTAAAGTCTATGCTCCCAAAAATAACGTTTTTTTTTTCTTGTTTTTTTTTTAGTGGAGGAACCAGTTTAGTCGCCGGTGACCCGACCATGAAGCAGGTAGTACTGGGTTACATGATACCAGTAGCATATGACATGACCTGACGCACATACATGCATACATGATTATGGCAACGTTTGGTCAGACGAGTGCCACTCCCTCAGACACTTAAAGTCCATCGCCTTAAAGTTCATGATCCCAAAAATGACTTATTTTTTCTTTTTCTTTTTCTTTTTCTTTCTGTTCCTTCCAGTGAATTCACACGTTCAAGCAGGCATGACACTGAAGAGGGTCATTGAGATCAATTATTACATGCTTCCAGCATTTCAAGCCTCCACGCGTCACACTAACATATCACACACATATTGGTTACATTTTTCCCCAATCAAAACACGCATGCATACATGTACTTAATTATTCAAACATAAGTACACACACACACACACACACACACACACACACACAAGTAAGATGGAGAATAGTTAGCAGATGATATATGATGATTGCAACGTCTTGTCAGACGAGTGCCACTCCCTCAGACACTTAAAGTCCATGAGCCCAAAAATGACTTCCATCGCCACAGGACTATTTTCATAGACAAATGCCTGAGGGAGTATCTATACAAAGATGATGTTACAGAGTCTTAGCTTTGTACGACAGCTAAGTCTCTCTCTCGGTTCAAAATGTTGAGATCCAGCAACAAGCAAGAGCAAGATAGCCAGCAACAAACTAAACTGCAGACCAGCTTAATGCAGGTACTGGTTTCCCGCTTTATGGTTTTTTTAATCAGAGATTTGCTTCTCCTAGAAAGGTTGCCTTCACCACGGCTTACGGGAGCCCTCTCCACCCCAACACACACATACATACATGGTGCTAATTGGCCGTTGACCCCGAAAACGGGTTCATTCGACCTTTGGAAGGTCTTATTTTTAATCCTTCAGAGAGACTAGCCACCCTCCTCACCAAACAAGTCTGGTGGGGGAACCAATTTAGTCGCCGGTGACCCGACCATGAAGCAGGTAGTACTGGGTTATATGGCACCAGTAGCATATGACATGACCTGATACTAATACATACATGATGATTGCAACGTCTTGTCAGACGAGTGCCACTCCCTCAGACACTAAAGTCCATGAGCCCAAAAATGACTTCCATCGCCACAGGACTATTTTAATAGACAAATGTCTGAGGGAGTATCTATACAAAGATGATGTTACAGAGTCTTAGCTTTGTACGACAGCTAAGTCTCTCTCTCGGTTCAAAATGTTGAGATCCAGCAACAAGCAAGAGCAAGATAGCTAGCAACAAATTATACTGCAGACCAGCTTAATGCGGGTACTGCTCTTCCGCTTTATTGTTTTTTAAATTAGAGATTTGCTTCTCCTAGAAAGGTTGCCTTCACCACGGCTTACGGGAGCCCTCTCTACCCCAATACACATATACACACACACACACACACACACACAAATATACACGGTGCTAGTTGGCCGTTGACCCAGAAAAAGAGTTCATACATACATACATACATACATACATACATACATACATTAAAGCAGACAGGTGAAAATAGGTGATGTTACTGTGTTGTTGCACTTCATAACGTCGATGTTACTTATAGCTGTCCCAACAAAATTAGAAAAATGTTTGCGTCGATAACTGACAATAGATGGAAATATAGATCAGCCCTTCAAGAGTGCAATCTAAGAAGGCAACAACAGTGCAAAGCGTACGAATCGATCAAAAACACGCAAACACAATCACGCAAGCTTTTGGGATGTGCCTTCAATAAGTTCCCAGACATTTTGGGCAATTTTTTCCGATATTTGAGGTCCCAAGGGTCGTGCTTCAAAACGATACCGATGTCATAAAAATCCATTGCCTTTGTCGAAAGTTTCAGGCAAACATACATACATACATACATACATACATACATGATGATTGAAACGTCTTGTCCGACGAGTACCACTCCTTCAGACACTTAAAGTCCATGAGCCCAAAAATGGCTTTTTTTTCTATTTTTTTTGTGGGGGAACCAGTTTAGTCGACAGTGACCCGACCATGAAGCAGGTAGTACTGGGTTACATTGTACCAGTAGCATATGACATGACCTGACGCACATACATACATACATACATACATTTAAACAGACAGGTGAGATTTATATGAATCTTTTATAAACTGTCTATTATATACTCTTAACTCAGAAGAAATAGCAACAATCAATCCGTCAATATATATATATATATATATATATATATATATATATATATATATATAGTAATTTATAAAATATATATGGCGACGCGGAATATTCAGTGTAGCTTAATCGCCATATATATTTTATAAATTACTAACTAGCTCTACCTACGTATTGAGCACTTTTGAAGTAAATACTTAAAGCTTACGCATTAATTTATACTTCCGTATATTAATTTTATGTGAGTAAATTAAGTAGTTATATATATATATATATATATATATATATATATATATATATATATAGTAGGTTATGAAAATACATAGCAATTTTACACGCGCACACACACACACACACACACACACATATATATATATATATATATATATATATATATACGTGATTTCTTCCTAATTTGTTTCTTTAAGTTAATCTATCATCTCTCTCTCTCTCTTATCCAACTCAATTTATTAACTTCAGTTGATGAATTAATTTTTCCTTATCCATCAAGCCAATGTATATACATATATATATATATATATGCATATGTATATAGTAAGTTATGAAAATGTATATGGCAATTAAACATATATATATATATACATATATATGTTTATATATATACATGTACATATATATATATATATATATATATATATATATATATATATATATATTAGTGATAGGACTGGCAATGAAAGGGAGAAAAAGACAGAGATGATGAATAGCAGCTACTAATCCATCAAGGAATTAATCAATATATATATGTGTGTGTGTGTGCCTCTGTGTGTGTGTGTGTGTGTGTACATACTAATGATATTCAGAGCATATATATATTGAAGGTGAAGATATTAATGTTTTTAGCTAACGATACTGATCTTGTAAAAATCTGTCGCCTCTGTCAAACATAAATACATACATACATACATACATACATACATACATGCAAACATACATACATACATACATACATACATACATATATTGGTAGCTCAAATATCGACCCAAACAGATTAAAAAGCTTGGCTTATCTCTGAGTGCTCTTTATTTTAAAATTTCAAATGATTAGACGAGAAAGTGCCTGAGTAATTTTGTAGAGATCGTAGAGGTCAATTTTTTTTAAACTTTGACCTCTATTATGACCCCTTAAAATTTATTGTTTTGGGCTCTCAAATCAAGTTATTAAGTTAGATCAATGTCCAAGGAACCTATATCTAAAATTTTAAGTGTTTGGACCCGAACTTGTCGGAGGAATTTGGTAGAGCTCTTAAAGGTCAAATCGTTGAACTTTGACCCTTTAACAGCCAAATTTCTGGCCAAAAACCGATCACATAGATTTCGCAAATCTCAGTACCCTTTATATCAAATTTCGAGTCTGTAGACTAAAAATTGACAGAGTTATCGCGTAGGGAAATGAACACAGACACACAGACACGTTCACTTATATATATACACTAGCAGGTGTGCCCGGCGTTGCTCGGGTGTTTGGAGGTGTATGCTGTGCAAAAAAAGCAAAAAAACAAAAAAAAGTGGTTAATTTTTTAAAACTTTGACCCCTATTATGACCCCTTAAAATTTATTGTTTCGGGCTCAAATCACTTTATTAAGTTAGATCCATGTTCAAGGAACCAATATCTAAAATTTCAAGTGTCTAGACCCAAAATTGTCGGAGGAGTTTGGTAGAGTTCTTAAAGGTCAAATCGTTGAAATTTGACCCCTTAACAGCCAAATTTCTGGCTGACACCCATCACATCGATTTTCCCAAATCTCAGTACCCGATATTTCAAATTTCGAGTCTATAGACTAAAAATTGACAGAGTTATTGCGTAGGGAAATGTACACAGACAGACAGACACACAGACACACAGACAGACAGACAGACACGTTCACTTTTATATATATATATATATATATATATATATATATATATATATATACAGAGCATGGGTTTAAGACATCCGTATATCGCAAGCCTACCTTCACCAGACAATACCTAAACTTCAACTCCCATCACCCATACAGTATCAAACATGGAATCGCACGCTGCTTACAACATCGAGCAGAGACAATAAGTAGCGGCACCATTACATACCACCAAGAAATGGTCAGGTTGAAGAATACCCTCCGTCGTAACAACTACCCCGATAGCATACTATCCACCAGACGTGTTAATAGTATAAGAGAGGAGAATGAAACCCCAAAACCTCCAACGGTCTTCCTACCATACATACGAGGCATCTCCGAAAAGATTCAGAGAATATGTGCCCCCTACAACATCAGGATGGTATTCAAAAGCGAGTCAACACTCAGACGACACCTGGTACGAGTGAAGCCCCACATGGATGAGAACATGACCAAAAACTGCATATACTCCATCCCATGCAGTTGCAGAAAGGTTTACAAGGGTGAAACATGCCGCCCCCTTAAAGCAAGGGTGGAAGAACACCGAAAAGCGGTAACTAAAGGGGAGACGGAAAAATCGGGTATAGCCAACCATGTCTGGATGGAGAGGGGGGACCATCGCCCCCTATGGGATGAAGTAAAAATAATAAACAGAGAGACCCACTGGAAAGTGAGAAAACTTAAAGAAACAGCTCACATGCTCGGACATAACAACCTACTGAGCAAACCAAGCATAGAGCTGAATGCAATTTGGACACCTCTAATAGAGAGAGAAAACCTTGAATAACAACATAGGTTTAGCATTAACAAAAACCAACTAAGAATTGTCCTAGTGAAATATGGCTGAGTGGTCCTAGACGTTGTATCAAAGTTTACAGTTACCCAAAGGTGCTGAGTTCAATCCTGAAAGAAGGCAGTGAAAATGTAACATTGAAAACAGAGAATCAGCAACTATGTCCCAAAGCCTAGCTGGAGTCCGAACACAGTACCCCCATAATAATAATAATAAAGGGTTGGGTTCGAGACTCCTAACAAACGGTTCCCCAGTTCGATACAAAACACCTGACGAAGGCCGGAGGGCAAAACGGCCGAAACGTTGTGACAATAACAACCAAGATGAGGAAGTCAGTCCAACAATCTCAATCAATGAAAACACCTCATCTCAAAAATACAGACAATTATAAATTTTTTTTAAGCCAAAGCCAATGCAGGAAAAGACCGAAATTATGAAAGTAAAGAAAGAAAAGCAAACAAATGTAGACGGGTGTGCTTATCCTCGAGTGGCCTCCTGGCCTTGATAAGTGATGAATCCTCACTGTATAATTATTTATAACCAAGTTGCTGATATGTCCGGTGTTGAATCCACTTTTGTCTTTTAAAAAAAAAGAGAAATCCCTTTCTCTTAAAATTAATCAAAGTTCCACACCACCCACGGACTTTACATACACTGGACGTTCAATTGGATGGGGGGGCTTTCTCACTACAATTTATAGAAAGCCGACATTTACTGGCCTATATGTGAACTGGTTGTCTTTTGTACCAAAATCACGTAAGGTCGGCCTAATTAATACTTTGGTACATAGAGCCCTCATGATTTGTTCGCCTAACAGATTAGATGTCGAACTCGATAAGATCAGGGAAATATTCATCAATAATGGTTATCCTGTTGACCTTATTGATGACTGTATTTTCAAAAAGGTTGCGGATTTTAAATCCCCTAAAATGTTTGGACTCTTGAAATGCCCGGTTTATTTAAAATTACCGTGGATTGGGGAAAAGAGTAATAGACTTTCCAAACAGGTTCGCAGAAGTATTTACGACTGTTTTTATTCTGTGTCCTTGCGTTTGGTATATACTACGAGACCTGCTTTTCCGTCTTTTCACAAAGATAGTTTGCCTTACATCCAAAATAGCAATATTGTATATCAATTTAAATGCCAGTGCGATGCTGGTTATGTTGGGCGAACATCCTTGCACGTTTTGACTCGTATAAACCAGCATGTTCCATCGAAGATACGACAAGGGAGGATGGGGTCTGGTAGTCTCCCTCCTTCTGCAGCCTTGGACTCTGCTATTGGCCAGCATTTGGTTGACAACATGTGCTGTGCCGACAGATATAAAATTGAATGGTTCAAGGTGCTACATAGAGCGGACTCCAGAAACCATTTAAAGATTTTGGAGTCTGTCTCTATTGCGGTGCGTCAACCTTCTTTGTGCCGGGAAAAGGAAACATCCAACGCATTGTTTCTCTTTGGGGAATTTTGAATCTTTTCTCCCGTTTTTTTTTTTTTTTTGTTTGTTTCCCCCCCCCCCCTCGTTGTGCCAATATTTTAATCGCTTTTTAAACATTAATAAATTTATTTTAGTATCCCCGTACTTTTGGCACATTCAATAAGTTCCCCATTAGAACTCTTTATTTTCGACATAATATTATTTTGTACGCTATCGATTTTCTCCTGATGAGATGATAGCCGAAAGAGCTCGTGAGAAACTTCCGCCTATTTTATTCAAAACTATATATATATATACATATATATATATAAGCATGAAAAATCCTAGCGTGTATGAAATGCGGAATGTTTTTATAACTTATTATCTATAATATAAAGCTGAATGTGTGTGTGTGTGTGTGTGTGTGTGTGTGTGTGTGTGTGTGTGGTCATGAATAGGCTCCTATATGGTTGACTATATTAAAAAACTGATTACATATAATGATAGAAGATGTATCGAGACACAGGAATGGGTATGTTTGATCTGACAGAACGGTGGTTCATTAAAATTGTGGGGTCTGCGTTCGCGCCTGGTCCACAAAGTATTGAAATAAAAAAATTAAGAATTGAAAAAAAAAACGTTTACAAGTGTTTTTGATATAGATGTACATAAGAATGCTTTGATAAGTATTTTTAAACTTAACTAATAATGGTATAATAAAATTGTGGGGTCTGCGTTCGTGCCTGGCCTCCATAGAATGGAAATAGGCAGAAACTTTAATAAAGACTTTTCATATCTATCTGCGTAAGTATATTTTGATAATTTTGTTTCTGTTTGAAGAAATATGGTATAATAAATTTATGGGGTGTTCGTTCGCACCTGACCTCCATAGAATGGAAATATGTCAGAAAGTTTAACAAGGTTTTTTTAATATAGATCCACAGAATATTGTGATAAGTGTTTCAGTGTTAACAGGTATGGTATAATTAATTATGGGGTTTATCTATTTTATTTTTACTTTCATCATATTTTGCTTTGGTTTTGATACCCCCAAATTCGAAACCCAAATCTACAACTCTTCCTTTTCATAACCTATCATACTTTCATAAATCTGAGTCCATTTCCTGTAGGCTATTTTTGAAACCAGTCAACGACGGGTACTTATGCTAGTATATATATATATATATATATATATATATATATATATATATATATATATATATATATTAATTTATATATATATATATATTTATATAGTATATATATGTATGTATAAGTTTTAAGTAAAAATCCCCGAAGTATATATATGTGTGTGTTTGTGTGTGTGTGTGTGTGTGTGTTTGTGTGTGTGTGTGTGTGTGTGTGTGTGTGTGTGTGTGTGTGTGTGTGTGTGTGTGTGTGTGTGTGTGTGTGTTTCTTTAAAAACAAACAATTACAGTGGCATTTGAGCAGATCGATTCCTTAGCGCTTTTCCAATCGTCCGGGACTTCTCCGATTCAGGATAGGTGTGCTTGAGGATTGCGCAACCCTTGCCTCTCAATTACATATATAGGGCTTATTCTTTGTCTTTCGAAACTGAACGGAGGCAAAGAAAAAATAAACAAAAATAAATAAATAAAAGAAGGCGTTTAAAAGTAATAAAGAAAATATATAATTTTTTTTTTTTACATAGGAGTCACCACTTATCAAGACCCGGAAGCCACTCGAGGATAAGGGTTAAAGAGTGTACAGTAGTCAAAAGGACAATATAGTAATCGATAGTAATATTACTTTTTATATTTCAAGCTGACCTCCGCCTTTGGTCATAAAAAAAGTATCGAAATGAAAATGAAAGACGTTGAAAAAAAAAAACAAGAAATTTGTAATATTTGCAACAATGTTCGAAAGAGTTCACGTGAATTTTTGTGGAAGAAATATGCTGTATTTAAAAAAAAATGTTTAATGTTACAACGTACTAGCATTTATTCAAACGGCATCGCCACTTATCAAGGCCCAGAGACAACTCGAGGATAATTGTTAAGAGTGTACAGTAGTCAATTGGACAATATAGTAATCCTTAGTAATGGGATTCGGTAAATTTGTTAACTTAAGTGGAACGGCTCATCAAAAACTTATTTACGTTAGACTTGAAGACAACCATATTGTAGTCAGCTGGAAAGCAGGAAAACGGAAGACAATTCCACAGGCGTGCAGTTCTAAGAAAGAAGCTTTGTTCATGGAATCTATGTTTAGGTTTAGGCACAGATAAAGAGTGGAGGGAATTATTGATAGTGTTTACAGCTAGGCGAGTGTTTCTTGTAAAAGTTTGGCGAGGGGGGACTATAGATTGAAGCTCAGTCGAAAACTTTCCATGAAAATAACGATACATCAGAGACAAACTCGCAACATCTCTTCTGTGAGATAGAGGTTGCAAGGAAGAGAAAAGGACATCTCCTACGAGGCTACGAAGTCTATTTTGAACTCTGTTAAGGCAGGACAAATCCTTTCTGTATATATATGATGGTCACTCCCGTCGATTTTGACGTATGAGCTTCCGCCACAAAAACTTCGAATAAAATTATTATTATTTCCTAAGAAATAAGTATTATTTAGATAAATACATTTTTTGTAAATGTAAAATTGAATATATTTTTAAGAGACTTTTTAGCGCTTCTACACTATCGGAACGAAATTACGGAAATCGTAAAACTGAATTTCACATGAAAACAATGGTATCTACGTATTTATAACAGACTTGATGTACGTGTTCCATTTCAGATCAGGAGTAAAAGTCAAGCCCAGAAGCTTGTAAAAACATGAGGCCTCCCCAAGACGAGAGCAATTCATTTCAATTATTAAATCATTAATATATATAATATATTATATTTTTTTTTGGGGGGGGGGGGTCAACGGCAAACTAGCACCATGTGTGTTTGTGTGTATGTGCGTGTGTATTGGAGTAGAGAGGGCTCCTGTAGGCCGTGGTGATGGCAACCTTTCTAGGAGAAGCAAATCTCTGATTTAAAAAAAACATAAAGCGGGAGACCAGTACCCCCATTAAGCAGGTCTGCAGTTTAACTTGTTGCTGGCTATCTTGCTCTTGCTTGTTGCTGGATCTCAACATTTTGAACCGAGAGAGAGACTTAGCTGTCGTACAAAGCTAAGTCTCTGTAACATCATCTGTGTATAGGCATTTGTCTATTAAAAATGGTCCTGTGGCGATGGAAAAGTTGTGACGTGTGGAGGCTTGAAATGCTGGAAACATGTAATAATTGATCTCAATGACCGTCTTCAGTGTCCTGGCTGGTTGAGCGTGTGGATTCACCAGTAGGACTAAAAAAGAAAAAGTCATTTTTAGGCTCAGGGACTTTAAGTGTCAGAGGGAGTGGCTCTCGTCTGATAAGACGTTGCAATCATCATGTATATTTATGTAATTAATATATATATATATATATATTATGTATGTATATATGTATGTATGTATATATATATGCATATATATATGTATATATATATGTATATATATATGTATATATATTCATACATAAATATATATGTATATATATGCATATATATATATACATGTACATACGCATATATATATATATACAATGTACATACGCATATACATATATATATATATATATATATATATATATATATATATATATATATATATATATATATATATGTATATATATATATGATGAAAATGATGGAAATAGTATTAAACAACGTGGAGGTTTCTATAACAGCGCCATTAATAAGTAAACTTTTATTATTTAACTGTAGACACAGGTAAACTTTCTCACGCCATTCAAACACCCCCCACCCCCTGTAATAATTAACACATAATCTTAATCAATAAATTACATAAAAAACACTCATTTTATTTCTGTTACAAACTTATATTTGAATTTCAACAGATATATCTTTTTCCCAATAAGAATATTAACTTGCGTTCATAGTTTTAAAATTACATTAACGACTATATGACGTCACTAAAATGTCCTCTTTAACAGCGCCAGCCCTCCCCCTCCTTTTTGAATTTCCAACGTCTTTTTTCCGTTTCTCTGAAATAGAACTGCGTCACACTGTGCACGTGAAACATTTTCAAATATTTTGTACTGGTATTTTTTGTTTCTTAATCTCATTCATCCAGAGGAAGTCTCGAAATAAAGACGAAACGTTGATGAACACATAATACGGTTTGTTCCTTTTTATTTTCTCTCTCTCTCTCTCTCTCTCTCTCTCTCTATATATATATATATATATATATATATATATATATATATATATATATATATATATATATATATATATATATACATGTACATACGCATATATATACATGTTTCATTTTTATAGATGGATGTTTTTGGAGACATCCAAGCTGCACTTTGACACTATCGAGGGAGGTCTGGTTTGTGCTTTCTCTCCTCAGTCATTCCATCATTTTCGTGTGACGGCTGTGCAAAATAAACAAATAAAGACGAAAATAGATTTAAAAAAAGAATGAAGAAGGTTCTCGTTAGCAAAAAATCTCACGGAATCAAAATGGACATACATGTACATACATGTTTATATAAATGAATTAATAAATATTATTTATGTATATATGTGTGTACATATATACATATATATATATATATATGTATACACACACATATATATATACATATATATATACATGTACATACGCATATATATACATGTTTATATAAATGAATTAATAAATATTATTTATGTATATATGTGTGTACATATATACATATATATATATATGTATACACACACATATATATATACATATATATACATGTACATACGCATATATATACATGTTTATATAAATGAATTAATAAATATTATTTATGTATATATGTGTGTACATATATACATATATATATATATGTATACACACACATATATATATACATATATATACATGTACATACGCATATATATACATGTTTATATAAATGAATTAATAAATATTATTTATGTATATATGTGTGTACATATATACATATATATATATATATATATGTATACACACACATATATATATACATATATATACATGTACATACGCATATATATACATGTTTATATAAATGAATTAATAAATATTATTTATGTATATATATGTATGTATGTACATATATACATATATATATGTATGTATATACACACACACACATATATATATATATACATACACATATATATATACATGTACATACGCATATGTATACATGTTTATATAAATGAACTCTATCAAGGCATTGATGTTCGTATAATGAAATCGAAACAAAATTTGAACAATCTTCCAAGAAGGCGATTCCTTTGGATTTTGTGGAAATTGAAATTTAATCTACTTTTTTGGATTTTACCCTTCACACGTGAAAACATCTTTTTCTTCCCCCTATTCCCTCTGGTTTTTATCATTTTTCTTTTGCCTCCTGTTCCCCTTACCTCACCCTTTTTTTTTACCAAGTAAGATCTATGACTTACTTTTAGTTTCATCAAATACTTTTGTAAGCAAAATCCGATCCCGCATTTTGCTAAATCCTGCCCTCTGATGAGAAGGAAAGTATTTCTTCGAAACTCCGCGGATTAAGGACTATCCACTTATCTTGTGCTTCCCTTTTAAAATTAAATATGTTTTTAACGCTTTTTCAAAGTGTTTTTTCACAACCACCTTATGTCCTTAAACTCCAAGATGTTTTTTAACATGTTTTATTAATCATTTGCTCATATTATAAGCTCTATTTCCTGTTCGGGTTTATTGAGCTTTTATATCTGGTTGAGTTTATTCTACTTGTAAATATTAACTCTTTAACATTTATAATATATTTTAAGTTTACCATTTTGATTTCCTTGGTAAACTTATTGTAATTTATATATATATATATATATATATATATATATATATATATATATATATATATATATATATATATATATATCTGTTTAAATATATATATGTGCAATGACAGAGCAATATACTGAATATCGTGAATAAATGACAAAAGTCATATTCGAAATTTCATGATTTATTTTTTTACACAGTGATCACCACTTATCAAGGCCCGGAAGCCACTCAGGGATAAGGGTTATTGCAAGTACATTACGTTAGTGTGGAGATTTGATGAAGTGTTTACTTAAGGGGGCGGTTCATTAGGAATTTGTTAACATTGGACTTGAAGACATCCAAGTTGTAGTCCGGAGGGAAGCAGGCAGACGGAACAGAGTTCCACAGGCGTGCAGTTCTAAGAAAGAAGCTTTGTTCATGGAATCCACGTTTTGATTTAGGCACAGATATAGAGTGGGGGAAATTTTTAACAGTGGATTCAGCTAGACGGGTGTTTTTCGTGAAAGATTGGCGAGGGGGGACCAGAGATTGGAGCTCAGACGAGCACCTGCCATGAAAATAACGATAAAACAAGGATAGGCTCGCAACGTCTCTTCTGTGGGAGAGAGGTTGCAGGGTAGAGAAAAGAGCATCCTCCACTAAGCCACGAAGTCTATTTTGTACTCTGTCTAGGCAGGATAGGCTGTTTTTGTTATAATAAACAGAACGACTCATAGAAATTGATGTTGACCATCTTATAATTTATTCTTTTTATTCAATTGACATTTACAATTCTTGACAGTATCTGTTTCGTAGCACAGAATCAATCCCTACGATCTGCCTCTGCTATAAAACAGATACTAAAGCAAGGATTGAAACCCGACTGCCCAAATGACAGTCAGGCTTCCCACTATTACGCTATTCGGCTGCTGCTATGTGGGTAGTGAATTGCCGATGTTTGGAAATTGTCCAAATGCCTCAGCTCTATTTGTTTACACAATATGTAAATGCTTGTGAGTCACGTATCCTTTAAGATTAAATATTTAAAGATAGAGAAAAAAATGCTGCCTAAATATTTATAAATATACTAGACTACCCGTCCCGTGATCCGTTGGGTCAGTATGTTATATTAGCTATGGAATAAATGTATGAGCGTGACACTTGTGACGTAAAGAAAATAGGTTTTTTGACATAACAGAAACACTTCTATGAAAGTATATAAAAATGAAAAAAGAATATAGATAGATTTCTATGAGTCGTTCTGTTTATTATAATTGATTATTTTTGAAAAAGAATTATTACAGTTACTGAATTATAAGTGGTTGGCCATACTTATAGGTAAATGTGCACTGAACAGGTACCATAATACTTATTATAGTTAAATTCAAATTTTGATATATCTACTTTTTTTGTTTACATCTTTCCTGTCTGTATTACGTTTAAGTTATTTTAACCCCCACTCTTCCCATATTAAATAATAATTTCGAAATAATAACGATAATATTTCAGCGTTCCAATTGTTCTTTTGTTTTTTTTTTGTTTCGTGTGTTTTTTTTGGGGGGGGGTCGCGTTTAAATTATCCAAATATACAATTGCTAATACTATCTGCTTTTTTTTTAATCGTTCATTTCTGTATTACGTTTAAGCTATTTTAAGCCCCACTCTGTCCATGCTAAATAATAATGTCGCAATAATAACGTTAATATTTAAGTGCGCAGGTCATACGCACATGCGCAACCGGATGTCGTAAACCGGAAAGTGGGTTACATACATAGTTACAAGGTCATTTGAGTTTTATAATTATATAGATTTTCCTGATATGTTTTTTTTATTTAAACGCGTGAGAAAAATTGAAAAAAAAATGAAACCAATATTTGTTATCGCCTTAGGCGGTCGACTTTCAAACCTAGCTTCATCTCAGCTAGTTGTTTAGTCTAGCCGAAATGATGCGCTGTGATACAGCGAAACACTACTGTATACCTGGATACGACGTATCTGGATTGTATCTATAACTGTAATAATTTTTTTAACATTTGGTCGAAAAATTAGTGAGCAGTTCTAAATGACTAAAACTCACACTTTAACCATATAATTCAAACACGGTATTTGAATTATATGGTTAATGTTAAATTGAATTTTTTTAAATATTCTTAATGCTTTTTACATTTTTCTGTGTAATCTATGATTTTTCCAAGCTTTGCTTTGAAATGATATTTTCTCTCTATTTCACTTGTTACCCCCCACCTCTCTCTCTCTCTCTCTTTGATTTCTCTCTTTTTATCTCTCTGAATTGCGGCATTCATTCAGTAGTCGGTTTTTGCTAGCGAAAGGTCGGTGAATTATCAACGACAGTACAGCTGAGCGACAGATCGGGACAGCAGTGAATTATAAGCGACAGTTTATTTTATATCTTGTTACGTTTTCGATTAACACGTGAGAAAAATTGAAATAAAAAATGAATCCAATATTTGTTTCGCATTACGCGGTCGAGTTTCAAACCTAGCTTGATCGTGTTGCTAGTCTAGACAAACTGATGCGCTGTGATACAGCGAAATGGTACTGTATCTGTAGTGTTTGTAGGTATTTAAAAAAAATAATTATATATATATATTAGACATTGAGAGGAGATTATAGATAGATACATAAATACCCGTTCACATACACGATAAAGATAGAAGCCAAAATTAGATCGAATCGAGCAATTGCATCGACAACGGACAACGCCAGACCCAAAGTGGGTTTCGATGTACTACATCTCATCAGTGACGTGCTCCGACATAGGCGTGAACCCAGGTCGTCGCACTCATGAAGTGTGCAATACTGACGACCTAACCATATGGGCCACGGCGCAATCCATTGACTACGCCTCGATTTTTTAAATTCTTCTTTTTTATCCAGTTCTACATTCTACGATGTGACTGACAACGCGTCCAATACAACTGATATCGCTCAACAAATAGGTTGTTCCGAATTCGTGTCTGGGGAGTCGGCTAATTTCAGTTAATGTTTGTAGATGTTATATCTACCGCCTGCATACCAGCAGTAACTATCTTAGTTGTATAGAACGCGTTGCTTGTCACATCGTAGAATGTAGAACTATATATATATATATATATATATATATATATATATATATATATATATATATATATATGTATGTATATATATATATATATAATTATTTTTTTATTATAATAATTAAATACCTACAAACACTAGTGTTTCATCCTTTCGGGATTCTTCAGTGCAGGGTGTCACGATTAATACCAGCCGAACAATCTGAACCCCGCAACACGAGATATCTCTGGCTCGATTAGCGGAGACCGTATCCATTCGGCTACCATTAACCGCGTGAAATAGCGTTGAATTTAAACATTTTAATTGTTTTTCAATGTTCATTACGTCAGTCAGAGAGTGATCTAATCGTTATACGATGATCTATGCATAAGAGCTAAGTTGACCGACTTTATATATATATATATATATATATATATATATATATATATATATATATATATATATATATATAAAGCTACATATTCAGCTACACCGAATATTCCGCGTTTCATCTACGCTAGGATTCGTAAGTCATATATATATATATATATATATATATATATACATATATATATATATATCATCGAGAGGAAGTCTCGAAATAAAGACGAAACGTTGATGAACACATAAATCGGTTTGTTCTTTTTTATTTATATTTCTCCCTCTCTCTCTCTCTCTCTCTCTCTCTCTCTCTCTCTCTCTCTCTCTCTCTCTCTCTCTCTCTCTCTCTCTCTATAAGCACAATCGATAACATAAAAACCTTGGCCTAAGGATGAACAACCATGGTCGAGGATTATGCGGGACCTGTGGAGGATTTTTACTACCTGATAGTAGTTGACTTTTACTCTAAATGGCCAGAGGTACTAAGATGCAAAAAGCCGACTACAGCAACAACGACAAATTTTTTATTGGAATTGTTTGTTCAGTTTAGAGTTGTAGACTGTCTCAAGTCAAGCATATTACGACACCCCAGTACCACGTCAGAAGTAAAGGCCAGGTCGAACACTTCGTCGATACGCTTAAAAGGGCATTAAAAAAGGCGTCCGGTACACCGACAGAAAAGGCCCTTCAGCAATTTCTGCAGGTTTACAGAATCACGAGAAATCCGAACAAACCAGATGCTGGATCCCCAGCAGAAATGATGTTTGGACGGAAAAATAAAATCCGTATTTGATAAACTGCTAATAGAATCTCTACAATGCCAACGAAACGGTTTAACAGCGGAGATAACGTGTATTTTAGACATTTTAGAAATAACGTTTCTTTTTGGGAATAGGGCACGATCTTACGAAGAATCGGCCATGTTACATACATCATTCAGGACCCAAAGTTCCAACATAAGAGGCACCTGAACCAAATCAGGAAACGCTTTTACAAGGATCAAGAAGAACCACCACAGGACGGCAGTGAGGCGATTGAAACTGTGTATGACTGTTTTGACGTAGATCCTCCAAAAGGGATGTCAGAACCGAGACGCTGCGACAGAAAGAGGAAGCGCACAGACCCCTTGGTGGTCTGCCCCAGAAGGAAGAAATACTGATTTTCACAACCACGGAAATCATCCTGGGAGGGGGGGGATGTTGTGGGGGAATCACCCTCCAAATGGACTGTTCTATCCATTATATAATATTTTGATCCCAGGTGTGGATTAAACACCAGAGCGACCCTCGCCTGCTCGGTGACGTTTACTACTCTTTTCAGTTGTAACCTTTTTACGTTGTTGTTCCAGTAATACATTGTTTAAACTCTATTCCGTTGTTCTGTTTTCTTTGTAGCTTATTGCAAGCCATAATAGTTTGCATGTCTGCCTAAAACTTTCGACAGAGGCGATGGATTTTCACAAAATCAGTATCGTTTTGAAGTTCGACCCTCAAGACGACAAATACCGAAAATTGGCTAAAACATTAATTTCTTCACCCTCAACTGGGAACTTTTCTACAGGTGGTGGGGGGTCGCTTTTTTCGCCGAAATTTTTCAAGTCATCCCCTCTTTTCGATTGTCTAGCCTTACTTGAAACCTATGTCACTTCCGGTTTGCCGGTAGTCGTAACAGCAAAGACTTCACGTTTTTTTCCCCCATTCTTGTCTTCCCTCTCATTGCAGGTTCGAGCCTGCCTTACTACTACCACTTTTTTTTGTTTTTTGCTCAACAAACCTATATATATATATATATATATATATATATATATATATATATATATATATACTACGGAAGCGGTGGCCGCAAATTAATCAGTCCGAATGTCTATTTAAATAAACATCCGTCCGCCGCTCGTAGAGGGCTCAAACGTTTGTTTGTAAACATTCGCATTTTTTTCAGCTAAATTAAGTGGCGAGTGAGATTATTTACGATAGTGCTCAACCCAAGAGGGGGGCTTTATAAAATATATTTTAGTCATCGACATACAGATCTGTTTCGTTGTTTCACAACTCATCAGTGCCGCTAGACTAACACCTATCCCAAGCCGAGGTCGTGATGACAGTCGGCAGTTCTACCCCCTGACTACGGAAGCGGTGGCCGCAAATTAATCTGTCCGAATGTCTATTTAAATAAACATCCGTCCGCCGCTCGTAGAGGGCTCAAACGTTTGTTTGTAAACAAACCGCGAGCTTCGCATTTTTTCAGCTAAATTAAGTAGCGAGTGAGATTATTTACGATAGTGCTCAACCCAACTCAAATATATATATACGAACACACACATATGTAGACACGCACAAAAAATACATGTATATAGGTATACCAGCACAAAAACACAAACATAAACATATGTACATGTATGGATTGTGTTTTAAATTTTTATTAATTTATATAATTATTAATGTATTTATTAGTATTAGTAGTAGTAGTAGTAGTAGTAGCATTTTATTTTAAAAAATTTATATATGACTTTTTTTTACTGTTATTCATAATTATATTAATTATAATATATATATATATATATATATATTCAGAATATGACGAGAGACAAAATAACGTCGATCTCCTCGAGTAGATGAGCATATTGGCAAGTGATAAACACGATGCTCTTGTGTAAAAAATGGAGCTTATGCATTTCGGCAACATTTGAACATTGTTAATTTACATATCCATAGCCAAGTACGTCCAAGGATGGAATACTGCTGCCATATCTGGGCAGGGGCTGCTAAAAACAGCCTATCCTGCCTTGACAGAGTACAAAATAGACTTCGTGGCTTAATGGGGGATGCCCTTTTCTCTACCCTGCAACCTCTCTCCGACAGAAGAGACGTTGCGAGCCTATCCTTGTTTTATTGTTATTTCCATGGCAAGTGCTCATCTGAACTCCAATCTCTGGTCCCTCCTCGCCAATCTTTCACGAAAAACACCCGTCTAGCTGAATCCACTGTTAAAAATTTCCCCCACTCTATATCTGTGCCTAAATACAAACGCGGATTCCATGAACAAAGCTTCTTTCTTAGAACTGCACGCCTGTGGAACTCTGTTCCGACTGCCTGCTTCCCACCTGACTACAACTTGGATGTCTTCAAGTCCAACGTAAACAAATTTCTGATAAACCGCCCCCTTTACTATACACTTTATTAAATCTCCACACTAACGTATTATACTTGCAATTACCCTTATCCCTGAGTGGCTTCCAGGCCTTGGTACGTGGTGACCACCGTGTAAAAAAAAATTCATCTCAGCAAGTTGTTTGTCTTGCTGCATCGATGAGCTGTGATATATATATATATATGTCTATTAAAATGGTCCCGTGGCGATGGAAGTTATTTTGGGGGTCATGGACTTTTTAGTGCCTGAGGGAGTGGCACTCGTCTGACAAGACGTTACAATCATCAGCATCATATTATATATATATATATATATATAATAATGAAATCCAAAATCAAAATATAAATAACAGTATTTATAGATCGATAATTTAATCGAAGCATAAAAACGATGTTAAACGAGAACAATAAATTGCGGTTCACTTAATGCCACAACAAAATATGTAAGTACCTCAAAGATTGTAAGATCTGTGGAGAGATGCAACTTGACAGAGAATCGAACATCTGGGAACATGAATCACCATAACATCAAACGGAAAAGACATACAGGCAAATGGCCAATGCCGGTTTTGCCACTCAGCAATTGAAAGCGCAAGCCACCTAATATCTGCATGTCCAATCTTATTGGCAGATGGCCTCTACACTGCCCGCCACAACAAAGTATGTAAGTACCTCCATTGGAAGATCTGTGGAGAGATGCAACTTGACAGAGCAACAAACATCTGGGAACATGAACCACCACCGATAACATCAAATGGAAAAGTGACAGTGTTCTATGACAAAGACATACAGGCGGGCAGATACATAAAAGACAAGGCCATCAAACCAGATATTGTAATATGAAACAAGCCCGAAAGAACTGCGCTCATTATCGATGTCACAGTCCCAAATGATTTTGGCCTTAATAGAGCTGAACGGGAAAAGATAACAAAATATCAGGCCCTAAAAAATGATCTAAAAACGACATGGTCTCTGAAAGATATAAACATTATACCGGTTGTGATAGGAGCAACTGGTTTTATAAAAAATAATCTTCATAAATACTTAGAAGCAATCCCTGGAAGACCAAGCTGTAACCAAATACAAATAGCAGCCATAAAAATCTATTCTTAAAATTCTTGATATCTTAAAACTGAAGTCAAATAATAAAAAAAGAGAACTTGAATGCCTACTAGACATTGTCCTCGAGTGGCTAAGGTCTCTCTATACAGGGGTTTGTCAGAATAATCTGGCATGAGGAAACGTTTTCCCTAGAAGTAAACCCTGACCAAATATTCAAAATCACATAGTATTCGCAGCCCAAATAAGATCTCCTCACTATTGCTAACTCACATTATCTTTTACGAGGAATGGTGCACCTTCTCCAAGTGATATTACCTCAAATAATAGCATGAAGCTGGATAGTCCACCAGACTAGATAAATAAAGTTAATTGGGAAGAGGAAAATTATGTTCTCAACTTCTTTACTAACTCAGAATATCTATGTATCTCATATAGACTTCAAAACATGAAAGATATACTACAACGTATAAAAATGGTTAATTGGGGAGAGGAAAATTATGTTCTCAATTTCTTTACTAACTCAGTGTTTGAGAAATAAAGAACTTAAATGGAACATTCGAATATCTATGTATCTCATATAGGGTTCAAGTGTTAGCCCCTGGTTGTGGGCCCCTTGATTTCTGAGAACTTCGACTGAAGTAAAATAAAACAAAAACTGGTTACCGTTAATAAGAGGATGAAAACCTTGTATTTTTTCAATATGTCTGATGAGATGTCAACCTTGAAAATTTTGAAACAACTGTAACATTTAAAAACATACAAAATATCATGTTATCTTTATACTTGTTATCTATATATATAAAAGCGAAAATGTATGTATGTATGTTTGTGTGTCTGCTAAAAACTTTTGATTGACGGAATTAAAATTCACAAACTTGGTATCATATTAACGCCCAACCCTCCGGACGACAAATATTGAAAAATTGGCCCAAAAGGACCATCAGAAATGCGTCAACTGATCGATTTTCTGCAGGGGGGGGCAAAAAAGTGACATTTTAATGTTAAACATTACATATTTTTAAATCGATTTATAACTGCCCAAAAAATACGGGTGCCAACTCTTCTACATTAAGTATAGACGGGGCCGTTTATTTTGGGTCAACTTGTATTTAAAACCCGCTGAGTCATGTCACGTGATATTGACGTCAGCAAGCTGTAATGTCAGTCTGAATTTAAAAAACAGTGTTGTTATCGGTAAAAAAAATGTTAACCCTCACACAAGCTAAACTATGAACTTCTACGCTATGACAACGTTACCAAAGTTATTAGCACGTTAAAAATAGTTAGATACGATAGTTAAACGAAAAATAACAAGCCAAAAATGTGAAGTAAAAAAAAATATTAACAATTGAAGTTTTTACAAAAAAACAAACCCAGCCGCCATTTTCTTTTTTAGTAACACTCTTTAGAGTAAGGAAGACGATGTGAGAGAGAGAGAGAGAAAGAGACGCAAAGAGAGAGACACACACAAACAGAGAGAGAGAGAGAAAGAAACGTTAACTTTTTCACCCCGAAATCGACAATTTTTGACAGGGGGGTCAACAACGCATGCGTCAGATGACGTCATGACGTTGTGACCTGATTTACTTTAAATAATTGAAAAACCGAACAAAGTTCATATACGTCGCTTTAGCTCAGGTAGTTAAGGCCTTGGTTCATTATCTAAAAGCTTTGGGTTCGAATCGTTGTGTGAGATGTTTTTTTTTCGATTTTTTAAATTAAATATTGAACCCTGTATTATTTAAGCCATTTTCAACGTAACGTTCGTTTTCCTGTTTTTTTTTTACTTTGCTTAATCTTAGCGACACCCCAAAACACCTGGGTACCCACCGATTTTTTAAATTTTAATATCGAAACAGGCTTATTTAAGCCATTTTTCACGTGTTCGTTTTTCTGTTTTCATCGTTCGTTTTCCTTACATTAGTTTTTTTGTGTTTTTTTCGATGTTTTGATTACCCCCAACCCCTGCTTAATTAAAACACGT
This sequence comes from Euprymna scolopes, assembly GCF_053919585.1. Lineage (NCBI taxonomy): Eukaryota > Metazoa > Mollusca > Cephalopoda > Sepiida > Sepiolidae > Euprymna > Euprymna scolopes. Next base: position 128,572,849 of record NC_136527.1, on the reverse strand, counting down.
CATCCTCGTCGTCGTAACGCTCAACGACTTTCAAATATCTTTCACTTATTCGCTTATAACAATGCTTCATTCTAGCTGGCCGATTTTTTTTTTCAAACTTCGCCTCAGGGCTTCGGCTTCGATCCTACACCCCTGGTTTGTTTCTTTTTTTATTTAACACCACACACACCTACAAACACCCGGGCAACGCCGGGTACCCCTCGCTAGTCTATAAATATAAAAGCGAAGATGTATGTATGTTTGTATGCGTGTTCGCTTTTTCTATATTTCTACAAAAGGCTTTTTTCAGAGAAGCGGTCAGTCGGTTCACAACTTTTTAAAACTTTTTATATCACATATAAATCGTAATATCTCACAGTTTACAACGAAGCTCGCCTGTCTATTTATTTTGCTCGATTTCGGGAAGATAAATATTCAACATTTGTTGCTCACCGCATGTGGGTTAGTTTTTTTCCTATAATATCTTGGGGGGAAAAAAGCGTTCAGCAGTAAATACTATCCCGCAGTCAAACCTCATTAACAAATTAAAACGGGCACCTGCCAAATCCAAGTAATTAAATAAATTCAAACGTGTTTCCGTTAGCATCTCGCGGTGGGGCAATCGTTAACATCGCACTTTTTTTTTACACTTTAATTTACAACTTTGCCTTAAGGGTTCGAGTTTGATCCTCATACTTACTTTTTTTAACCCCTCCACCCCCGGAGTTTCCACACACACCTCCAAAAACCCAGGAAACGCCGGGTACCCCTCGCTAGTCTATATATATAAAAGCGAAAATGTGTGTATGTATGTTCGCTTTTTGTGTATGTCCAAGAAAGGCTTTTTTTCTGAGAAGCGGTCTGTCGGCTCACAACTTCTTAAAACTTTTTATATCACATATAAATCATAATATCTCAGAGTTAACAATGGAGCTCGCCTATTTACTTTGCTCGACTTCGGGAAGATAAATATTCAACATTTTTCGCTCGCCTCATGTGGATTAGGCTTTTTCGTATAATAAAAGTGGCACTAATTTTGGCAGTATTTTTCCGGTCGCGATCGCCGGAAATGTCCGAAAGCAATCAGATTTGATCAATGTGGAAATTTTCCTTATATCAGACAATTGCTATTCAATTTGGACAATCCCCTTGTTATGGGGAGCTGTTCCCCACCCCTCCCAACATCTTGGGAAAATAAAAATAAAACAAGCGTTCCCGCAGTAAATAAAATACTACCCCACAGTCAAAGTTGACCTCATTAAGTCATTAAAATGTGCACCTGCGTATTCATAAAAATTGAATAAATTCAAACGTGTTTCCATTAGTATTTCGTGCTGGCCCAGTGGTTAACGTCGCACTTTTTTTTCATACTTTCATTTCTAACTTTCGTTTTAAATTTATTTACATTGCATGTCACTTAGAAGGTTATTTCTGCTGAGGTGGTCGACTACTTCTTTATTATATATGGATTCCAGCAACTTACTCATGACCCACAGGAGACTTATTGGTCTGTATTGAGAGGGAGATGACTTTTCACCTGAATTCTTAAATACAGGGCATACTGATGAGGTTTTCCAGGGTGTTGGAAAGCACTACTCCCTAAGGCAACGCTTAAACAGTTTTGTAAGTATGGGGGATGTGCTGGCTGGAGCTTTTTCAGCACTATTACTGGAATGCCATCAGGGCCAGTTGCGTTACTGGAATCAAGGTTCTTGATTAGCTTGGCGACCTCACACACAGATATTTGTATGTTGGATAGTGTGTTGTCTGTTATAGGAGGAAATACAGGGAGTTGATGGTCATTGTCGTATAGGGTAGAATTAGCTGCAAAGTTCTTGACAAATAGTCTGGCCTTGACTGATGCTGACGAGATGACCTCAGGTCCATTGATGATAGTTGGGATAGAACGCACGCATCTATTCAGGATCCTGTTTGCTATTTGCCAGAACTGGTGGGAACCAAGCCGCTGATAAGCTACTTTGGATTTAACAGACTGAGCATATATGTCTCTTGCATTTTTTATTACTCTTTTAGATCTAGCAGAACGGAAACCATATTGCATGTCACTTAGAAGGTTATTTCGTCTGAGGGGGTCGACTACTTCTTTATTAGATATGGATTCCGGCAACTTACTCATGACACACAGGAGACTTATTTATATATATGAATATTAGAAAATTTTCCCAAAGATCTATTAGCCAATGGTAATGCACATATATCAATAAAAATTAGGCCAGGTAAACTGACTCAAATATCAAGCAACATGATTGACATTTTCGGTCATCGAGCATATTTTGTATTTTTTCAAATATTACAATTTCAATAATTTCTAAAATTCTTTGCATTTTGATGAAATTAACATTGTAGAATGAAACTATTAAATATTTATTTTTCCAAGACATAAATATAAATAATTTTTTATTTAGGAATAAAAAAAATTTGTTTTACATTTTTTTATGGAAAAATATTATTTTGATAAAAAGTGAATTTGAAAAGAAATATTTAGATTTTATAAGACATCTTAGTGTTATGCTGCAACCATTTGTTGTAGATGGCATCACACTTGGGGTACTGAATTTACAATTAACAACACACACACACACAAAATTGAATGATAATAGGAAAAATAGAAGAACAAAAACAAAAATGAACAGTCTTCAGTTTTTAAAACATTAATTTAGATAATTTCAAGCTTTATATAAAAACAGCCTATCCTGCCTTGACAGAGTACAAAATAGGCTTTGTAGTCTAGTGGGCGATACCCTTTTCGTCTGAGCTCCAATCCCTTGTCCCCCCTTGCCAATCTTTCACGAGAAACACCCGTCTGGCTGAAACTACTGTCAAAAATTTCCCCCACTCTTTATCTATGCCTAAATCAAAACGTAGATTCCGTTTGCCTGTTCCCCACCTGACTACAACCTGGACGTGTTCAAGTCTAACATAAAAAAAAAATCCCTGACGAACCATCTCCATTACTAACGATTACTACGATATATTACACGCAATAACCCTGAGTGGCCTCCGGGCCTGGAGAAGTGATAACTTCCATGTAAAAAAAACACAATTTTTTAAAATAAATTAGCATTCCTGTCTGTTTGTTTGTTTATTTGTTTGTTTGTTCACAATTAAATAATAATACAAAAACTTTATTATTCCCAGGAAAGATTAAAATAACTTCCTCTTACATTCAAAAAAGCTTCCTCTGTCTTATTTTCATTGTACTAAGGGATCTTACATTCAAAAAAGCTTCCTCTGTTTTATTTTCATTGTGCTAAGGGATCTTACATTCAAAATAACTTCCTCTGTCTTATTTTCATTGTGCTAAGGGATTTTACATTCAAAAAAGCTTCCTCTGTCTTATTTTAATTGTGCTAAGGGATCTTACATTCAAAATAACATCCTCTGTCTTATTTTCATTAAACCAAATCATCTTACATTCAAAATGGCTTTTTTTTGTCTTATTTTCATTGGGCTAAGAAATACTACATTCAAAACGTCTTCCTTTGTAATATTTTCATTGTGCTAAGCGATCTAACATTCAAAAGCCCCTCCTCTTTCTTATTGTCATAGTGCGAAGGGATACTACATTCAAAACGCCTTCCGCCCTTATTTTCATAAATATACTACATCCAAAAGCCCCTCCTCTGTCTTATTTTCCTTGTGCTAAGGGACCTTACATTCAAAATAACTTCCTCTGTCTTATTTTTAATTGTGCTAAGGGATCTTATATTCAAAATAACTTCCTCTGTCGTCTTTTCATAGTGCTAAGAGATACTACATTCAAAATAACTTCCTCTGTCTTTAATTCTTTGTTCCAAGGGATCTTACATTCAAAATAACTTTCTCTGTTTTATTTTCATTGTGTTAAGGGATCTTACATTTCAAATGACTTCCTTGTCTTATTTTCATTGTGCCAACATTTAAAATGGCTTCCTTTCTTGTATTTTCATAGTGCTAAGGGATAATACATTCAAAATATCTCTCTATCTTATTTTCATTGTGCCAAGCGATACTACATTAAAATAACTTACTCTATCTTATTTTCATTGTGCCAAGCGATACTACATTAAAATAACTTACTCTATCTTATTTTCATTGTGCTAAGGGATCTTACATTAAAATAACGTTCTCTATCTTATTTTCACTGTGACAAACGATTTTACATTCAAGATTAATTCCTCTGTCTTATTTTTTTGTGCAAAGGGGTTTTACATTCAAAATAACTTCCTTTGTTTTATTTTCACTGTGCTAAGGGATCTTACATTCAAAATAACTTCCTCTGTCTTATTTTCATTGTTTTAAGGGATCTTCCATGTAAAAAATCTTCCTCTGTCTTATTTTAATTGTGCTAAGGGATCTTACATTCAAAATAACTTTCTCTGTCTCATTTTCATTGTGTTAAGGGATTTTACATTCAAAATAACTTCCTCTAACCTATTTTAATGGTTCTAAGGGATCATGCATTAAAATAACTTCCTCTGTCTTATTTTCATTGTGCTAAGTGATATTACATTCAAAATTACTTCCCTTGTTTTATTTTTATTGTGCTAAGAATCTTACATTCAAAATAACTTCCTTTTTCATTGTGCTAAGGGATCTTGCATTCAAAATAACTTCCTCTGACTTATTTTCATAGTGTTAAGGGATAATACATTAAAAATAACTTCTTCTGACTTATTTTCATAGTGTTAAGGGATAATACATTAAAAATAACTTTTATTACCGTATTTTTCTGTTAAGTTACATTATTGTTTCAGCTACACGGGCTTTTTTTTTTTGGCCGTAAGTCTGAGGACGCTACAGATGGCCAAAAAAAACGGCCGTGTAGCTGAAACAATAATGTAACTTAACGGCAAGATACGGTAATAAAAATAAAACGCATATATATATATATATATATATATATATATATATATATATATATATATATATATGATTATTTATGCATAGATCATTGTATAACGATTAGATCACTGTCTGACTGACGTAAAGAACATTTAAAAATTAAAATGTTTAAATTCAATTTATTTCACGCGGTTAATGGTAGCCGAATGGATACGGTCTTTGCTATTTCTGGTTTCTGCACTTATTTGCAGGCAAGTTAACGTTTTTTTTTTGTTTTGTTTTGTTTTTAATTTTGTCCCTGGTTCTGAAATATTGACGATATATCACGGGTTATTCATTCATTTAATTCATCCCGTGTAGTTTCATAATTTTTTTTTGTTTCACCCCTCCCTTCGCCTCAATTTTTCAATTGTGTAAATTGTTTTTTGAAATTTTAGTTAGCCAATCAGCTTTCTAGTATCGACCGCGCCCTTCCTATCAGCCAATGAGCATGCACTTATCAGACAAAGGCCTATTTGACCTCTGGTTGACCTGTTCCTTTGTGTGTGCTCTATTTAATCAGAGGTCAAATATACCTTTGTCCGGTAACTGCATGCTAATTGGCTGATAGGAAGGGCGCGGTGGATACTAGAAAGCTAACTAAAATCTCAATAGAAGATGCCCATATAAAACGACAAATAGTCACAGAATTCGCACATAAGCCTGAAGAGTCCTAGAGTGGATGAAACACGGAATATTCAGTGTAGCTTAATCGCTATATACATTTTATAACTTACTATATATATATATATATATATATATATATATATATATTATTTGCTCTTATTTTACCTTATTACAACTTGGATGTCTTCAAGTCCAATGTTAACAAATTCCTAATGAACCGCCCCCTTAAGTAAACACTTCATCAAATCTCCACACTAACGTAATGTACTTGCAATTACCCTTATCCCTGAGTGGCTTCCGGGCCTTGATAAGTGGTGATCACTGTGTAATATATATATATATATATATATATATATATATAGGTATATATATACATATATATATATATATATATATATATATATATATATATATATATATATATATATATATATGAGATTGTTTGAATTCCTTTTTTTTCTTTTTGCAAGAAAGGAGTTATTTACATTTTTCTTCGCCCAAATTTTAGGACGTTTTTACTTTTTTATTTTTATTTAAATATTAAATTTTAATTATTAATTAATAATTACTACGTGCAGAAAAGTAAGACATCTAGATACATGCATACAGATAGATATATAGATAGATAGATAGATAGATAGATAGATAGATAGATAGATAGATAGACATATAGATAGATAGATAGATAGATAGATATATAGATAGATAGATAGATAGATAGATAGATAGATAGATGTTCGTTAACGTCCGGTCCCTGCTACATACTTCCTGTGCCAACTGACTGGTCACCCAAGTTTGATACTACTCGCAACATGACACTTTGACCCTTGGTGCATGCTCACTCTAGAAGAAAGAGTAGATAGTAGATAGATAGATAGATAGATAGATAGATAGATAGATAGATAGATAGGCAGAGAGAGAGATAGATAGATAGATAGATAGATTGGTAAATGTTTGTCAATATATCATTTACATGACAACATACCTTTCTGCTGTTGACAGCTTCTGTCTTTTGGCTGCTGTCTCCGGGATTCGCCAACGTCTTGGGTTCTTACTATGATCACTGTGTAATATATATATATATATATATATATATATATATATATATATATATATATATATATATATGAGATTGTTTGAATTTCTTTTTTTTTTTTGCAAGAAAGGAATTATTTGCACTTTTGTTTACATTTTTCTTTGCCCAAATTTTAGGACGTTTTTACTTTTTTATTTTTTATTTAAATATTAAATTTTAATTATTAATCTAGATACATGCATGTTTCCCCATGGTTGGATCCTTGTCAATAAAGTCTCTCTCTCTCTCTCTCTCTCTATATATATATATATATATATATATATATATATATATATATATATATATATATATTTCGTTTATTTACTTTTATTAATTAATAATTACAACTTTGCAGAAAAGATACATGCATGTTTCGATGGTTCGATCCTTAATAATACAGTCTAGCTATATATATATATATATATATATATATATATATATATATATATATATATATATTTCGTTTATTTACTTTTATTATTTTTTGCAATTTTTTTAGTCAATAAAAGTTGTTATTTTTTCCCCCAAAAAAAAGATTAATTGTTTACCATAAATTGTTAGGTGAAAGGTTTTTTTTTCAGGAAAACTTTCACTTTTTTTTTAAAGAAATTCGGCAGTAAACGTTTCTCTTTGAAAACGGAATTTTTATTATAAAAAGAACAGATGGATGCTTTATATGAACACTGTAAATAGTTAGGTGAAAATAGAGAAAAGTTTGATTCTTTTTTTCAAAAGAATGTACAAATTATTTTTTTAACAGATGTTCAGAAAATAAACAGAAAAATACTTCCATCATTAATTATGCAGAAAAATAAATAAAATGTTGATTTATTGTTTCAACATTATGCTTATAAATTACGATAGAACTTGCTGAGTATGGGTTTTTTACGGTTGTTGTAAAAATGGAACGGAAACTTAAATTTCGCTCCGTTTTAATCTTTCTTAACTTTTTAATTATGCCGCCCAAAACGAATATAATCAAAATAGTAACATTCAACAATTGTACTTTATGTATATAAAACACAAAATATTTAAAAAAAAAAAAAGTTAATAACGAAAGTTAAATAATTCCATTTTTAAACGAAAAATCAGTTTGGTATATCTTTTTGTTATTTTTTACATAAGTCCAACCTACCATTCACATTAGAAATGTCGACATTTATAGGTTGTCGGGTACGTTTACAACGAATAAACACTCCAATCTAGTAGAAGTATCAGAATTTTGTATGAAATTTTGTACACCCCTATCACGAAACTGCGATTAAAATATAAAAAACTCGGAATTTCTCTTTTAAAAGTGGGTTGTTTATTTTCTTTATGGATTATACTTCCAAAATAAACTATTAAATTTGTTTTAAAAGTAATAGAAAATATTTTTTTAAACAGTAATGAATTTTACAAACTCAATATTTTTCAATTTTTAAACTTTAAAAATCTATCAAAATTTTTCTATTGATTCTATTTTTATGATATTTTCAGGGTCAATACCAAGACATAGATAGATAGATAGATAGATAGATAGATAGATAGATAGATAGATAGATAGGTAGATAGATAACTAGATAGATTGATAGATAGATATACCAAGACATAGATAGATAGATAGATAGATAGATAGATAGATTGATAGATAGATAAATACAATAAGACATAGATAGATAGATAGATAGATAGATAGGTAGATAGATAGATAGATAGATAGATAGGTAGATAGATAGATAGATAGATAGGTAGATAGATAGATAGATAGATAGATAGAAAGATAGATAGATAACTAGATAGATAGATAGATAGATAGATAGGTAGATAGATAGATAGATAGATAGATAGATAGATAACTAGATAGATAAATAGATAGCTATACCAAGACATAGATAGATAGATAGATAGATAGATAGATAGAAACTAGTGCGAACATTCGTTAAGAAGAGTCACCAACCTAATAGGTCCCGAACTATCAACTAGGCTTCAGCCTCTGACGAACTACAAGCACTTGTATCCCCCCGACGTAAATACCCCCGACAAACCCGACAAGCAGACAAATTCCATCCCTACACAGTAGAGATCCCTAGATGTAAGAAAGCCTTCTACTGTAATAGTGTCTTTGCTGCCCAACTCCCTACAAAATAATGGCACTGCGTTGTTTGATGAATAGTATTCTGATAAAAAAAAGTCTCGAGATAAAGATGAAACGTTGATGAACACATAACTCGGTTTGTATATATATATATATATATATATATATATATATATATATATATATATATAGGACACATACACAGATATATATATATCTATATATATATATATATATATATATATACAAACCGAGTTATGTGTTCATCAACGTTTCATCTTTATATATATATATATATATATATAGGACACATACACAGATATATATATATCTATATATATATATATATATATATATATATATATATATATATATATATATATATATGTGTGTGTGCAGATTCCATGAACAAAGCTTCTTTCTTAGAACTGCACGCCTCTGTAACTCTCTCCGTTTGCCTGCTTTCCAGCTGACTACAATATGGTTGCCTTCAAGTCCAACGTAAACAAGTTCTTGATGAACCGTCCCCCTAAGAAATCCAATTCACAAAATTCCCACTACTCATGCATACTCGTTAACCCCTGTCCTCGAGTGGCCTCCAGGTCTTGACAAGTTGTGACTCCTTTGTAAAAAAACAAAAAAAAACAAATACGTTTAGTGCCGTTCCACACACACACACACACACACACACACACACACATATATATATGTGTGTGTGTGTGTATCTTTATATATATGTGTGTGTGTGTGTGTGTGTGTGTGTGTGTGTGTGTGTGTGTGTGTGTGTTTTACTTAAATTCCCATGGAATCCGATACTTAATTGATATTACCATTTCAGACATTGATCTGTAAACACAACTATTTTAGTCTGCGAGACACCGTGTCTGATAAAACAGTTCCCACAATCGAAGATAGAAACAATACGTATAATTTCTAGCAGGACCACCGACCCGACGTTGCCCCATATTGAATAGAGATCCACAAATGTTTAACACTGAACTGTGAGACGCAGTGTCTGGCAAAAAAAATCCCACAATCTATCTATCTATACTCTTTTCTATTTATTTAAAAAGAAAATACAATTTTATTATATATGGGTGATGGAATTGAATTCACTCGCAAAAGATGTAGCTAATTTGCATATTCTTTTAACCCTTCATTTTGATTAATTCCCTATTAGTATTTTTTAGGTTTTCTTATGGGATGATCATCTTTAGTTAACTATTACGTGCAATTATATTCATGCAGATATTCTACATGATTTATACTTGCATAATATTTGCATAAAAAGCTTACAGTGAACATAAAATTGATTAAGGGATTAAATTAAAGAAAATAACAAAGTATATTATGTATTTTTAACTGGCCTTTCCGATGCAGCAATCGGATTTTAGAAAAAATAAATAACAAAGGAACAACAAACATAATTGCAAAAAACCCTTGTTCAAAATTATTGGCACGGCTTTGTTTTTCTTTTAGTATCAGTATAATATCAATCAATTTCCGGTTTACGTGCTTTCTGAACTTTTTTATAGCCATATTATGCTTGTTTAACGCTAATTCAGTGAATAATTTTTTTCAGATAATTTTTAGATAGCGATTTATTTAAACTATTATAAGTGACTAAATTATAATTTTCAATCGCCATGGTTAAAACTAAGGAACACAGCGAAGACGTCAGGAAGCTTGTTGTAGCATGCCATACCAATGGGGAGGGCTATGATAAGATTTCAAAGAAGCTAAACCTTCCCAAATCCACTGTTAGAGCCATAATAAACAAGTTCAAATCGCAAGGCCACGTTATGAGTTTAGAGGGTAGAGGGAGAAAAAGGATTCTTTCCCCAAGAGATGAACGGAAAATTGTTCGACAAGTAAAACAAAACCCAAGGATCTCTGTTGGGGAGATTGTTGATGAACAGAGCACCTCTGGAGTGAATGTATCTCGACATACAGTTGGTAGAGTTTTGAAGAGAGCTGGTTTAAAAGCATGTCGTCCGAGAAAGACTCCCTTATTGAAGCCTATGCACCTGAAAGCAAGGCTAGCCTTTGCAAAACGTCATATTGATAAAGATGTTGCATTCTGGAAACGTGTTCTATGGACTGACGAAACGAAAATAGAGTTATTTGGCCATAATAAAGTGTCTTATATTTACAGAAAATCTGGCGAAGCTTTCCTGCCTAAGAACACCATACCCACAGTGAAGCACGGTGGAGGCAGTTTGATGTTTTGGGGATCCTTTGCTGCCTCTGGACCAGGGCGACTTGTTAAGGTCACAGGTAGCATAAAAAAGGAAGATTATGTTAAAATATTGGATGAAAACCTGAAAGACTCTGCTAAAGAGCTCTCACTTGGTCGTCGTTGGTGGTTCATGCAAGATAATGACCCAAAGCATTCGGCTAAAACTGACTAAGAAATGGCTTGAGGACAATCATATTAATGTTTTGGAGTGGCCATCACAAAGCCCAGACCTTAATCCAATTGAAAATTTATGGAGAACATTAAAATTGAGGGTAATGCAAAGGAAGCCTAAGAATCTTATTCAATTTGAGGATTATTGTCAGGAAGAGTGGGCTAAAATTACTACTGAAGAGTGCAACAACTTGGTTGTAAACTATGAAAAGCGACTGAGGAACGTAATCAAGGCCAAAGGCTATACAATTGATTATTAAATAAATCGTGCCAATAATTTTGAACAATGGTTTTTTGCAATTATGTTTGTTGTTCCTTTGTTATTTATTTTTTCTAAAATCCGATTGCTGCATCGGAAAGGCCAGTTAAAAATACATAATATACTTTGTTATTTTCTTTAATTTAATCCCTTTTTTAGAATTTATTAGACAAAATTTAACTTTTATTTTACCGTGCCAATAAATATGATCATCACTGTATATATATAAGCGGTTTATCTGTCTGTGTATCTATCTCGCTATCAATCTATCTGTCTGTCTATCTATCAGTGTATGTTTCGGTAGGGTCAATATTGTGGTAAAAAGTAAGCAGAAACACACACTCTCTCTTTCTTTCTTTCTCTCTCTCTCTCTCTCTCTCTCTCTCTCTCTTAGGGAACATCTATATATATATATATATATATATATATATATATATATATATATATATAACCCGTAGCGATATAAATCATTGAACATGCAAAATTTCAGCTAGACCAGACAACTGAAAGTCGGTCAGGGGCATTACTTATTGCACGCCACGCCTCTCGTATATATATATATATATATATATATTATATATATATATATTTATTTATTTATTTCAGATATGTGTGTGTATATATATATATATATATATATATGTATGTATATATTGAATACAATTTTCCTATTTATCTTCTCCGAATAGTCCTTTTTGTGTTCTTCTCGAAATTGTATATGTTGGATTCATAATCGCGAGCGCTTTCGACAGAAGTACTTTTATCATCCTTGAAAAAAATGCATATATATGTAATGAAAAAAAAAAACAATTCCTACATTTATTTCTACAATATGCCTTCGGATGATACATTTCGAGAAGAACACAAAAAGGAATATTCGGAGAAGATAAAAAGGAAAATTGTAAAACAGAATAAAAAGAATGCTATTCAATAATATTTGTCTAAATGAGAAAATGCTGCCTAAATATACACAATATATATATATATGTATATATATATACATATATATATATATATATATATATATATATATATATATATATATATATATATATATATATATATATATATATATTGAGCTTCTATATCTGGCTGAGAAAATTTTATAAATATTAATTCTTTAATATTTATAATTTACTTTCTGAATGAGAAAATGCTGCCTAAATATACACAATATATATATATATATATATATATATATATGTATATATATATACATATATATATATATACATATATATATACATATATATATATATATATATATAAGCGGTTTATCTGCCCGTGTATCTATCTATCTATTTATCTGTCTATCTATCTATCTCTCACTCTCTTTCTCTCTCTCTCTCTCTTTCTCTCTCTCTCTCTCTCTCTCTCTCGATATATATATATATATATATATATATATATATATATATATATATATATATTCTCTGTGTGAACACATTTAAAGATAGGTATAAAGATAGATATATAAAGGGAGGGAAGAAGAGAGAGAGAGAAAGAGAGAGAGAGAAGTAATTAATTCTGAGCTGTTAAGTAAGCGCTTTATCTATCTGTGTATGTTTCGGTCGGGTCGATATTGTGGTAAGAAACACACCCACTCTCTATTTCTTTCTCTCTCTCTCTCTCTCTCCCTCTTAGTGGACACCTCTAGAGAGAGAGAGAGAGAGAGAGAGAGAGAAAGATATGTATAAATATATATATATATATATATATATATAGAGGTGTTCACTAAGAGAGAGAGAGAGAGACAGAGAGAGAAAGAGAGAGTCTGTGTTATTACAAGTGCGGACTTTCTTTTTGCCGCCTGTGTATATATTGTAGTCAGCTGGAAAGCAAAAAAAAAAAAACGGAAGACAATTCCACAGGCGTGCAGTTGTAAGAAAGAAGCTTTGTTCATGGAATCTATGTTTAGGTTTAGGCACAGATGAAGAGTGGGGGGAATTATTGATAGTGTTTTCAGCTAGACGAGTGTTTCTTGTGAAATTTTGGTGTGGGGGGATTGGAGCTCAGTCGAGCACTTGCCATGAAAATAACGATAAAGCAGAAAACAAACTCGTTACATCTCTTCTGTGAGATAGAGGTTGCAGGGAAGAGAAAAGGACATCTACAAGGCTCTGAACTCTATCAAGGCATCACCACTTATGAAGGCCAGGAGGCCACTCGAGGATAAGGGTTAAAGAGTGTACAGAAGACAATTGGACAATATAGTAATCATTAGTAATGGAAATTCGGTAAATTTGTTAACTTAAGTGGAACGGCTCATCAGAAACTTATTTACGTTAGACTTGAACACAACCATATTGTAGTCAGCAGTAATGGAAATTCAGTAAATTTGTTAAGGGATGCAGCTTATCAAAAAGTTGTTTACATTGGACTTGAAACTATTTAAATATAATAACGCACGAATTAAATATGTAAACTATGTAAATACATATTTTCCTTCAAACGCGTGTAAAGAATACACGTTTTATAAGACTGCAATTTACACACAGACTAATCGTCTTAAACAACGTTCTTGAACTCA
>NC_136527.1:128486508-128554008 GCF_053919585.1 Euprymna scolopes | reverse complement strand
CTGATGTATCTTTATTTTCATGGGAAGTGTTCGACTGAGCTTCAATCCATGGTCCCCTCTCGCCAAACTTTCACAAGAAACGCTAGACTAACTGAAAACATTATCAATAATTTTCTCCACTCTTTATCTGTGCCTAAACCTAAACATAGATTCCATGATCAAAGCTTCTTTCTTAGAACTGCACGCCTGTGGAATTGTCTTCCGTTTTCCTGCTTTCCAGCTGTCTATAATATGGCTGTCTTTAAGTCCAACGTGAACAAGTTTCTGATGAGCCGTTCCACTTAAGTTAACAAATTTACCGAACTTCCATTACTATTGATTACTATATTGTCCTTTTGACTACTGTACACTCTTTAACCCTTATCCTTGAGTGGCCTATCGGCCTTGATAAGTGGTGACGTTTATGTAAAAAAAAAAAAATAGTAGACTAAAGATGATCATCCCATAAGAATGTGTCGGAGGAGTTTGGTAGAGTTTTCAAAGGTCAAATCGTTGAACTTTGACCACTTGACAGCCAAATTTTTAGTCAAAAACCGATTACAAAGATTTTCCCCAAATCTCAAAGCGCTTCATGTCAAATCTCGAGTCTGAAGACTAAAAATTGACAGAGAATTTGGTAGAGAAATGTACACAGACAGACACACACACAAGCAATTTCATTTTTATATATAGATTTCATCGTAGTCTTTACGTTTATGTTTTTAGTTGGGTGTTTTCTTTGATTGGAGACATCCAAGCTGCACTTTGACACTTTCGGCGGAGGTCTGGTTTGTGCTTTCTCTCCTCAGTCTTTCCATCTTACTTATTTCGTGTGCAAAATAAACAAATAAAAACAAAAATAGATTTCGTTAGCAAAAATACTCACGGCATCAAAATGGACATATATATATATATATATATATATATATATATATATATATATATATATATATATATATATATATATATATATACGGGAACATAAGACCTTGACTCATGTTTAGAAAAATGAATTAGCTAGTCAGGTAAACGCGTTGACGTTAAAAATGAATTATGATTAATTGTGAATAGTGTCGAACGCACACACACAAACATATATATATATATATATATATATATATATATATATATATATATATATATATATATATATATATGAACAATTGATTAATAAAATATGTTAAAAGACATCTTGAAAAAGAGTTAAAAACATATTTAATTTTAAAAAAGGAAACACAAGATAAGTGGATAGTCCTTAATCCGCGGAGTTTCGAAGAAATACTCTCCTTCTCATCAGAGGGCAGGAATTAGCAAAATGCGGGATCGGATTTGGCATATAAAAGTATTTAATGAAACTACAAGTAAGTCACAGATCTTACTTGGTTAAAAAAAAAGGGTGAGGTAAGGGGAACAGGAGGCAAAAGAAAAATGATAAAAATGGATGGATATTCCGGTGAAGGTTAGGGTTAGGGTTAGGGTTAGGGTTATTTTATTTAAATTTTAATTTCCACAAAATCCAAAGGAATCGCCTTCTTGGAAGATTGTTCAAATTTTGTTTCGATTTCATTATACGAACATCAATGCCTTGATAGAGTTCATTTATATAAACATGTATATATATGCGCATGTACATGTATATATATATATGTGTGTGTGTGTGTGTGTGTGTGTGTGTGTGTGTGTGTGTGCGTGTATACATATATATATGTATATATGTACATACATATATATATACATAAATAATATTTATTAATGCATTTATATAAACATGTATATATATGCGTATGTACATGTATATATATATATATATATATATATATATATATATATATATATGAACAAATGATTAATAAAACATGTTAAAAGACATCTTGAACAAGAGTTAAAAACATATTTAATTTTAAAAAAGGAAACACAAGATAAGTGGATAGTCCTTAATCCGCGGAGTTTCGAAGAAATACTCTCCTTCTCATCAGAGGGCAGGAATTAGCAAAATACAGGATCGGATTTTGCATATAAAAGTATTTAATGAAACTACAAGTAAGTCACAGATCTTACTTGGTTAAAAAAAGGGTGAGGTAAGGGGAATAGGAGGTAAAAAAAAAATGATAAAAATGGATGGATAGTCCGGTGAAGGGTAAAAATCCAAAAATGGTAAAATCCAAAACGGTCGAATTTAAAATTTCAATCCACTGGGTAAATTCCAAATGGTCCAAAATCATCCAAAAGGCAGAGTTCCTTGGAAAAAAGCGCAAATAGAATGAATTCCAAATCATTAAAAGAAAAGTACCGGAGAGAGTATTTAAAAACACGTCTGTCAAGGCTGGATGAATCAAAAAAATGAAATGGATCCATTCATGTGAAATCTTTTTATTATTTTTCTTTTGCCTCCTGTTCCCCTTACCTCACCCTTTTTTTAACCAAGTAAGATCTTTGACTTACTTGTAGTTTCATTAAGGACTATCCACTTATCTTGTGCTTCCTTTTTTTAAAATTAAATATGTTTTTAACTCTTTTTCAAGATGTATTTTTAGTTTCGTAGAGTTCTCAAAGGTCAAATCGTTGAACTTTAACCACTTAGTCACCTGTATATCAAATTTGGAGTCTGTAGACTTAAAATTTACAGAGTTATTGCTTAGGGAAATGTACACACACAGACAGACACACAGATACACAGACAGACAGATACACAGACACGTTCACTTATGTATGTATATATATATATATATATATATATATATATATTTATATAATATATATATATTTATATATATATATATATATATATATATGTATTAATGATGTGACGATTCCAATATTTCTCCAGTTTCTGATACAATTATCGATTCTGTAGTAAATTCCCGATTCCGATACAATTACCGATTCCGATTCTTTATAAATCTCTAAATATTTTCTCAAACGTAAAAACACACTTATGAGGGGGCTGATCTAGAGATTTTAGTCTCAGTGGAAGTTTAAATCAATAAATATTTATTTATTATTATGGAAGGTGTTAGGGTTAGGGTTAGGGTTAGGGTTAGGGTTATTTATTATTATAAAAAGGTGTTTCGTAAACCAGAATCAAATAAAAAAGATAATTTAAGGAAGCGGTTTTCACATCGGGAAGTAGGCGCAAATTTTTTCCCGCTTCCGATACCCCAAAAAGCCTTGATTTTTTTCTGATTCCCGATTCTGATTCCGATTAATCGTTTGAACAACAATAATATATATATATGTGTGTGTGTGTGTATGTAATGTATATATATATATGTGTATATATATATATATATATATATATATATATATAGTAATTTATAAAATATATCAGCTAACATAAAAATAACAAACTTCCTGGACGTCACGTTAAACTTAGATAAAAACACATATGAACCATACTTAAAAGATAACGCTACTCCAATTTACGTAAACCCTAAGTCCAACCACCCACCATCAATTATAAAACATATTCCTAACTCGATCGTAAGTAGACTCAGTAATAACTCAAACGACGAAAATGCATTTAACAGGTCATCCAATATTTACGAAACAGCCCTAAAAAATAGTGGATACAAAAATATCGATATCAAATATAAGCAACAAAACACCAACAACTATAATAAAATTAAAAACAGAAGAAAAAGAACTATAATTTGGTATACGGCCCCATACAATCAAATGATAAAAACAAAACTTGGCAAGAAATTTCTAGATCTTATTGAACAACACTTTCCCGCAACCAACCCCTTACACAAAATCTTCAATAAAAATACCTTGAAGTTATCTTACAGTTGTTGCGAAAATTTAGAGATGATAATTAAGGCACATAATAACAAAATACTGAATGAAAACAATGTAAACAACAATAAAATAAACAATAAAAAAGTAGACACCATGACAGAAATAAAACCAACACTAGCAAAAATAATAATAATAATAATAATAATAATAATAATAATAATAATAATAATAATAATAACAAACCAACCCCGGACAAGAACAACCATACCATAAATAAAAATACTAATAACGAACAAGATAAATGCAATTGTAGACACCGCACACTTTGCCCAGTCCAAAATAAATGTCTAACAAAAAGCGTAGTTTATCAAGCAACAATATTTGCGAAAGAAAACCCGAATAACAAGAAATATGACATAGGCATGACTTCCTTAGATTTCAAAACCCGATACTATGACCACAAAAGCACATTCAAAAATAAAAAACACCGTATAAAAACAACACTAGCGAATAAATATTGGGAACTCAAAGAAAGCGGACATTCGCCGGTAGTCGAATGGAAAATAATGAGACAAGCTACCACATGCAGATATTTAGACGACCCATGTAAATTATGCCTCCATGAAAAATTTTCTATCCTGTACTTTAAAGAACCTCAAAATCTATTAAACTGTAGGCGGGAAATAGCAAACAATTGTGTTCACAAAATAAAACTTACTCTAGGATAGCGATACAAAATAGCTTTAAAACTAACAATAACAATAGGAAAAAAAAAAAAAAAAAAAAAAAAAAAAACAAATAAATAAATTAAATAAACATGAATATACATAAACGATCACATACGTATATGTATATATATATATATGTGTATATATGTATATGTATGTGTATTGTTTGTGCACATAGGTATATTTATATGTATAAAAAAAAAGAAGAACGACTACCTAAAACCACTAACCTAGTTCTAAAACAGATCCTTTGTTTGATAAAATGCATGCCCATTGGCTGGTAGGAAGGGGCGCGGTGGATACTAGAAAGCTGATTGGCCGACTAGAAATCCTCAACATATATAAAAATAAGAAGCAACGACAGAATTCGCGCATAAGCCTGACGAATCCTATAGTTGGATGAAACGCAGAATATTCAGTGTAGCTTAATCGCCATATATATTTTATAAATTACTAACTAGCTCTACCTACGTATTGAGCACTTTTGAAGTAAATACTTAGTTTACGCATAAATCTATACTTTCGTATATTAAATTTATGCGAATAAATGAAGTAGTTATATATATATATATATATATATATATATATATATATAGCTTAATGTAAAAGTAAAAGAGAAAGATCAATTCCACAAAAAGAGACTTATCCGGATAATGCCAAGCTGAACAATAATTATTGGAGCTTATACAATAGTTGCAGGCATTAGAGAAAGTTCAGATACGTAAATGCAATTAACCCCACCGAAAATGCACCACCGGACAGGAACTAGCTTATTGCGCTTCCTCGCCATCCATAAGATGCAACAATATCCATCACTAACCGTTTCCACTAGTATAGGACTATTGGACAACACCCCAAACTAATTTTTTTTAAAACCACCCATAAACTCTCGCGATCTGAAAAAAATCACCATAAAAAAACTTCAACTCTTTAATATAAAATATTAGCACACCTTCTGAACCCACAACCGTTACATAACTTTAAATAAATTTCTAACCTAGAATAGCCTGCATCTTGGCAATGCCTAATTAACACTATATCTGCCTTAATCATAAGCCCATAAACAATTTTTCCTAACAAAACCTACCCCCGTAAATATGTACACTTAATACCACCTGTTAAATTGCAACCAAATCACCAATTAGCGCACGATGCAACCTAAACAATATAAAATCCAGGCCCAATAAAATATAGCTTAGAAACCACCTCACAGGGCTAAAGACTTAAAACCTAAATTTAGAACTATCTAACCACCACCCCTAAACCCCACTGACGAGCCCCCCCACCCCCAATAAGAAATTATTTAAAAATCAGCGCATTTGGTCTCCACTATTAGATTTACACAAAACCCTCCACCCAGTAGTATTTACATTAAAACTTTTAAATGTACCGAAAGTATAACCTAAGAAAAGCTCCCCCGATTCAACCCAACCCACCCCTGTCACCCATACAGACATATCCCCATCCCTAACCTACCCCATCCGACTACCAGCCAAGCGTTTCATCTAGATGCTAATTCCTACTGATAATATAACTTAGATTTGAATACAGTTGAACCAGTCCAGCTATGAGTAATTTCCATCACAAGAATCTCCGTTTAAAAAATACAGTTTTTTGCCAGCCAAATTAGAAGGAATAAGATTTCACCAGACCAAAACATCTACGAAAGACCACCCCAATATTTGGAGAAATATGGAAATTTAAAGGACTGCTATAAACTATACTTCTTGTATCTCTTGGAGATTAGAACTACTACATTAAGTAGTTATGGCGATTCTATGGACCTGTCCCTCGTGTTCATAAACGAGAAAGTATGTATTCAAATTTCTAGGCCTGCCTGTCTATATAAACATAAATTCGATGCTTCAAGAAATTTAAAGTTTTAAGGTGGACGCTTGAAATTTACCGTTCCTAGTGAAGCAATCCTTTAATTTAATTTGAACCTAAGGACCTTGTGTTGACCGAACTCTTACGGTTTCCCGGCTTATTCTACATCTATTTTGTTTTTCTTTTTTTTTATACGGATATATGTATGCGTATGCGTATATGTGTATATATATATATATGTGTATATATATATATAGATATACATATATATATATATACACATCCGAACTCAGGATTCGAAACCCGAGCCTCTTGCATGCGAGGCAAGCACTCTACCAACTGAGCAAACGACCCGCACACAAGAATTTCTATTAACCAACACAGATCAAGCAAACCGCGCCAAAATCCGACTGTGAAATGAACCTACTTCATCTCAACAAGGGACTCAGTCATCCAACCAGCTAATAACGCCAAGCCGATGTCTCACAAGTAGGAGTTTTAACTCGAAAGGACGATGTCATCCAGCAATGCTAACCAAGCGAGCGACTTATGATAGGATTTTCAGAATGTGAGAGATTGTATATAATAAATTCCAGCGCCAAACAACGTCGCATGTCGTTGCGTGAGGGGAGTTTGCTCAGTTGGTAGAGTGCTTGCCTCGCATGCAAGAGGCTCGGGTTTCGAATCCTGAGTTCGGATGTGTCTAACTGATGAGCCCAAATGAGGGCGAAACTCGAGTCTTGGACTTCTGGTTCGTTGACTGTCATGGCTCTTGTGGGCTGCGACATTGTTTGGCTGTGGAATTTATTATATACAATCTCTCACATTCTGAAAATCATATATGTATATATATATATACACTTGTGAGCAAAAAAAATGGGCCAAACAAATTTTATACATTTTATTTCACTAAAAGCTATATTGAACAAAGAATAATTGAACAAGGAAACTTAAACGAGACTAATAACACAGAACAAGACATTTACTTTAATAAATGCTTAAGATATAATCGCATTCCCTTTTGATTTCTTTAAAAGATCAATCCTTTTAGACATGCTCTCAACCAAAGTGGAACATTGTGAAGAGAAGATGCTATTCCATTCGCTTTGCACAGCTTCCCACAGTTTGTCATTGTTCGAAAAAGTTCTTCCATCCAATGCACAAGATATTATGGACCAAAAATTCTCGATTGGGTTTAAATCGGGGCTTTGACCTGGCTAAAATATCACATCAATTGAATTATCAGAAAACCATTTTTTGTGACTTTAGCAGTGTGTGCAGGGGCATCTATCATGTTGAAAAATAATGTTCTGAGATATTCCCAGCTTCGGGATACTTGGTAACAGTCCTGTTTGTAATATTTGAATGTATTCCTTTGCGTTGATTGACTTCTCACATGTTATGTCACTGATATGTTCTCCAACTCCTGCTGCAGTAAAAGTTCCCCATACCATTATCCATCCATTTCCATGTTTAACTGTCGTTTTTATGCAACTTGGTGAAAATCTTTCTCCAGTTCTTCGATTGCACCATTCGGGAGCATCCGGAGCATCAAATAAAAGACAAAATCTTGATTCATCTGACCAGAAAACATTCTTGAACCAGTCTGTATCTTTCTTGCCATAACACGAAAAAAAACTATTTCTATCTTAGATAAAAATAATTTCTTTTCACACCTTTTAGAAGAAAATCCCATTTCTTTCATTCGTCTAGATATTATATATCTAGAAAGAGAATTTCCAGACCCTGTTTTGAATTCTTTGATATGGTCAACATAAGTTTTCTTTCGATCCTTCAAAACAGTTCATTTTTTTTTTTTACACAGTGATCACCACTTATCAAGGCCCGGAAGCCACTCAGGGATAAGGGTTATTGAAAGTACATTACGTTAGTGTGGAGATTTGATGAAGTGTTTACTTAAGGGGGCGGTTCATTAGGAATTTGTTAATATTGGACTTGAAGACATCCAAGTTGTAGTCCGGTGGGAAGCAGGCAGACGGAACAGAGTTCCACAGGCGTGCAGTTCTAAGAAAGTTATAAGTTCATTTAAGCATGTGGTCGTCCTTCAACGTGGATGCTCTAGGGCGACCAGATCCAGATTTCCCTTTTACCAAGCATTCGACTTCGAACCTTTGACCAATTCGCTTCACTGCAGAAAGAGATGTTTTGACTTTTTATTTTCTTAAAATATCAAAACTCTGCCGGTAAGTCATTTTGGACTGCCTTAATCCTGCAATTCGTTTTGTATATCCTCGACAAGATGCGGTCTTAACATTTTTAGGAGAAATTTATCCACTTATTATTATATGCTCTCTCTCTCTATTTCGACGATGACGCGGAGATCAATTAGTGTTTGTGTCGAAGGTGCGATGTAAGTCTAATCAGAGCGGCCGCACCTGATCTTCAGCAAGAGCACAACCATCATACTCCAATCGTCTTCCAGTCCATCAAACCTGCCGTTACACCTCACTCCATCACCACAGGACTTTCACCTCTCTCGCAGCCTAGGAATAAGCAGCTTGCTCTGTACTGCTAGCACCCTCTCTGCGGTGCTGGTTCATCCGCTGCGCAAGCTATTAGGATTTCCTCCTCATCCGCCAAGAGCATCGTTGACCAGGCTTGGATTTTTGTGACACTAAATAGGCTGGGGGGGCTAGTGGGTACTACACCTTACCAGAGGATGACTCAGCACTGATTTGACCTTTGAGAACTCTACCAAACTTCTCCGTCAATTTTCAGTAAAAGCAATTGAAATTTAGATATAGGTTCCTTGGACATGGATCTAACTTAATAACTTGATGTGAGCTCAAAACAAAAAAGTTTAAGGAGTCATAATAGAGGTCAAAGTTTATAAAGATTGACCTTTGCAGTCTCTACCAAATTACTCAGACAATTTCTGGTCTAAACATTTGAAATTTCACATAAAGGCTATTCAGAGATAGGGCAAGTTTTTTAACCGGTTTGAGTCGAAAATTTTTAGTTAACAATAAATAAATGTATGTATGTATGTTTGCATGTCTGCCTAAAACTTTCGACAGAGGCGGCGGATTTTCACAAGATTAGTTTCGTTTTGAAGCTCGACCCTTCAAACGACAAATACCGTAAAATTGGCTAAAAACATTAATTTCTTCACCCTCAACTGGACACTTTTCTACAGGGAGGGGTCGCTTTTTTCACCGATATTTTTGAAAGTCATCCCCTCTTTACGATTGTCTAGCTTTAATTAAAACCTGTGTCACTTCCGGTTTGACAGTGGTCGTAACAGCAAAGACGTAACGTTTTTTCCCGTTCTTTTCCTCCTTCAGGATACGGGTTCGAGCCTGCCTTCCTACTACCACTTTTTTTTTGCTCAACATACACCTCCAAACACCCGGGCAACGCCGAGCTGAAATGCTAATATATATAGAGAGAGCGAGATAGATAGATAGATAGATTGATAGATAGAGAGAGAGAGAGAGAATAAATGACAAAAAATTAAATTCAGAAATCAATGATGTTGACCATCTTATAATTTATTCCTTTAATTCAGTTGACTTATACAATTCTTGACAGTATCTGTTTCGTAGAACACAATCAATCACTTAATTATTATATCAATCAGTGAATCTATTAATGGCCTTAACTCGTCAGAAGAAATAGCAACAACCAAACTCCTCCAACAGTTTGGGATCTAAACACGTGAAATTTTAGATATAGGTTCCTTGGACATGGATCTAACTTAATAACTTAAGTTGAGCCCAAAACAATAAATTTTAAGGGGTCATAATAGGGGTTAAAGTTTAAAAAATTGACCTTTTTCTTTCTTTTTTTTTTGCTCAGCATACACCTCCAAACACCCGGGCAACGTCGGGATCCCATTGCTATATATAAAAGTGTCTGTGTGTTTGTCTGTGTGTGTGTGTGTGTCGGTGTACATTTCTCTACGCAATGACTCTTTCAATTTTAAGCCTACAGATTCAAAATTTGATAAACAGGGTACTGAGATTTCGGAAAATGGATGTGATCGGTTTTCGGACAGAAATTTGGCGATTAAGGGGTCAAAGTTCAACAACTTGACCTTTGAGAACTCTACCAAATTCCTCCTACAACGTGAAATTTTAGATATAGATTCCTTGAACATGGATCTAACTTAATAACTTTATTTGAGCCCTAAACAATAAATTTTAAGGGGTCATAATAGGGGTAAAATTTTTAAAAAATTGACTTTTTTTTTGTTTTGCTAAGCGTACACCTCAAAACACCCGGGCAACGCCGGGCTGAAATGCTAGTATATATATATATATATATATATATATATATATATATATATATATATATATATATATATATTCAAGCAAATATTATTAACTGCAACGGAGACACTTTGCTTTATGAGTCTTATCTTTTAATTTTAATTTTCCGATTTTTCGATTTTCCGTATAATCTTTTGTATCGAAATAAAAAATATTCAATAAGGTAAAAAGATATAGCAAACATCTAAATGAGTATTTTAACCATAGTTCCTGATTTCAAAAGGCGAAATATTAAAAGATACATCTGCCTTACTTTTAATGCTAGGTTTATTTATGGTGTCTTTTAAATTTAATAAAAACCCTTCAAAATTTGCTGACAAGGAGACCTTGCTTATGAAAAAACTATATGTAATAATTATTGTCCGTAACTTGATGTCTACCACAATAAAAATACTGTTTTCCGAAACGATCGTACAAATAATTGATTTTGTTGTTGTTCCTTCTTATGAAACGGATTTTTAATTTAATTATAATTTGATTTTTAAATTTTAAATTATCAATCACATTACAATCACATTACTTAATATTGAATTAGCTCTAGGATATTTACCGATCGAGCTTATTATATATCTAAATTACAACGAGCACTTTTTCTTTCCTGTATTTTAATTAAACTAGTAATTTCACTGTTACATTGAAATACACTCAGCTCTTTAGACTATTGTTCTAATCTCCTTTAAATTATATATATATATATATATATATATATATATATATATATATATATATATATATATATATATTCAAGCAAATCTTATTAAATGCAACGGATTTAAACTTTGCTTTATGAGTCTTATCTTTTAAGTTTTCGATTTTCCGTATAATCTTTTTTGTATCGAAATAAAAAAATATTAATAAAACTTCACTAATTGTCGCTGCCACGAGCGCTTTCGATTCATCCACGAATCATCATTAGATGGTAAAAGCGCGAAGGAGCGAAAATGAGAATTAAAAGTGAAAACTAAAATATACAGTAAACGGCGATCAGTTAGAATGCAAAGTCGATTAAAAATTCGAGTATTAACAAAATCCGTTCACTACGAACTGCACAAGATATTTAAGAACGTTACGGCTTTTCTCAAATGCGATTTCATTTGTCGTGGGTTGAAGGGTTCTAATATATGAATTTTTTAAAATATTATTCTCATGTTGTATAATAAGATCGTCTTTCGTGTCTTGCATCCGTTTTTGTTATGTAAGTAAGAACCCAACACCCCAAGACGTTGGCGAATTATCGAGACAGTGGCCAAAAGACAGAAGCTGTCAGCAGCAGAAAGGTATGTTGTCATGTAAATGATATATTGACAAACATTTACCAATCTATTTATCTATTTATCTATCTATCTAGTTATCTATCTATCTATATATCTATCTATCTATTCTATTCTTCTAGCGGAAGTAAACAATAGATTAAACGGTGCCAGTAGTATCAAACTTGGTTGACAAGTCAGTTTGCACAGGAAGTATGTAACAGGGACCGGTCGTTAACGAACATCTATCTATCTATCTATCTATCTATCTATCTTTCTATCTATCTATCTATCGATCTATCTATCTATCTGTCTATCTATCTATCGATCTATCTATCGATCTATCTATCTATCTATCGATCTATATGTCTGTCCGTCTGTCTATCTATCTATCGGTATATCTATATATCTATCTATCGATCGATCTATCTATCTATCTATCGATCTATCAATCTATCTATTTATCTCAGTATCTGTCTTTCAATGTATCTATCTATCTATCTGTCTGTCCGTCTGTCTGTCTATCTATCTATCTATCTCTCTGTATATCTATCTATCTATCTATCTATCTATCGATCTATCTGTCTACTTTTTCTTTTAGCGGAAGTACACAATAGATTAAACGATGAGGAACAATATGTTGCGTGAGCATGCAGGTTCAGAAAGGGTCAAATGGTGGTGACATGTATCAAACTTAGTTGACCGGTCAGTTTGCACCGGAAGTATGAAGCAGGAACGGGACGTTACGTCTCAGGTGTGCCGGTTTCAGCAAGTTTAGTTGAGTTGGGTTCTAGAATACGAGACACCTGGGGGTGAAATATGCCAAAACATAAAAAACATACATCGTCTTGTGTGTGTCTTGCATGCGTGCTTTCATAGCCAAACCCGGCTCCCCAAAATGTTGGCGACCCCCCCCCACAGGAAGCTGCCAAAAGAGACAGGCGACCGTCATATGTATGATATGCTGACGCACACATGCACCCCCGACCATTAGACGAGTCAGGGGCCGTTAAGTAAATAGATATTAATCGATTTGAGGACAATAGTTCGTTAAAAACGCAGTTAGGGTACAATGCAGCGACTGTTTCAGCAGAATGCGGATAGATAACCAAGTCACACAACCCTGGCTAACAGAGGGCGGCACCAGCTTCAAACCCAAGATGTAGGAGACATAATACCCAAATAAATACAAACTCTTTACTGTTCTGGTAGTTGACGTTATATATGACTGTTTATCTGTGACCTCCCTGGAAAAAGAGAAAACATGATGCAGAATAAAATTCCAAGGATTAGCTTCTTCTCAACACCAACATCTTAGAAGACAGTAGGAAAAAGCAAAGAAATCTGACAGCTTGTTTCTCTTACTTTTTTGTATAGCAATAGATGAACTGAATAACAGTCGGTGCACTTACAACTTGAATCAGAACCGTCGTTGAGAACCATGCAAGACAGTGAATCATCTACATTTCATGGATTATCTAAAGTCGTATGCCAGCTCAGATACTAGGCTGCATCAGCGTCTACAGATAGTACACAATGGTATCGAAATGTGCCAGATGTTCGCTCAGAGCTGGGAAAAAAGATTTGTTAGATAGTCTAGATAAGTAAAAAATACCTTAGTTCGACAGAAAGATTCCCGAGTTTAAGAGACAGATTGTCGAGTTCGGCAAAGTACACATAAAGAAGGCCGGGGGGTTACATGAGCCAAAACTTTGTGAAAATGATATTGAATGTGAGGACAGTAGTCCGAGGAATTCAAATATAATTTCAAATTACAGCTTGGATTTTTTTTTTAATTCGTCTTTTTGTTTTTGTTTTTGTAATTTTTTCTTTTCGTTCCCCGTCTCAATGAATCAAATCTACAAAACACGCGGAACCTTGCTGTAAAGTAAGACCCAAATGCTACGACATATAGCAGGGGTTCCCAACCAGTGGGTCACAATGCCTTGGCATGGGGAAGCGTGTAGCTTTGTTAAGAAGTAGCTACCCTCGTTTCGTTGTATGTTTTTTTTTGTTTTGTTTTTTTGCGATCGGCACTTTAAAACAATTTCACCACAGATGGAATTTTTGAACACATTTTTCTAAAGACAACAACAACAGCAACAATAATAATAATAATAATAATAATGCGTGTGTGTGTGTGTGTGTGT
The DNA here is from genome assembly GCF_053919585.1 of Euprymna scolopes. Classification (NCBI taxonomy): domain Eukaryota; kingdom Metazoa; phylum Mollusca; class Cephalopoda; order Sepiida; family Sepiolidae; genus Euprymna; species Euprymna scolopes. Next base: position 128,540,044 of record NC_136527.1, on the reverse strand, counting down.
GTGTGTGTGTGTGTGTGTGTGTGTGTGTGTGTGTGTGTGTGTGTGTGTGTGTGTGTGTGGTTGGTTGGTTGTATATATAAGTGGTTGGTTGTACTTTTTTCCCACAAAAACGAAAAAACACTAATAAGCTTACAATAATTCGACTAACTTACCGACTTTTAAAAGTATTTTGCATTTTATTATTATTATTATTATTATTATTATTATTATTATTATTATTATTATTATTATTATTATTGTCTTTAGAAAAATGTGTTCAAAATTTCCATCTGTGGTGAAATTGTTTTAAAAAATAAAAAATAATAAAATAACAGCAAATAAACATACAACGCAAATTGTATTACGTTTCTGCATTTATAAAACGAGGGTAGCTACTTTTAAACAAAGCTACACGCTTCCCCATGCCAAGGCATTGTGACCCACTGATATATATATATATATATATATATATATATATATATATATATATATATATATATATAGATAGATAGATAGATAGATAGATAGATAGAGAGGTTCGTCAACGTCCGGTCCCTGCTACAATACTTCCTGTGCAGACTGACCGGTCAACAATGTCGGATACATGTCATAACATGACACTTTGACCCTCATCGTTTAATCTATTGTGTACTTCCGCTAAAAGTAGATAGACACATAGACAGATAGATAGATTGACAGAGAGATACTTGGATAAATAGATAGATTGATACATCGATAGATATATAGATAGACAGAGAGATAAAGAGATAGATAGATAGACAGAGAGATAGAGAGATAGATAGATCGATAGATATAGATAGATAGACAGACAGACAGATAGATGGATGGTTAGATAGATAGATAGATAGATTTACAGAGAGATAGATAGATACATAGATAGATAGATGTTTGTCAACGTTTTTTCGTTTTCGTGAGAAAAAGTACAACCAACCACTAAGAACAAGGCAAACTTCATATATATATATATATATATATATATATATATATATATATATATATATATATATATATATACAGGGTGACCAAAAAAGAAAGGCCCCAACTCTAATTAATAAAGTGTACACAGGGCCCGTTTATTTTAGTCACCCAGTATAAATATATATATATATGTGTGTGTGTGTGTGTGTGTGTGTGTGTATATATATATATATATATATATATATATATATATATATATATATATATATATATATATATATATATATATATAATGTAACTCTTGGTTCGTTCGCAATTAATAGTCTAAAAAACACTGGACGGATGGCTTCCACGTTTTGGTATAATATGCTTACTATATCCATGTGTGTTTTTATATATTTCTTTTTAATTATAACATTATACTTTATTTTTCTATGATAAATAGGTTGTTTTCTTTGTACCGATAGGCCATTTTTTTATTTAGGGACTATGATTTTTTACCGCTTCCTGTCACGTGACCAGTGTTTCAAATTTTGCGGTTTTCCTGCTAGATCTGGAGATTTTGTTTGCAATCTAGCGGGGAATTCTAGAAAATCTGGAGATATTTCGCACCCACGCACACGCAATTTTAGATTAAAAAATAAAGTAAAGTGCTTGAAAATACTTTAAAACATAAAATAAACTCATTTATGTAAGTAAAAAAAGTAGTATTTATTGCCTTTGGTAACAATTATTTATTGATTATTTGTTTTGTTTTTCACATTTTCTTCGGCTAACCATTTTTAAATCTCGCTATAAAATCGATTTTTCCAAGTACATTTTAGGTGGAGGGGGCATTCCAACCTCCGAAGTTTAATTTAAAATACGATCTAAGCAACCCCGCTTAATTTAGAAATATTTAGTCGAAAATTGTAAAAAGCAAGAAACAACAGCAAAAAAAAAAAGAATTATACCAATACAGTAGAATTTAATTATCTACCAACCTAAATAATTTTAACATGCTAAAACAAAGTTTTTTTGTTTTTTTTATTAATTTCAAAATATGTTGCACCATTATTGTGATGTTTAATTTGCAGTATTTTTCAATTTAACTTTTATTATAAAATGTTTGAGTTTATGATTTGTTTCTTGCAAAACAAAAATTACCCTCTCTGAAAAACAGGTAAAACCAGCTGATAAAATATGTAAGCCTTCTGGGGAGTCAACCGCTTAAATATAATTCCAGAAACATAAAATGAGAAAACATTTTATGTATTGAATATACTATGTTTATTATTTTATTTTATTGTAGGAAGTTAAAATATGGAGTTTTGAGGGGGGAGGGAATTAGCGATTTTTGAAAATTTCAGATGATAAAAGTTAAAAATCTAGCGATTTTCTGGACATTTCTTTCTCTTGATCTCGCGGTTTTTTTTAAATCTCAGTTGCCAACACTGCATCACTAAAAGGATATTTTGGTCTCAGCACTACAGGCTTAATGTGAACAGAATGTGTTTACAATATCGGTAAATTTTCAATGGGTTTAATCACATGATTATTGATAATGTAACCATGTGATTGAAATTTGATTAAAATTAACCACACGTGGTCGCTTTCCTATCAAATATTCATCGAAAAATGGTAGGTACAGACAAAATGAATGCCGACGCTCAAAGTGTATAAACATTTTGATCCCTCCCTTTACTTAAAAATTTACCAAAAATCAGGAAATTAACCAATTTTAATGAAAATTGCAGTATTTATCAAATAATGATCGCAGAATATAATGAACTAATTACTTTTACTTAACTTGTAATGAAAATGTTTTATTTTGTTTAAACAAAAAATACCTTTACTAAAGTTATGATTTTCAGTAGTAAATAAAAAACGCAAGAATTTATTTTTGCTTTTTTATATAAATAAAGTATCGTAATTTGTAACAATAAAGAATAATTTTTACAGTAACATTCCGAAAAAAGCCCCTAAAGTCCATATTAATGAATTCGATATAACTCAAAGAAAAATGAATTTCTCGCATACTATTCAGGAAATTAAAGATTCAATTAGATTCCTATTTCAGTCACCTAAATTATTTAGGGTGAAATGAGTTTAGGAATTTATAGCCAAACCTAAATATTTTTTTTCTTAAAAAAAATAGCATTAATACAGTAAGTTAGGTAAAATTTGTTGTAAAAATGGAACGGAAATTTGAATTTCGTTCCCTTTTAAATTCGGTACATTTTTACATTATGTCCAACTCATCGTTCACATTCGACACGTCAACTTTTATACCTTTTCGGGTATGCTGGCAAGGTCTATTCTGAAAGCCGTTCTAAGAAGTGTGTCAGAAATTTCGTGAAAAATAGTGAATAATTTCACCCCGTTTCCAAGCTTATAACTACTTGAAAAAGGTAACCCAAGCCCTAATTTTTTTTTTCAATTAAAGGAGCACGGACCAAGGTTTTATAAAAAAAAACAACGTGGTTTTTAAAAAAAAGGTTTTAAACTTCGGACTTTTTGTTTTACATTTGAATATATAATTTATTGATCTTTTCTTGGTGAGTAAATTAATTATTTACTTTTTAAAATGGGAGGCGTGAATTATTCGACCCCCTGTCTTTCAAAGCTTATAACATCTCGAAAAATGTAAGTCAAGCCCTAATTCTTTTTCAATTAAAGGAGCAAGGACCAGGATTTCATTTAAAAAGAAAGAAAAAACAAACAACGTTGTTTTTAAAAAAAAAAACTTCGAACATTATCAATTTGTGATATATAAAAATTTGGTGTGTAAATTAATTATTTACTTTTTAATAGACACTTGAAAATGGGGGGCGTGAATTTAAAAAAAAACGTTTGTCTAAAATATTATATTCGGTTTATTGGAAAGGGCATAAAATTTCACATTGATCCTGAAAATATCGTAAAAATAGAATAAATAGAAAATTTTTTATAGATTTTTAAAATTGAAAAATATTGAGTTCGTAAAATTCATTACTGTTTTTTAAAAAATAAAAAAAATATTTCTATTACTTTTAAAACAACTTTAATAGTTTATTTTGGAAGTATAATCCATAAAGAAAATAAACAACCCACTTTTAAAGGAGAAATTACGAGTTTTTTTATATTTTATTCGCAGTTTCGTGATAGGGGTTTCAAAAATTCCTACAAACATTCTGATACATCTACTAGATTGGAGTGTTTATTCGTTGTAAACGTACCCGACAACCTATAAATGTCGACATTTCCAATGTGAATGGTAAGCTGGACTTATGTAAAAAATAACGAAAAGATATACTAAACTGACTTTTTCGTTTAAAAATGGAATCATTTCCCTTTCGTTATTAACTTCTTTTTTTTTAATATTTTGTGTTTTATACATATTATATTCGTTTGGGGGGCACAATTAAAAAATTAAGAAAGATTAAAACGGAGCGAAATTTAAGCTTTCATTCCATTTTTGCAACAGCCGTAAAACAGCGCATACTCAGCAAGTTTTATCGTAATTTATAAGCATAATATTGAAACACTAAATCAACATTTTATTTATTTTTCTGCATAATTAATGATGGAAGTATTTTTCTGTTTATTTTCTGAACATCTGTTAAAAAATAATTTGTACATTCTCTTGAAAAAAAGAATAAAATTTTTCTCTACTTTCACATAACTATTTACAGTGTTCATGCAAAGCATTCATCTGTTCTTTTTTATAATAAAAATTCCGTTTTCAAAGAGAAACGTTTACTGCCAAATTTCTTTTAAAAAAGTGCAAGTTTTCCTGAAATAAAAACTTTCACCTAGCAATTTATGGTAAAAAATTAATCTTTTTGGGTGGGGGGAAACAACAACTTTTATTGATTAAAAAAATTGCAAAAAATAATAAAAGTAAATAAACGAACAAAATGCAATTTTTCTTGAGGAATGTGCTCCATCTTAACAAATTGAGCCAAGCAACACATATACAAAGTTTGCCTTGTTCCAAGTGGTTGGTTGTACTTTTTCTCACAAAAACGAAAAAACACTAATAAGTTTACAATAATTCTATTATTATTATTATTATTATATTTGTTATTATTATTATTATAATTTTATGATTATGATTATTATTATTATTTATTATTATTGTTATATTTATTGTTATTATTATTGTTATTCTTCTTATTAGTATTATTATTATTATTATCGCTGTGGTTATTATTATTCTTATTATTATTGTTATTATTGTAATTGTTATTTTTATTATTTTTTTTTATTATTATTATTATTATAATTATTATTGTATTGTTGCTGTTGTTGTTATTATTATTATCATTGTTTTCTTGTTTTGTTGATATTATTATTGTTATTATTATTGTTATTATTGTTATTATTATTATTTTTATAATTATTATTGTTGTTATTATTAGTGTTGTTGGGATTATTGTTATTATTATTATTTTTATTTATTATTATTACTATTATAATTGTTATTATTGTTATTATTTTTAATATTATTATTTTTTATTATTATTATTTATTACAATTATTATTAATTACTGTTTTTTATTGTTATTACTTTTTATTGTTATTATTACTTTGTCTTTATTATTATTATTATTTTATTATTTTAATATTGGAATTATTATTACTTATTATTATTATTATTATTATTATTATTATTATTATTGTTGTTGTTGTTGTTGTTTTTGTTATTATTGTTATTATTATTTTTTATTAATTATTATTTTTATTATTTTTATTATTATTAATTGTTATTATTATTATTATTTATTTTTTATTGTTGTTATTATTATTATTATCATTAATATTATTTTTATTATTAATATTATTATTATTGTTGTTTTTATTATTATTATTTTTATTATTATTGTAATTATTATAATTATTTTTAATAGTATTATTATTGTTAATATTATTGTTATTATTATTATTTTATTATTTATTATTATTATTATTATTATTTTATTATTTTTTTATTGTTGTTATTATTATTATTATTATCATTATCATTTATATTATTTTTATTATTAATAATATTATTAGTGTTTTTATTATTATTATTATTATTAATATTATTATTATTGCTATTAGTATAATTATTATTTTTCATAGTATTATTATTATTGTTAATATTATTGTTATTATTATTATTTTATTATTTATTATTATTATTACTATTATTATTATTATTATGTTTATTATCATTTTTGTTGTTATTATCATTTTTATTATTATTATTATTATTATCATCATCATTATTATTATAAATGTTGTGATGATATTATTAATACTTTTATGATTATTATTAATATTATTATTGTTATGTTCATTGTTATTTTTATTCTTTATATTATTATTGTTAATATTATATTAATTGTTATTATTATTATATTTCCCCGCTACTAGTCCACCACGCCCATCGTCCACGTTCTTTGCTACCCTATCCTTATACCTCTGCATTATACCTTAACCCTACGCCCTAACCCTAACCGTAATGTTCTGACCATCATCTTTAACTCAAGTAATGTAGCCTAACAATAACCCTAACCCTAACCCAAACTACTAACCCTAACCCTGATCCTATCCATAAATCCCAACCCTAATCCTAACCCCTAACCCTAACCCTGTACCCTAACCCTAACCCTAACCCCCTCCCTATATACCGAATAAAAAAACTAGAATTATTGCTACGTATTACCTAATATGTATTGGTATTCTGTGTAAATGTGTTCTGATCATCATATTTAAATCAAGTAATGTACACTAACAATAACCCTAACCCTACAATGATAAAAAATGATGTACCAAAAAGAGACATTTACGCTGACGACACTGCAGTCTGGCGAGAAATGACCAAGTTCTCTCTGATTTTCTCTCCTTTGATCTTTAGCACCTTGTACAATGGGGAAAGAGGTGGTTGAGTACGTTTAATGCATCTAAAACCCAGCTCCTATCTGTATGTATGTATATATATAACATATACACATATATATACATATATATATACATAGACATATATATATACATATATATATATACATATACATATATATAAATATATATATGTATATATATTCATATATGTATACATAAATATATATATATGATGATTGCAACGTCTTGTCAGACGAGTACCACTCCCTCAGTCCGCGCAGAGAAAAAAAAAGGAAAAAAAACGGCCTTCACTTTGCTGAAATTTGATTTTCGGTTTTCATTTTGAATTCCGCTTTCGTAAATAAGCGTTTGTTGATCGAAACATGCTCATGACTGTGTAGCAACAAATTACTGCTTATGTAAAGACAAATTGAAAATGTAACTAGCTCTGCTACCGTATTGAGCACACTTGTATTAACCTCGTTATATTTCATTGGTTACCCAACTTTTGAACAATAGCAACTTATATGTATATATCTATATATATATAAAACATATTTTAGTCATCGACATACAGTCCTGTTTTGTTGTATCACAACTCATCAGTGCCGCTAGACTAGCACCTATCCCAAGCCGAGGATCGAACCTAGAACCGTCGTGATGACAGTCGGCAGTTCTGCCCCTCGACCACGGAAGCGGTGCCCGCAACTAATCTGTCCGAATGTCTATTCAAATAAACATCCGTCTGCCACTCGTAAAGTGCTCAAACGTTTGTTTGTAAACAAACCGTGAGCTTCGCATTTTTCAGCCAAATTAAGTAGCGAGTGAGATTATTTACGATAGTGCTCAACCCAAAGCGGGCTATATAAAATATATTTTAGTCATCGACATACAGTCCTGTTTCGTTGTATCACAACTCATCAGTGCCGCTAGACTAGCACCTATCCCAAGCCAAGGATCAAACCTAGAACCGTCGTGATGACAGTCGGCAGTTCTAAACAGTTAATAAAATATGTAAAAAAACACTTTGAAATGAGTTAAAAATGTATTTAATCTGAAAAGGAAACACTAGATTTCTTTGGATTTTACTTGTACAAATGGAAATTCTTTTAACTTTCTTGAAGTTTTACATTTGGATTTTACCGTCACTGGATTTTTTATCTTCCACCAGACTATCCATTCATGTGTAATCACCTTTTTCTTTACCATATTCCCTCTGCTTAACTTATTTTGTTTTCAAGTAAGATCTTTGACTTACTTGTTGTTTCATCAAATACTTCTGCATGCAAAATCCGATCCTGCATTTTGCTAATTCCTACCCTCTGATAAGAAGGAGTGTATTTCTTTGAAACTCCGCGGATTAAGGACTATCCATTTATCTAGTGTTTCCTTTTCAAATTAAATATGTGTTTAACTAATTTCAAAGTGTTTTTTAACATATTAACTGTTTGCTCATATTATAAGCTCTATTTCCTATTTGGTTTTATCGAGCTTTTATATCTGGCTGAGATAATTTTATAAATATTAATTCTTTAATATTTATAATTTACTTTAATTGGATCATTTTGGTAAATTCAATTGTAATTTTCATTTATATATATATATATATATATATAACTACTTCATTTATTCGCATAAACTTAATATATAAAAGTATAGATTTATGCGTAAACTTTAAGTATTTACTTCAAAAGTGCTCAATACGTAGGTAGAGCTAGTTAGTAATTTATAAAATATATATGGCGATTAAGCTACACTGAATATTCTGCGTTTCATCCAACTATAGGATTCGTCAGGCTTATGCGCGAATTCTGTCGTTGCTTCTTGTTTTTATACATGTTGAGGATTTCTAGTCGGCCAATCAGCTTTCTAGTATCCACCGCGCCCCTTCCTACCAGCCAATGGGCATGCATTTTATCAAACAAAGGATCTGTTTTAGAACTAGGTTAGTGGGTTTAGGTGGTCGTTCTCCTTTTTTTTTTGCACATACATATACATATATACATATATATATATATATACATACATACATATACATATATGTATGTGATCGTTTATGTATATTCATGTTTATTTAATTTATTTATTTGTTTGTTTCCTATTGTTATTGTTAGTTTTAAAGCTATTTTGTATCGCTATCCTAGAGTAAGTTTTATTTTGTGAACACAGTTGTTTGCTATTTCCCGCCTACAGTTTAATAGATTTTGAGGTTCTTTAAAGTACAGGATAGAAAATTTTTCATGGAGGCATAATTTACATGGGTCGTCTAAATGTCTGCATGTGGTAGCTTGTCTCATTATTTTCCAGAGAAGAGCAGGGGAAAAGAAGAGGAAGGGAACAAGGGGAAGGGGGGGGTGCTTGGTATGTCCGTAATGTTCTAGTTTTGGAGTTTAAGGAGCTTGTGGGGGAGGGTCTGGGAAGTTAATTTCTGGTGTGGCTGAGGGCATAGGCATACATGGAGGGGGAATGGGAATATGTGGGGGGTAGGAGGAGGGGTTACTTTAAAATTTGAGTATTAATGTTAAAGTTTTTGGCGTCTTGTTGGTGAGATGATTTCTTAGTAAGTATGTCTTGACCTGTTGGGTGTTCGCTTAGGTTCGGAGGCGGGCGGAGAGGGGGCTATGATTCGGTTTATTTATTTAGTTTTTTTTGTTGTTAATTGTTTGGAGAGGGTTAGCTAGCAGCCACGCGCGCGAGCACACACATGCGCACGTACACTCATATACACTTAAAGAAACGTTCACATGTACACTCATAAATCGCATATTTGCTCTACAACAGTATTGAGCACTTTCTTCAGTTTTTATTAATTACCATTTCTAATATATATATATATATATATATATTATTTTTAAAATGTAATTATCCACTGACACATGTTTCGTCGTCTACGGCTCATCAGGCGAAGCCCCTCACCTCTGACCCATCTCGCCAACTGTCTGGATATATTGCGATTTACTTAAATGTTGTTTGTTTTTAGCGATATGTTTTGAATGAATTCAATTATTTTTACCTGAATGCAAGCTGGGAACAATTTTCCCCTTAACCAACCTGGTACCCCTATATATGAGCGGTATTATATATTATGTAATTATCCACTGACATGTGTTTCATCAGAGTGGCTGAATAGCGAGATTCGAAAGCGGGACCCCATGGTAATATATATATATATATATATATATATATATATATATATATATATATATATATACTAGCAAAAGTACTCGTCGTTGACTGGGTTCAAAAACAGCCTACAGAAAATTGACTCTGATTTATGAAAGTATGATAGGTTATAAAAAGGAAGGGTTGTAAAGAGATAGCTTCAAATTTGAGGGTATCAAAACCAAAGCAAAATATGATGAAAGTAAAAATAAAATAGATAAACCCCATAATTTATTATACCATACCTGTTCACACTGAAACACTTATCACAATATTCTGTGGATCTATATTAAAAAACTTGTCAAACTTTGTGACATATTTCCATTCTATGGAGGTCAGGCACGAACGAACACACCATAATTTTATTATACCATATTTCTTCAAACTGAAACATAATTATCAAAGTATACTTACGCAGATACATATAAAATGTCTTTATTAAAGTTTGTGCCTATTTCCATTCTATGGAGGCCAGGCGCGAACGCAGACCCCACAATTTTATTATACCACCCCTATTTAAGTTAAAACATACTTATCAAATATTCTTATGTACATCTATATCAAAAACAATTGTAAACGTTTTTTTTTATTTTTAAATTTTTTATTTCCATACTTTGTGGACGAGGCGCGAACGCAGACCCCGTAATTTTAATGAACCACAGTTCTGCCAGATTAAACATACCGATTCCTGTGTCTCGATACATCTTCTATCATTATATGTAATCAGTTTTTTAAAATAGTCAACCATATAGGAGCCTATTCGTGACCACACACACACACACACACACACACACACATTCAGCTTTATATATATATATATATATATATATATATATATATATATATATAGCTAGACTAGAAGCTGAATTGATAAAATATAAGTTGAATTTAATGTATTTTTTTGTTTTTGTTTTTCACACGGGCATCACCACATTATCAAGGCCAAGCGGTCACTCAAGGATAAGGGTTTTAAAGTGTACAGTAGACATTGGACAATATAGTAATCATTAGTAATGAAAATTCGGTAAATTTGATAACTTATATAGAACGGCTCATCAAGAACTTGTTTACGTTAGACTTGAAGACAACCATATTGTAGTCAGCTGGAAAGCAGGAAAACGGAAGACAGTTCCGCAGGCATGTAGTTCTAAGAAAAGAAGCTTTGTTCATGGAATCTACGTTTACGTTTAGGCACAGATAAAGAGTGGGGGGGAATTATTGATAGTGTTTTCAGCTAGACGAGTGTTTCTTGTGAAAGTTTGGCGATGGGGGACCATAGATTGAAGCTCAGTTGAACACTTTCCATGAAAATAACGATACATCAGAGACAAACTCGCAACATCTCTTCTGTGAGATAGAGGTTGCAAGGAAGAGAAAAGGACATCTCCTACGAGGCTACGAAGTCTATTTTGAACTCTATCAAGGCAGGACAAGTCCTTTCTAGCAGCTCCTGCCCTGCTGTGGCAACAGTATTCCATCCTTGGACGTACCTGGCTCTTATATAGATAGAGAATAACATCAGCAGTGAGATATCTACCGGATCGATAGACAGATCTGACCATTTTTCCAGCGGCCTTGGCAACAGATTTGATGTACGTGTTCCATTTAAGATCAGGAGTAATGGTCAAGCCAAGAAGCTTGTCAAAACTTGAGGCCTCCTGAAGACGAGAGCCATTCATTTCAATTGATGCCAGATGTGGATCAGAATGTTGATGATGTAAAGAGAGAAGCTTGGTTTTAGATGCATTAAAAGTAACCAGCCACTCCTTACCCCATTGTACTACGTGCTCAAGATCAGAGGAGAGAGAATTGGAGAGAGAACTTGGTCGTTTACTGTCTTAGATGTGCCACCATAAATGGTAGATATCTTGCTCTGTTGAGATTCAAGCACAGATAGACAGTGAAGGATATTGAATATACTGGTTGCAACTAGTTGAGTTTTTTTTTAATGAAAGATTGACAAGTTGCAAACATAGGATGGAATTCAGTCGATAAAGCAAATTCCATATATATATATATATATATATATATAGAGAGAGAGAGAGAGAGAGAGAGAGAATTGCATCAGCAGTGAAACCGTCAGCTTCTTTTGGGACACCCTGTATATATATATATATATATATATATATATATATATATATATATATATATATATATATATATATATATATATATGTTGACCTTTGTATCTTATATATATATATAATATATGTTTTTTCTTTTTAACTTTTTCTGCAAAATTATTTATTTTTTGAGTAACCGGATTATAATGGTATTTTTGTTTCTTAAATTTAATTTTTTTGACTAAATTTAGCATGGAATTCTGCATTGGGGGGGGGGGCAGTGGTTTTCAATCCGTAATATTTGGCAGCAATTCTTTCGATTTTCTTTTGTTCTCTATGATAATAGGGAGTTCATTTGTTAAGAGTTCTGGGTGAGGTTGGTCTTTAAGTTTATTTTTAATGCTTCAGTCACGGTGATAAGCCTTCCACTTTATATTTTTTATATTCTGCCTTAAATTTATACACTAGCATTTCAGTCCGGCGTTGCCCGGGTGTTTGTTGAGCAAAAAAAAAGTGGTAGTAGGAAGGCAGGCTCGAACCCGTACCGCAAAGGACGAAAAGAACGGGGTAAAACCTAACGTTTATTTTGTTACTACCACCGCCAAACCGGAAGCGACATTTTTTTTAAATAAGGCTAAATAATTTAAAGGAAAGCAAACTTTAAAAAATATCGGCAAAAAAGTGACCCCCCCCCCTGTAGAAAAGTGCCTAGTTGAAGAGGAAGATATTAATGTTTTTAGCCAATTTTTCGATATTTGTTGTATGAAAGTTCGAACTTTAAAACGATACTGATCTTGGTAAAATCTGTCGCCTCTATTGAAAGTTTAAGGCAGACATGCAAACAGACATACATACATATATTTATATATTGCTAACTAAAAATTTTCGACCCAAACTGATGTAAAATCTTGCCCTATCTCTGAATACCCTTTATGTAAAATTTCAAATATTTAGACCAGAAATTGTCTAAGTAATTTGGAAGAGACCGCAGAGGTCAATTTTTTTAAACTTTTACCCCTATTATTACCCCTTAATTTTTATTGTTTTGGGCTCAAATCAAGTTATTAAGTTGAATCCATGTCCAAGGCACCTATATCTAAAATTTCAAGTGCGTATACCCAAAATTGTCGGAGGAGTTTGGTAGAGTTCTCAAAGGTCAAATCGTTGAACTTTGACCCCTTAATCGACACATTTCTGGCCAAAATATCGATCACATCGATTTTCCCCAATCTCAGTACCCTGTATATCAAATTTCGAGTCTGTAGACTAAAAATTGACAGAGTTATTGCGTGGGGAAATGTACACAGACACACACACAGACACGTTCAGTTTTATAGATAGATAGAAAAACAAAAATATATGCGTATACATAAATATATATGGAAACAATTTTGTGCACACTTTTTACGCAAATATTATGCAAGTATAAATCATGTAGAATATCTGCATGAATATAATTGCACGTAATAGTTAACTAAAGATGATCATCCCATAAGAAAACCGAAAAAACTAATAGGGAATTAATTAAAATGAATGTTTAAAAGAATATGCAAATTAGCTGGATCGTTTGCAGATGAATGCAATTCTATGACCGATATATAATAAAATTGTATTTTCTTTTTAAATAAATAGAAAAGAGGGTTTTTAATATGAATATCAATACACACAAAAGAAAAACGAATTTGTAGGAGCAGCCAAATTTCTGGCCGAAAACGGATTGCAAAGATTTTCTCAAATCTCAATAACATGTATATCAAATTTCGAGTCTGTAGACTAAAATTGCCAGAGTTAATGCGTTGGGGAAATGTACACACACAGACGGACACACAGATACACAGACAGACAGATACACAAACACGTTCACTTTTATAGATATTTTAGCATGGGTGCCCGGCGTTGGAGGTATATTTTGAGCAAAAAAAAAGTCGTCAATTTTTTTAACTTTGACCCCTATTATTACCCCTTAATTTTTATTGTTTTGGGCTTAAATCAAGTTAGATCCATGTTCAAGAACCTATATCTAAAATTTCAAGTGTTTAGACCGAAAATTGTCTGAGAAGTTTGTTAGAGTTCTCAATAGTCAAACCGTCGAACTTTGACCCCTTATCAGCCAAATTTCTGGCCAAAAACCAATCACATAGATTTTCCCAAATCTCAGTACCCTGTATATCAAATTTCGAGTCTGTATGTAAACATAAATATAATTTTATGTTCACTATAAGCTTTTTACGCAAATATTATGCAAGTATAAATCATGTAGAATATCTGCATGAATATAATTACACGTAATAGTTAACTAAAGATGATCATCCCATAAGAAAATCGAAAAAAACTAATAGGGAATTAATTAAAATGAATGTATAAAAGAAATATGCAAATTAGCTAGATCAATTGCAGATGAAAAAAAAAGATTTTTAATATGAATATCAATAGGAGTATAGATAGATAGATTTTTTTTCACAGTTCAGTGTTAAACATTTGTGGATCTCTATTCAATAAGGGGCAACGTCGGGTCTGTGGTCCTGCTAGACATTATACGGTGATGAGTTGTTTCTACCCACAAGGTGTTGTTTTCTAAACTTCTTAATAAATTTAATTTTAGAATTACTGTCAAAAGTCGGCAAGTATGTACGTAGGATATTTTTAATTGCATTTTTTTTTTTTCGATTTTCACGTAAGGTTTCATTTGATTTTCAGATTGAATATGTTTTTAACTCATTTCATTTTTTAACATATTTTATTAACTGTTTGTTCATATATATATATATATATATATATATATATATATATATATATATATATATAGAGAGAGAGAGAGAGAGAGAGAGAGAGAGAGAGATCCTGTTAATGCTAAACACGAAAATAAATCACAGCTAACCGACTCCCACGTTTGCGAAATATTTCTGGTGCAGCCGCGAAAACATTTTAAGTATTGTTTAAGTTTATTTCAAATATTTTAAGGATCGACAAATAGTTTAACAAAATTAAATAGTCTTCGCTCTTCACGTGCATCATATTGTATATATATATATATATATATATATATATATATATACATATATATGCATATATATATGCATATATATATGCATATATATACATATATATATATATACATATATATACATATACATATATATGTATATATACATATATATATACATATACATATATATACATATATATATGTATATACATATATATATACATATGCATATATATACATATGCATATATATATGCATATACATATATATATGCATATACATATATATATATACATATACATATATATTTATATACATATACATATATATAAACATATACATATATACACATATATATATATATATAAGCAATCTTTCTAAGGAAAAAATATTTTCCCATATCTCCAATTATCGTTTAAAATTAACATGTGAAGTCGTCTCATCATCATCATCATCATCATCATCATCATCATCATCATCATCATCATCATCATCATCATCAGGACAGGCCCCTTATCCGGACCAATGTGACTCTTCCTCTCCAGAGTTCTCTGTCTTCCATCAGCTGCCTAAGATCTTATCCGCGTCGTGGAGTCCATAGCAATAAATCACTCAAAAATTCATGTTTGCTCCTCATGACCGGCAAATCGTAGACGACTTTCTCTGATGCTATTAGATATTGCAGGTAGGTTGCCATAAAGTTGCTGCTTCGTGGGATGATTTTGCCAAGATATATTTAATATTGTTCTTAGTATACGGGTGTATGCACCGTCTAGTTTTCTTTCCAATCTTTTGGTGAGTGTCCAGGTTGTAGCACCGTAAACAAGGACAGGCTCTACGACTGCCCTGAAGAACTGCCTTTTCAGTGTGTTAGTTAGGCCCGAGGTCCATACTGAACGTAGCCCATCCAATGCGGTCCATGCTTTTGAGATGCGAAGTCCGATATCTCTCTCTGTGAAAACTATGTTGCTGCCCAGATACGTAAACTCAGCGACTTCTTTCAGGGTATTTATTTGCTGCCCTACCGAGCAAATTATGCACAAGGCCGTTTTTAATGTGGTGTAAAAACCAGCTCCCCTAAAAGTAGGTACCAAAAATAATAATTGTCCCAGTATAGAGGGTTTCCCTTCCATTGACTGGTACAAATTATCTTAAGTGCAGCATCTGCAGAACAGATGGTATTTATTTGCTCCCCCACCGAGCAAATTAGGCACAAGGCCGATTTTTAATGTGAGGAGTGAAGGGGAAATGGGGACCAACTCCCCGGGGAGTAGGGGAGTAGGATAGTGACAATTGTTATGAAGGGTTGCCCCTACATTGACCAAGGTCTTATCTGTGGGGTCGCTCCACATAGGGTCTTTGCTTGCAGTATCTGCCGGAACAGATGGTGTTTATTTGCTCCCCCACCGAGCAAATTAGGCACAAGGCCGATTTTTAATGTGAGGAGTGAAGGGAGGGGGAAGGGAAAAAGGGGACCAGCTCCCGAGAGGTGGGAAATGGGAGCTGGTTAATGGTCAGGCATGTGGGGTTGCCCCCACATCTGGTCTTTGCTAGTCATAGCTAGTCATAGCTAGTCATAGCTTGCAGTATCTGCCGGAACAGATGGTGTTTATTTGCTCCCCCACTGAGCAAATTAGGCACAAGGCCGTTTTTAATGTGAGGCAAAAACCAGCTCCCCTAAAAGTAGGCAAAAAGGGGGCACTCTGGTTACCAAAAATAATAATTGTCCCAGTATAGAGGGTTTCCCCTCCATTGACTGGTACAAATTATCTTAAGTGCAGCATCTGCCGGAACAGATGGTATTTATTTGCTCCCCCACTGAGCAAATTAGGCACAAGGCCGTTTTTAATGTGAGGTAAAAACCAGCTCCCCTAAAAGGGGTCACTCTGGTTACCAAAAATAATAATTGTCCCAGTATAGAGGGTTTCCCCTCCATTGACTGGTACAAATTATCTTAAGTGCAGTATCTGCCGGAACAGATGGTATTTATTTGCTCCCCCACAGAGCAAATTAGGCACAAGGCCGATTTTTAAAGTGAGGAGTGAAGGGGAAATGGGGGACCAACTCCCCGGGGAGTAGGGGAGTTGGATAGTGACAATTGGTATGAAGGGTTTCCCCTACATTGACCAAAGTCTTATATGTGGAGTTGCCCCCACATATGGTCTTTGCTTGCAGTATCTGCCGGAACAGATGGTGTTTATTTGCTCCCCCACCGAGCAAATTAGGCACAAGGCCGATTTTTAATGTGAGGAGTGAAGGGAGGGGGAAGGGAAAAAGGGGACCAGCTCCCGAGAGGTGGGAAATGGGAGCTGGTTAATGGTCAGGCATGTGGGGTTGCCCCCACATCTGGTCTTTGCTAGTCATAGCTAGTCATAGCTTGCAGCATCTGCCGGAACAGATGGTATTTATTTGCTCCCCCACTGAGCAAATTAGGCACAAGGCCGTTTTTAATGTGAGGTAAAAACCAGCTCCCCTAAAAGGGGTCACTCTGGTTACCAAAAATAATAATTGTCCCAGTATAGAGGGTTTCCCCTCCATTGACTGGTACAAATTATCTTAAGTGCAGTATCTGCCGGAACAGATACTACACTTTGATCCCGGCCCGAAGGCCAAGAATAACAGCGACTTCTTTCAGTGTTGATCCAACCAGAGTCCTGATCTATCATTTCACATTGAAAGTCATGAACTTTGTCTTATCCGCATTAATGTGGAGACCAATGTCATTTGCAGACTTTTCTAGCTTACGTAACAGTGAAGTCATCTAGGAGCTCGTGGCATAACGGGTAACACACTCGACCATAGCACATGGTCTGAGGTTTGAATCCTTGAACAGTAATGGATAAGTGGTAGAATTACGTGTTCGTAGATTATTGTTTATTATATGTGTTAAATAATATTATATAGTTTATTAAATAATATTATATAGTTTATTAAATAATATTATGATATATTTGAATAAATAATATTATGATATATTTGAATAAATAATATTATATAGTTTATTAAATAATATTATATAGTTTATTAAATAATATTATGATATATTTGAATAAATAATATTATGATATATTTGAATAAATAATATTATATAGTTTATTAAATAATATTATGATATATTTGAATAAATAATATTATGATATATTTGAATAAATAATATTATATAGTTTATTAAATAATATTATATAGTTTATTTAATAATATTATGATATATTTGAATAAATAATATTATTATATATTTGAATAAATAATATTATATAGTTTATTAAATAATATTATATAGTTTATTAAATAATATTATATAGTTTATTAAATAATAGTATATAGTTTATTAAATAATATTATGATATATTTGAATAAATAATATTATGATATATTTGAATAAATAATATTATATAGTTTATTAAATAATATTATGATATATTTGAATAAATAATATTATATAGTTTATTAAATAATATTATATAGTTTATTAAATAATATTATGATATATTTGAATAAATAATATTATTATATATTTGAATAAATAATATTATATAGTTTATTAAATAATATTATATAGTTTATTAAATAATATTATGATATATTTGAATAAATAATATTATATAGTTTATTAAATAATATTATATAGTTTATTAAATAATATTATGATATATTTCAATAAATAATATTATTATATATTTGAATAAATAATATTATAATATATTTCAATAAATAATATTATAAAATATGTTTATTTGTTTACATCCACATTTTTCTCATATCTCCAAGATTGGAAACCATAATCAGTAACCGTTTAAAAACATTAAAAAAATCGACATTTATATATATATATATATATATATATATATATATATATATATATATATATATATATATATATATATTTATATATATATATATATATATATAAGAGTAGATAGTAGTTTGAAGTTTGAAGCATTGTTGGTAAAGAAATATATATATATATATATATATATATATATATATATATATATATATATATATATATATATATTACAGCCAAAAACAATGCGGAAGAAGACCGGAAAAAATGAAGTAAAAAAGAAAAACAAACAGATGTAGGCGAGTATGGCTGAGTAGAGGAGTGTCTAACCTTTATTTGACTATCATTCGTCACTTCAATGTATAATTATTTATTATCAAGTTGCTGGTATGTCCGGTGTATGTAAAGTCCGTGGAACTTTGATTAATTTTGTGAGAAAGATACCTCTCTTTTTCAAAATAGAAGACAAAAGTGGATTCAAGATGGCGGAGATAAACGTCTACATCTGTTTGTTTTTCTTTTTTTACTTCATCTTTTCCGGTCTTCCTCCGCATTGTTTTTGGCTTTAAAATTATATATATATATATATATATATATATATATATATATATATATATATATATATAATTCAAACACGGTGTTATTTGAATTCTTTATTTTAATTCAATTTATAACATTATATAATCAATTCTTAATGCTGCAATATTTTAAGTTATAAATTTATTATATTTTTACTAGAATATCTTGTCCTTTTCTTTTCCAGTTTTAACAACTAGTCCTTTACTTTTCCATGTTTAAGCTTAACCATATTACTTTTCATGCTCGCATTTTTCTATTGTAATATAAGTTAACATTATATAATCAATTTTTTGGTGTGACTCGCGGGCCCTTTAAAAGCTGATAAAAACACTC
Organism: Euprymna scolopes; assembly: GCF_053919585.1. NCBI lineage: Eukaryota > Metazoa > Mollusca > Cephalopoda > Sepiida > Sepiolidae > Euprymna > Euprymna scolopes. The sequence goes on along the minus strand of NC_136527.1, from coordinate 128,520,369 downwards.
CATTTTGGGGGACTATTTTACCGTATTTGTCCCAAAATTTCTGGATTTGTGTGAGTTCAGCAGAAGGATTCCCGAGTTCGACAAGATACACCAAAAGAAGGTCAGTGGTTACATCGATAGATGAGAACAGTAGATCAGTGAATCCAAAGAATACGAAAATACATCGCAAAAAAAGAAATAAAGACATACTGAAGATGAAGCTTTGCTTCGAAATATATTTATGAATTTCAATATAAATTTTAAACAAAATAAATGTTTGTTTATTTTGTAATAATACGTTGTTTTTTAAAAAAAATAAAAAAATAAACAATGCGTTTTTTTTTTTTTAAAAAGGTTTTAAACTTCAGACTTTACAGGTAAATTTCTAAAAAACACTACTTTTTTTGTTTTAACTTTGAATATATTATTTATTGACCTTTTCTCTTCAATTTGTGATATATAAGACTTTGGTACATAAATTAATTATTTACTTTTTAATAGACATTTCAAAATGGGAGGCGTGAATTATTCGACCCCCTGTCTTTCCAAGCTTATAACTCATCGAAAAATGTAATTCAAGCCCTAATTTTTTTTCAATTAGAGGAGCAAGGACCAAGGTTTCATTAAAAAAAAAATAAAAAAATAACGTGGTTTAAAAAAAAGGTTTTAAACTTCAAACTTTACAAGTAAATTTCTAAAAAACACTACGTTTTTTTGTTTTAAATTTGAATATATTATTTATTGACCTTTTCTCTTCAATTATTGAGTAAATTAATTATTTATTTTTCGGTGAATAAATTAATTATTTACTTTTTAATAGACACTTGAAAATGGGGGGCGTGAATTAAAAAAAAACGTTTGTCTAAAATATTATATTCAGTTTATTGGAAAGAACATAAAATTTCACATTGACCCTGAAAATATCGTAAAAAATGAATCAATAGAAAATTTTTGATAGATTTTTAAAGTTTAAAAATTGAAAAATATTGAGTTCGTAAAATTCATTACTGTTTTTTAAAAAATAAAAAAAATATTTCTATTACTTTTAAAACAACTTTAATAGTTTATTTTGGAAGTATAATCCATAAAGAAAATAAACAACCCACTTTTAAAAGAGAAATTATGAGATTTTTATATTTTATTCGCAGTTTCGTGATAGGGGTGTCAAAAATTCCAACAAAAATTCTGATACACCTAGTGCCCGACTGTAAAACCTCCACAGAACCACTCGTCTACTTAAAGTCACCGCCAAAAATTCCCCGTAACTAACCCTAAGCAAAAACTCCATGAACAAAAGAATCCACTTTCGGGCAGCATGTTGTCAGTGGTGGGGGGGGGTCACATGGTGTCATAAACTTCAATACTGGTCGATAAAAAAGAGACCTAAGGGTAGGGTTTAAATTACAATGATAAATTCGACAAGATACAGCTTAAGAAGGCCGGAGGTTACATCGACAGATTAGAACAATTGGCATCAATTAAAATGAATGGTGTTGTACAATGGGGAAAGGAGTGGCTGGTTACTTTTAATGCATCTAAAACCAAGCTTCTATGTTTACATCATCAACGTTCTGATCCCCATCTGGCATCAATTGAAATGAATGGCTCTCGTCTTGGGGAGGCCTCAAGTTTTGACAGGCTTCTGGGCTTGACCTTTACTCCTGATCTTAAATGGAATACGTACATCAAATCTGTTGCCAAGGCCGCTGGAAAAATGGTCGGATCCTTCTACCGCTCCAGAACATATCTCACTACTGATGCAATTCTCTATCTATATAAGAGCCAGATACGTTTAAGGATGGAATACTGTTGCCACATATGGGCAGGAGCTGCTAGAAAAGACTTATCCTGCCTTGATAGGGTTCAAAATAGACTTCGTGGGCTGGTGGGAGATGTCCTTTTCTCTTCGCTGCAACCTCTATCTCACAAAAGATATGTTGAGAGTTTGTCTCTGCTTTATCGTTATTTTCATGGAAAGTGTTCGACTGAGCTTCAATCTATGGTCCCCCCTCGCCAAACTTTCACAAGAAACACTAGACTAGCTGAAAACATTATCAATAATTTTCCCCACTCTTTATCTGTGCCTAAACCTAAACATAGATTCCATGATCAAAGCTTCTTTCTTAGAACTGCACGCCTGTGGAATTGTCTTCCGTTTTCCTGCTTTCCAGCTGTCTATAATATGGTTGTCTTCAAGTCCAATGTGAACAAGTTTCTGATGAACCGTTCCACTTAAGTTAACACATTTACCGAACTTCCATTACTATCGATTACTATATTGTCCTTTTGACTACTCTACACTCTTTAACCCTTATCCTTTAGTGGCCGATCGGCCTTGATAAGTGGTGACGCCTATGTAAAAAAAAAAGAACAGTTGTTCAGTAAATCTAAATAATACAAAATTATTTATGTCAAAAGAATCATAATATGGCAAGTTAATATCATTATCTTTTTTTTTCTTTTTTTACATGGGGGTCACCACTTATCAAGGCCCGAAGGCCACTCAGGGATAAGGGTTATTGCATGTACAGTAATCAATGAGATAGTATTGTAGTAATCATTAGTATTGGGGGTTTTGATAGAGTGTCTTACTTAAGGGGGCGGTTTGTCAGGAGTTTGTTTATGTTGGACTTGAAGACGTCCAAGTTGTAGTCAGGTGGGAAACAGGCAAGCGGCAGAGAGTTCAACTGGCGTGCAGTTCTAAGAAAGAAGCTCTGCTCATGGAATCTACATTTGGATTTAGGCACGGATAAAGAGTGGGGAAAATTATTGACAGTAGTTTCAGCCAGACGGGTGTTTCTCGTGAAAGATTGGCGAGGGGGGACAAGAGATTGGAGCTCAGACGAGCATCTGCCATGGAAATAACGATAAAATAAAGACAGGCTTGCAACGTCTCTTCTGTGAGAGAGAGGTTGCAGGGAAGAGAAAAGGGCATCCCCCACTAAACCATGAAGTCTATTTTGTACTCTGTCAAGGCAGGATAAGCTGTTTTTAGCAGCTCCTGCCCAGATGTGACAGAAGTACTCCATCCTTGGACGTACTTGGCTTTTACACAGATAGATCAGAGGCCTGCAATATAAATGCTGGAGTCCCTCAGGTGTCAATCCTGGGCCCAACTCTGTTCCTGATCTACATCAATGACCTCCCTAAACACATACTTAAATCATTCGTTGACATCTATGCTGATGACACGACCATCTATGACAACACATCAAAGGCTGTAAATGACAAAGTTCTCTCTGATTCTCTCTTCTCTGATCTCGAGCGCGTGTTTCAGTGGGGGAAGACGTGGCTGGTTACCTTTAATGCATCCAAAACCAAACTCCTATCTTTACATCATTAACGCTCTGATCCCCATCTGACATCAATTGTGATGGATGGCTCTCGTCTGGGTGAGGTCCCATGTTTTGACAAGCTTCTGGGTTTGACCTTTACTCCTGATCTGAAATGGAACACGTACATCAAGTCTGTTGCCAAGGTCGCTGGAAAGATGGTGGAATTCTTCTACCGCTCCAGAACATATCTCACTACTGATGCAATTCTCTATCTATATAAAAGCCAAGTGTTTTCTTCATGGGGCGGTTCATTAGGAATTTGTTAACTACGCCACGGCCTGCTTTTGATTCTTGGCCGCCATCTTGGTTACTGATCTGAACTACAACACCATCTTTGTTCAACACAATGTCTCAAAACTTAACAATCCTCATCTTTCTTAGTTGTTGTTTCCTGACGTTTCGGCCAACTATTCCTCCTTTTTTTTTCTTTAACACAGTGATCACCACTTATCAAGGCCCGGAAGCCACTCAGGGATAAGGGTTATTGCAAGTACATTATGTTAGTGTGGAGATTTGATGAAGTGTTTAATTAAGGGGTCGGTTCATTAGGAATTTGTTAACATTGGACTTGAAGACATCCAAGTTGTAGTCCGGTGGGAAGCAGGCAGACGGAACAGAGTTCCACAGGCGTGCAGTTCTAAGAAAGAAGCTTTGTTCATGGAATCCGCATTTTGATTTAGGCACAGATATAGAGTGGGGGAAATTTTTCACAGTGGGTTCAGCTAGACGCATGTTTTTTTTGTAAAAGATTGGCGAGGGGGGACCAGAGATTGGAGTTCAGACGAGCACCTGCCAATGAAATAGCGATAAAACAAAGATAGGCTTGCAACGTCTCTTCAGCTACTTTCTCTAAACTCTAAAATCCAAAGTAGCTGATCAGCGGATTGGTTCCCACCAGTTTTGGCAAATAACAAATACGATCCTGAACAGAAGTGTGTGTTCTATCCCAACCATTATCAGTGGACCAAAGGTCATCTCGTCAGCATCAGACAAGGCCAAACTATTTGAAAAGAACTTTGCAGCTAATTCTACCCTATGCGATGAAGGCCATCAACTCCCCATATTTCCTCCTATAACACAGAACACGCTAGATAACATACAAATATCTGTGCATGAGGTTGCCAAGCTAATCAAGAATCTTGATTCCAGTAAAGCTACTGGCCCTGACGGCATCCCAATTATAGTGTTAAAAAAGCTTCAACCAGAACTCGCTCCCATACTTACGAAACTGTTTAAGCGCTGCCTTAAGGAGAAGTGCTTTCCGACTCCCTGGAAGACCTCATCAGTTTGCCCTGTATTTAAGAATTCAGGTGAAAAGTCATCTCCCTCTCAGGACAGACCAATAAGTCTCCTGTGTGTCATGAGTAAGTTGTTGGAATCTACATTAAATAAAGAAGTAGTCAACCACCTCAGCAGAAACAACCTTCTTAGTTACACACAATATGGTTTCCGCTCTGCAAGATCTACAGCAGATGTGCTAACGATTATATCTCATAGGATTAGTGAATCTCTTGACAAAGATTTCATTTCCAGGGCAATTGCTCTAGACATATCGAAGGCCTTTGATAAGGTATGGCATAAGGGACTACTTCACAAGATTTCCAGCTACAGTATCATTGGAAATGTTTTCTCAATCATTAAATCATTTCTCTCTGATAGGTTCATAAGAGTAGTGGTTGATGGGCAGAAATCAGAGGCCCACAGTATTAATCGGAGGCCTGCAGTATTAATGCTGGAGTCCCTCAAGGGCCCATTCTGGGCCCAACTCTGTTCCTGATCTACATCAATGATCTCCCAAAACACATACTTAAATCATTCGTTGACATCTATGCTGATGACACGACCATCTATGGCAACACATCAAAGGCTGTAAATGACAAAGTTCTCTCTAATTCTCTCTCCTCTGATCTTGAGCACATGGTACAATGGGGGAAGAAGTGGCTGGTTATTTTTAATGCATCTAAAACCAAGCTCCTATCTTTACATCATTGACGCTCTGAAATGGATAGCTCTTGTCCAGGGGAGGCTCCATGTTTTGGTAAGCTTTTGGGATTGACCTTTACTCCTGATCTGAAATGGAACACGTATATCAATTCAGTTGCCAAGGTCGAAAAATGGTGGGATCCTTCTACCATTCCAGAAGATATCTCATAAAATTGTGGGGTCTGCGTTCGCGCCTGGCCTCCATGGAATAGAAATAGGCACAAGCTTTAATAAAGACTTTTCATATCTATCTGCGTAAGTATATTTTGATAATTATGTTTCAGTTTGAAGAAATATTGTATAATAAAATTATGGGGTGTTCGTTCGCACCTGACCTTCCATAGAATTGAAATACGTCACAAAGTTTAACAAGTTGTTTTTAATATAGATCCACAGAATATTGTGATAAGTGTTTCAGTGTGAACAAGTATGGTATAATAATTATGGGTTTTATCTATAAGTTATTTCATTCAAAAACAAATTCTGGCGATAAAGAATTTTTAATGGATAGCCGTTTTCTAACCAGTGTGCCACAGGTCTTTACGGACAATTCTAGTACGAATTTTAGAAGCCTTAAACCTATTTTTATTTCTAGTCGTAAATATTACTAGTTATGGTATTTATTTGCTTCCCCACGAAAGTAAATTAGGCACAAGGCCGTTTTTAAATAAGGGGAATAAGGATACTTTGATAAGTATGTTTTAACTTAAACTAATTAGAGCTGGGGCCCGTTTTTTAGGGGGGGGTCACCCTATATAAACTTAATTTCTTTCATTTGGATTGTTCATCCTTTCAGACCATACACATTCAAACAAATCATATATTTATCTATTTTCGTGGAGTATTCCGTTCCCAGCATTCTCTGAAAGTACTTCTTTCAAACTCCTCGGCTTAACGTTCACTGAACTGTCATCTATCCCACCAATGAAATGTTGCATCCCTCTGCCTTTTACAAGTATTTTAATGGTGGATGCTCCGACGAACTACAAGCCCTTGTAGCACCTCAACATAAATACCCCCACCCAACCTGACAAGCAGCAAAATCCCACCCCTACACAGTAAATAGTAAAGTACTTAATTGTTGTCGATTATGTGGTTGGTTTCCTAATGTGGCAGTAGGGCAGGTCGATTTTGGAGGCAATGGTGGTGATAGTTGGGGCTTAACATAAAAAAGACCTACACGAAACAACCAACAACAGTATATTTTAATATGATTCAAAGAACAAAACAGATATACAGCTTAGAAAATTGGGCCCTTGAATCAAGCAAGATGGCTAACATTATCCACAAGGTTAATATGCTTATGGACCAAAGGTGTCTATCCTTAAACACTATGGTAAATTAAACATTCTGGCCCAATTTATCATCTAAGTGTATGCAATTAGTTGGTTTGAGATCAAAACCAACAATATTTTTTTTAACCAACAACAATATATTTTTAATATGATTCAGAGAGCAAAACAGTTAACTGAAATCCAAATTACTGTTTTAAATTGTTCAGAATATAGTGTTTTTGCACTACTTCCGGAAAATATAATATCGATGATAAACTCAGATGAATTGGATGTGAGAGAAGAGGGCATTCAAACGAATTTGTCCATTAGGTAAATAAATATTTATCCATTAAATTTTATTAGTTTTCTTAATTTACCCAAACAATAGGCAGTTTTATTCAAAAATATTTAAAAAATAAGTGTTTTCAAATAATTGTTTTGTTTTTTTTGTTTTTGCACTACTTCCGGAAAATATAATATATTTTTCTTTCAATGTATTTCATATAACTATATCAATTTTAATTGGATTTTTTTAATAAAAATAGTGAAATTTCAAAGTCAATGTTGTGAAAAATGCTATGAAAATTAAGGATTTTTCTACACGATTTTTAAAATTAAATGCTCAAAGTTGTAAGACATAAAAAAAATAAATATATCATTCTGGCCCAATTTATCATCCAAGTGTATGCAGTTAGTTGGTTTGAGATCAAAACCAACAATATTTTTTTTAACCAACAACAATATATTTTTAATATGATTCAAAAACAAAACAGTTAACTGAAATCCAAATTACATAAACCGCAAGATTAATGTGTTTATGGACTAGAGTTGTCTATCCTCAAACACTATGATGAATTAAACATTTTGGTCAATCATCCAAGTGTATGCAGTTAGTTGGTTTGAGATCAAAACCTACAAAAGTTTTTTTTAATATGATTCAAAGAACAAAACAGTTAACTGAAATCCAAATTACTGTTTTAAACTGTTTAAAATATAGTGCATTTGCACTACTTCCGGAAAATATAATATCGATGATAAACTCAGAGGAATTGGATGTGAGAGAAGAGGGCATTCGAACGATTTTCTCCATTAAGTAAATAAATATTTATCCATTAAATTTTATTAGTTTTCTTAATTTACTCAAACAATAGTTAGTTTTACATTGCAAAAAATATAAGAAATAAGTGTTTTCAAATAATTGTTTTTTTTTGTGTGTTGTTTTTTCCAGAAATAGTGAACAACTCAAAAAAAAAAAAGAAAAATGAAAAAAATTACTGCTATCAATTTTGCAGCCACACACTGGTCAAATTTGATTGATTTTTCTCAAAAAGTTGTATATGGGCAGGAAGCAAGACATAGACACCTTATTACAAAGTCATCGTGTCAGCAAATTAGACCTTCATTTTCCTCAAACGGAAATTATACAGAACAATTTAGTTCTATTATAACAGTTTATATTATTGCCTCTAATAAAAAATTAAAATACATGGTTCTGTAACTTGCATCAAGTTGTTATATTGTGTAATACATCTCCACATATCTTTTTGAATTGTGAAATTTAAAAGACTTAGTTGCTAATTAGCTTTTTTTACAATTTTTGTTTAATTAATGCAGTAAAAGTTGAGATATTTTGCTAGTTGTGATTCATAATTAAAATTATAATTCATGTATATACTTTTCTTTCAATGTATTTCATACAAATATATCAATTTGAATTGAATATTTTATAAAAATAATGAAATTTCAAAGTCAGTGTTGTGTAAAATGCTATAAAAATGAAGGATTTCTCAGCATTTTTCTACACGATTAAAAAATTAAATGCTCAGTTTTCTGTTCAACATTGGAATCGAATCGAATTTTTGGTATATGTTCTTATCACATCAAATCCCAACTATCATCACCAGTGCCATGTTGATTTTCTGAAAAAAGTTGCAAATCGACTTTACGATAATACTTCTTATAGATATATATATATCAACATTCCAATTATTTTAGTTAATCGCTTTCGTTGTAATGATTCATTTTTCATTATTCATTTTTAGGGGGGTTCTTTACAGTGCTCAATATCCGGAGAATAGATTCTTCTATTTGTATCCATTCTGGCGAAATATCTGGTAGAGAGGATATAAGGTACTTCTTCTTTTTGGGGGCGATTACATTTACATGTTTTTATTCATTCTTTTATTTTTGGAATGGTTGTGATGGTACCAAACGCTGGGTACCCATGCTAGTATATATATATATATATATATATATATATATATATATATATATATATATATAACTACTTCATTTACTCACATAAAATTAATATACGAAAGTATAGATTTATGTGTAAACTTTAAGTATTTACTTCAAAAGTGCTCAATACGTAGGTAGAGCTAGTTAGTAATTTATAAAATATATATGGCGATTAAGCTACACTGAATATTCGGCGTTTCATCCACTATAGGATTCGTCAGGCTTATGTGCGAATTTTGTGGTTGCTTATCGTTTTTATATGGTCCTCTTCTGTTGAGGATTTTAGTTAGCCAATCAGCTTTCTGGTATCCACCGCGCAACAGATCCTTTGTTCGATAAAATACATGGCCATTGGCTGATAGGAAGGGGCGCGGTGGATACTAGAAAGCTGATTGGCTAACTAAAATCCTCAGTTGCTTGTCAGGATTGTCGGGGGTAGTCACGTCGAGGAGATGCAGGTGCTTGCAGCCCGTCAGAGCATTCACCATTAAAGTATTTGTAGAACAGGCAGATGATGCAGCACTTCGTTGATGGGACAGAGGCTGAAGCCCAGATGATATTTCAGGACCTATCCAGTTCGCGACTCTCTTTTAAACCCTGTCCAGGAGTGAGAGACAAGCAGCAGATGCACCAGCCAAAACGTGACAACAGTACCCCATACATGGGCGAATGGTGGCCCTATAGAGGTACAGGATATTTTCAGGCGTAAGTAATTTTCTAGGACGGTAGAGAGAGAGCCAACCTTCTTTGCAGCAGCCCTGGCAATGCTCTCAATGCATCTATTACAATGTATATATATATATATATATATATATATATATATATATATATATATATATATATATATATATATACGTTTTATTTTGGGATAAAAATAACGAACATTTCTGTAAAAGTCTGAGGAAGCTACAGACGGCCAAAAAAAAAACGGCTGTGTAGCCAAAACAATAGTGTAACTTAACAGAAAGATACGGTAATAAAAAATAAAACGCACATTTGCTCTACAACAGTATTGAACACTTTCTTCAGTTTTTATTAATTACCATCTCCACTAAAAATATATATATATATACATATATATATATATATATATATATATATATATATATATATATATATATATATATATTGGTCTGTACTGAGAGGGAGATGACTTTTCACCTGAATTCTTAAATACAGGGCAAACTGATGAGGTCTTCCAGGGAGTCGGAAAGCACTTCTCCTTAAGGCAGCGCTTAAATGGTTTCGTAAGTATGGGAGCGAGTTCTGGTTGAAGTTTTTTTAACACTATAATTGGGATGCCGTCAGGGCCAGTTGCTTTAGTGGAATCAAGGTTCTTGATTAGCTTGGCGACCTCATGCACGGATATTTGTATGTTACCTACCATGTTTTGTGTTATAGGAAGAAATATGGGGAGTTGATGGCCTTCATCGCATAGGGTAGAATTAGCTGCAAAGTTCTTTGCAAATAGTTTGGCCTTGTCTGACGCTGACGAGATGACCTCTGGTCCATTGATAATGGTTGGGATAGAACGCACACTTCTGTTCAGGATCCTATTTGTTATTTGCCAAAACTGGTGGGAACCAAGCCGCTGATCAGCTACCTTGGATTTAACAGACTGGACATATAGCTCTCTTGCATTTTTTATTACTCTTTTACAGTGGTTGCTGGCAGACCTGAAAACAACTTTAGTCTCAGTGCATCTATTACGTTGGTAGCTATGGAAAAAGTGATTTCTGTGCGCAATAGCAGCAGCACATTCTGGGGAGAACCATGGCTGGTTGTTAGGTTTTTGTTGGAATTTTTTAGATGGTATGAATTGGTCTATGCTTACAATTAACCATTCGGTCAGATCTGATACTATAGAGGACACATCCTTTTTAAACATGGAGTGCAGAGGTAAATCAGATATGAATGCACGGAAGCTATCCCAGTCAGCCATAGAGTATCGGTATACAGTACGGTGGAGGGGTACGTCTGGGGGCTTCTTACATTTCGTTTTTATCTTAACTGATACGATGGAGTGGTCGGAGGATCCTAGAGGAGAATGAACGGAACATGAACATAGCTCAGGGGAAGTTGAGAGAAAAAGGTCTACAGCATATGTTCTAGATGGCCTCCATTTAGCTTTTTATACAGGTTACTTCTTTTCCTTTGCTGTTCCACATGTATATATATAAAAGTGAAAGTGTCTGTCTCTGTGTATGTCTGTCTGTGTACATTTCTCTACACAATAACTCTATCTTATCGAAATTTGATAGTCAACATCATGAATTTTGGGTATGAAGATTTGGGAAAATCTTTGTAATCAGTTTTCGACCAGAAATTTGGAGATTAAGGGGTCAAAGTTCAACGATTTGACCTTTGAGAACTCTACCAAACTTCTCCGACAATTTTCAGTAAAAACACTTGAAATTTAGATATAGGTTCCTTGGACATGGATCTAACTTAATAACTTGATGTGAACCCAAAACAATAAATGAAATTTCACATAAAGGCTATTCAGAGATAGGGTAAGCTTTTTAATCGGTTTGGGTTGAAAATTTGAGCTACCAATATATAAATGTATGTATGCGGCGGATTTTTGTTTTGAAGCTCGACCCTTCAAACGACAAATACTGAAAAATTGGCTAAAAACATTAATATCTTCACCCTAAACTGGGAAATTTTCTACAGGGAGCAGTCGCTTTTTTCACCGATATTTTCGAAAGTCATCCCCTCTTTTCGATTGTCTAGCTTTAATTAAAACTTGTGTCACTTCCGGTTTGCAAAGACGTCACGTTTTCCCCGTTATTTTCCTCCTTTGCGGTACGGGTTCGAGCCTGCCTTCCTACTACCACATTTTTTTTTTTGCTCAACATACACCTCCAAACACCCGGGCAACGCCGAGCTGAAATGTTAATATATATAGAGAGAGCGAGATAGAAAGATAGATGGATAGATAGATAGAGAGAGAGAGAGAGAGAGAGAGAGAGAGAGAGAGAGAGAATAAATGACAAAATGTTATATTCCAAAATTCATGATGTTGACCTTCTTATAATGTATTCCTTTAATTCAGTTGACTTATATAATTCTTGATGGTATCTGTTTCGTAGCACAAAATCACTTAATTGTGATATCAATCAGTGAATCTATTATGCCCTTAACTCATCAGAAGAAATAGCAACAATCAATCCGTCAAAAGGAATTGAAGTTTGATTTGACATGATTAAAATCCGAAAATTGGAAGAGAAGCTGAATATACCTTTATATTTTTCCATTACGCCATATATATATATATATATATATATATATATATATATATATATATATATTTCTGTGGCCATTAATAGATTCACTATAACAATTAAGTGGTTGATCCTGAACTGTCATCTAGGCTTCCCATCGACGAAATGTTGCATCCCTCTGCCTGTTCTACAAATACTTTAATGGTGAATTCTCTGATGAACTGCAAGGTGTAAGAAAGCCTTTAATTCCAATTATCAGAATCTGTGATTGTTTCGGAATCGGGAATTTAGTACGGAATCGGTAACTGTATCAGAATCAGGAAAGTATTAGAATCGGCCCATCACTAATATATATATAATATTTTAAGGCCCCTCTTTGGGTACAGCACTGTCGTAAGTAATCTCACCTGCTACTTAATTGAAAAATGCAACGTTTGCTTTTTGTTTGTAAAAGTGGTGGACAAATGTTTGTTTAAATAGACGAGCTTATTTACAGGCGCCGCTCCCGTGGGTCGATCGGTAGAATTGTTTACTTTCAATGCAATGGTTCTAGGTTCAATCCTCGGCTTGGGAGAGATGCTAGTCTAGCGGCACTGCTGAGTTGTGATACAACGAAACAGGACTGTATGTCGATGACTACAAATGTATATATATATATATATATATATATATATATATATATATATATATATACTAGCAGGGGTACCCGGCGTTACCTGGTTTTTTGGAGGTGTGTTTGTAAAGGGGGAGTAAAGTAAAGAATAACACTGTTTAAATATAAAAATAAAAATAAAAACGATGTAAAAATGATGGACGTGTTCGGAAGACCAAAAAAGTACAAAGCGAAAAGCGAAAAAAAAAGCATAACCTTTCGATTCGGTTAATTCCATGGTGCGTTTCACCCAGTCCATTCCAGTTTCTTAAATCAACTACAAAACGAAATAATGGCAAAAAACGAAAAAAAATGGCATAAATAACCTTTCGATTTGATTAACTCCGTGTGGAATTAAAATTCCATTCCAGTTTTTTTAAGCAACTACGAAGTAAAGAAAACCCCAAACCAGTGTTCCATCTCTTGTGGACGATTCCCCAAAGGTATATTAACTGGTGGCAGGGGAAGGAGGAATTTATTAGAGAGAAAAGATTTTATCACTTCCATTGATCTTAACCGATTTTGGTAGTAAACTCTCAACACATAGAATATAGGAATCTAAGATTATAGAGGAAGTGGATAGGTAATATGCCTATAACGCACCTCAGATATTGTGCTACAGTTTGTGCATCATTTGCATGATTAAATCCTATTAAGGTCAAAATCAGAGGGGAAGAATGAGTTTATTTTATATATATATATATATATATATATATATATATATATATATATATATATATATATATATATATATATATATATTACATAATGTTTATTGAACAGACATATAAGACGGCTTAAAAATGAAATAAAAGTCCTTGGTAATGAAAAATAATTATCTCCGTTGACCTTTGACATATCATATCAGTTAAAAGAGTGATTAGAATTAGGATTAGGGTTGGGGTTAAGGTTAGTGGGTCTCCTCAAAATATTTCATTGGTAAAGTACAAGGTTTGACAGATAGCACGTGTAACGACAGCTGTTTCCACGTGTCACGTATAACTATGAATCATTGCGGCAATTTATCATTATTACAAATCATGACATCACAATCAGTAGTTCATTTTGAAAGACGTTAAAAACATTTAAAAATAAAATTAGAAATATGAGTTATACTTGTCTCAGTGATAAGAGAGAGATAGAAGGAGAGGGAGAGAGAGATGAACAGACTCACGCCCCCTCACAGATAAAAATATGTACCTATATATATATATATATATATATATATATATATATATATATATACGTACCTATATATATATATATATATACGTACCTATATATATATATATATATATATACACGTACCTATATATATATATACGTACCTATATATATATATATATATACGTACCTATATATATATATATACGTACCTATATATATATATATACGTACCTATATATATATACGTACCTATATATATATATATATACGTACCTATATATATATATACGTACCTATATATATATATATGTACCTATATATATATATATACGTACCTATATATATATATATATACGTACCTATATATATATATATACGTACCTATATATATATATATATATATGCGTACCTATATATATATATATACGTACCTATATATATATATATATACGTACCTATATATATATACGTACCTATATATATATATATATATATATATATACGTACCTATATATATACGTACCTATATATATATATATGTACCTATATATATATATATACGTACCTATATATATATATATATATATGTACCTATATATATATATACGTACCTATATATATATATATATACGTACCTATATATATATATATATATATACGTACCTATATATATATATATATACGTACCTATATATATATATATATACGTACCTATATATATATATATATACGTACCTATATATATATATATATACGTACCTATATATATATATATATATATATACTAGCATTTCAGCCCGGCATTGCCCGGGTATGTGTATGTTGCGCAAAAAAAAAAAAGTGGTAGTAGGAAGGTAGGCTCGAACCCGTACCGCAAAGGAGGAAAAGAACGGGGTAAAACCTAATATTTATGCTGTTACGACCACCGCCAAACCGGAAGGGACATTTTTTAAAATTAAGGCTAGATAATCTAAAGGAGAGGATAACTTTAAAAAATATCGGCGAAAAAGTGACCCCCCCTGTAGAAAAGTTCCTAGTTTAAGGGGAAGTTATTAATATTTTTAGTCGATTTTTCGATATTTGTCGTATGAAAGGTCAAACTTTAAAACAATACTGATCTTGGTAAAATCCGTCGCCTCTATTGAAAGTTTAAGGCAGGCATGCAAACAGACATACATACATACATACATTTATATATTAGTAACTAAAAATTTTCGACCCAAACTGATGAAAAAGCTTGCCCTATCTCTGAATACCCTTTATGTAAAATTTCAAATGTTTAAACCAGAAATCAATTGTTTTTAACTTTGACTCCTATTATGACCCCTTAAAATTTATTGTTTTGGGCTCAAATCAAGTTATTTAGTTATTAGGTTGGTGTTGTTTGTTGGTGTTCCTAAGAATCCCCCTAAATCCAACAAAATAACACATACCCCCAATCAGTACCAACTCTAAACGCACATAACCTCATCCCACATAACCACCCAATAATCGGCATCAATTCCCCTCCCCCTAGCCAACCCCCCTGCCGAACCCCAACACACCCTACATGCAACCTCCATGACTTAACACGGAAATTGTTTACATACAAGAAACACTCGTCTAGCTGTACACACTATCAATAATTCCCCCCACTCTTTATCTGTGCCTAAACCTAAACGTAGATTCCATGAACAAAGCTTTTTTATTAGAACTGCACGCCTGTGGAATTGTCTTCCGTTTTCCTGCTTTCCGGCTGACTACAATATGGTTGTGTTCAAGTCTAACGTAAATAAGTTCTTGATGAGCCGTTCCATATAAGTTATCAAATGTACCAAATTTTTATTACTAATGATTACTATATTGTGCAATTTCTACTGTACACTCTTTAACCCTTATCCTTGAGTGACCTCTTGGCCTTGATAATGTGGTGATGCCTATGTAAAAAAACCCCAACATAACTATGTGGATTTACACCTGCACAGGTAAGTACACATAGAAATGTACAACCAACCGATGTCTCATGTGCATAGATGCATACCTTAGAGTATGACACCCCAATATAGCCTTCCGCCTAAACTGATCGATAATACCCTAAAAAAAAAACAAATACCCCAACTTAGAACAATAACTACAGCACTCAATCCCCATATAAACCACCTCAAACTCCTCCCCAAAATCTATAAACATGGCTACCTAGGACCACTATCCCAGGTACGTGGGCGTTTATTAATGCGTATGTAAGTATATGTGGATGACACCCATGCCCACATTTACGGCATGTCACGCTATATATTTGTATGTATATGCGTGCGCACGTATCTGTGGATGTGTATCTTTGCAGATGTATATAAGAGAGCATATGTGTGTGCATATGTGTATGTGTGTATGCATGTATATATGTGTACATGCATACGTGTGGGGATATCCATCCGTGCGTATGTATATGTATGCGGAGGTGTACGCCGGCGCGCCCGTGTGCACCCACATCTAACTAAAAAAAATCCCCACTAATGAAAATATTATGTATATGACCCTGGCAATGAACTTATGCTCTGAATTTATTCACTTATTCAAGAAATAAAAAATAAAAAGAGTTGCATAAATAGGAAAACAAAAAAATACAGTAAAATCGATATTTGATTCTGACTAGCACATGAATTTATTTGTTCATTCAAGAAATAAAAAAAGAGTTACATAAAAAGGAAAACAAAATACAATAAAATCGATATTTTATTCTGACTAGCATATAAATTTAATTGTTCATTCAATAAATATATATATATATATATATATATAAAAGTGAACGTGTCTGTATGTACGTGTATGTCTGTCTGTGTAAATTTCCCTATGCAATAACTCTGTCAATTTCAGTTTACAAACTCAAAATTTGATATACAGGTTGTTGAGATTTGGAAAAATCTTTGTAATCCGCCTTTTTTTGTGTGAATATACACCTCCAAACACCCGGGCAACGCCGGGCTTAAATGCTAGTATATCTATAAAAGTGAACGTGTCTGTGTATCTGTGTGTATATTTCCTTATGCAATAACTCTTTCAATTTTCAGTCTACAGACTCGAAATTTGATACAAAGGGTACTGAGATTTGGGAAAATTTTTCTAATCGGTTTCTGGCCATAGATTTGGCTGTTAAGGGGTCAAAATTAAACGATTTGACCTTTGAGAATTCTACCAAACTCCTCCGCCAATTTTGGGTATAAACAATTGAAATTTTAGATATAGGTTCCTTGAACATGGATCTAACTTAATAACTTGATTTGAGTCCAAAACAATAAATGTTAAGGGGTCATAATAGGGGTCAAATTTTTAACCAAAAAGAAATCCCCACTAATGAAAATGAAAATATTATGTAAAGAACCCTGGCAATGAGTTTATGCTCATATCTATGTATAATCATGTCTACATCGAACGAAAGTATTGCGGCTATGTACCCACAAATGAACTTAGATTTAAATCTATCCAGACGAATATGTCTATACCAATAACTGTCTGTATAACTGGGTGTGTATGTGTGTGTATGCACGCACGTGTACATCCACGTGGGCGTCCATGTGTACATGGGGTACCGATGTATATGTGCACGTACCTGTGTATACGTGTGTGGATGTGAAAGTATATGTGCCCGCTGCCTGCTGTCCACATACGTGTGTGAGAGCGTGCAGCTGTGTATATATGTCGATGTATGTGTTTACAAGTATTAGTATCTGCATGTGCACATGCGTGGGGTGCAGGTATGCCTGAATCAATATGCGCATATGGGCCCGTATATACACCTCCTTGGGGCCAGGGCGTCGATGTGTGTATATATCTGTGTATAAGTGCATCCATACCTGCGCACGCGTACCAAATTTTCGCACCTTAAAGAAAATTTGACGTAAGCGGGAGCAACTCGGGTATCTGTGCATGCAAGTGTTATATTTTAACGTTCTGTTATGAGAAAAGTAAGAGTCTTAAGTGTTCATGTGTGTGATATGGATGGAGACATTAACACGTAGATATAAAGAGAGTGTGAGTTTATAAATGAGAGAGATTGCATATAAATACATTTTGTGAAAGTGTTTTCATATCTAGATAGACAGACCGATAATTGAGAGGTTTGCATTTATGCCGATAGATTGACAGGTTGGCATTTATGCTTTGACAGTTTGTATGAACGGGAGTGTTTGTATAACATAAATAGACACGTTTACTTTCTAACACATATATTTTTTTGATGATGAATTTCAAATAGTTTGTACACATAAATAGACAATACCTTTTTCATGCAATGATAGACACAGGAGACGGAGTTATAAAACACATTGAACATTTATTCTTCTTCCACTTGAACCGGTTGGTGGCTTTGCGTTCAGGAATTCAAAGGTTCACATATTAAGTTTCAAAGTGATCGTCTCGCTTCTAGACGATTGAAACCCCATGTCTGGACTCAGACTATCGCCTGACTCTGACTCCCTCTGAGTTTCTCACTCTCTAACTAACTAACTAACTAACTCTCACTTCCTATATTGAGACATCCACGCATGTCCGGCCACGTGAGCAAAATTCACATGCCACCAACATGCGCGACTTTGCACGTTTCCGACATTATGATTTCCCAATAACCTATTTTTTCTTTGTTGTTTTTACCTACATATCTAATTCATTTAACCCATATTTTATTATCCAGATTCTTTCTAACAATTGAATAGTTTGTTTATTATTTATTTCATCAGAATCAACAATTTACTGGACATTCCATTTAAACCTATTGTTCTTTAAACTTATATCCAAGGTTCGATTTCTGCTTCCTCTCATTATATTTTCATTTTAAGTAATCTCTCTATTTTTATACTTACATGAAAAGCCCTTATCATGTAACACAAGTGCACATACGTGCATATATTTGAATGCCAGGGCGGGGATGTATGTGTACATGTGACCGTTTCTTTAAGTATATATGTGTGTACGTGCGCATGTGTGTACTCGTGCCCGCAGCCGCAAGCTGACCCTCTCCAAACAATTAACAACAAATAAAAACTAAATAAATAAACCAAATCATAGCCCCCCCCCGAACCTAAGCGAACACCCAACAGCTCAAGACATACTTACCAAGAAATCATCTCACCAATGAGACGCCAAAAACTTTAAGACTCGAATTTTAAAGTAACCCCCTCCTCCTACCCCCACATATTCCCCTTCCCTCCATGTATCCCTATGCCCTCAGCCACACCAGAAATTAACTTCCCAGACCCTCCGCACAAACTCCTTAAATTCCAAAACTAAAATATTACCGACATACCAAGCGTCCCCTCCCACCTTACTCTCTTTCTTCCACCCTTCTCGCACCCCCCCCTCCTTACCTCATTCACTCTTTCATCCCATAATAACGAACATTTCTGTAAAAGTCTAAGGAAGCTACAGACGGCTAAAAAAAACGGCCGGGTAGCTGAAACAATAATGTAATTTAACAGAAAGATACGGTAATAAAAAATAAAACGTATATATATATATATATATATATATATATATATATATATATGTATATATAACTACTTAATTTACTCACATAAAATTAATATACGAAAGTATAGATTTATGCGTACACTTTAAGTATTTACTTCAAAAGTGCTCAATACGTAGGTAGAGCTAGTTAGTACTTTATAAAATATATATGGCAATTAAGCTACACTGAATATTCAGCGTTTCATCCACTCTAGGATTCGTCAGGCTTATGCGCACATCCTGTGGTTGTTTATCGTTTTTATATGGTCCTCTTCTGTTGAGGATTTTAGTTAGCCAATCAGCTTTCTAGTATCCATATATATATAGGTATTGTTTTAAAAAATCAAGACATCAAAGAATATATTGATAGCAACAAACAGTGTATTTCATCGTTAGTCACAATTGTTTCAAGACTATTCGGACAAATTCGAACATTATGTCGTTTGAAAATTGCCACACGGACAGCCATTCATCAGACGTACTGTATAAAAAGCACTTTAACAATGAACAATTCCCTTATAAGAAAAAAAAACATGAGAAAAGTATTTCCAAAGTTTTTTTAAAGATTTTTTTATATTTATCTATTTTCGTATTTCTATTTAAAAAGACAAAACATTTTCAATCAAATTATCACACAACGTTACCACGAATTACCTATGTTCACTTAATGTTTTTTACTAATATTTTTCATTGAGATATATAGACAGATATACCGATAGTTTGACATTTATACTTTTGACAGTTCTGTGAACGGGAGTGTCTCTATAACATTTATACTCTGACACATTTTTTAAATCAGCGGTTCTCAACCGGGGGCGAATCGCCCCCTAGTGGGCGAAAATCAAATTTTGGGGGGCGATTTTCAATCAATTTTATATGTGAAAAATTTTGACATTTTTGCGAGTAAATTTTTTAAATTTTTTGAAATTATAAACGCGTAGCTAAACTATTAGTGCGAAACTTTGGTCATGTGCGATTATTTATTTGTTATTATTTATTCTTGGAGGCGATTATGAATTAACTTAAGTCAAAAATAGCTTTTGGGGACGATAGCCGGGAAAAGGTTGAGATGTATGTACATTCACCTAACAATTTAATGGAACAAAACCGTAAAAATTGAGTATAACTTAAAAATCCTATCTACAAAATAGCACGGCCCGTATCCTGCATAAGTACCAAAACCACACACACACACACACACACACACACACACACACATTTATTCCATTACGTGAATTTACAAAAACAAAAACACAAAAAACAGTTAGCGTCAATCAAGTTTTCATTATTATAACTGTTGTAAAATACTTTATTTGCATTAAATTAGTTTTCATTTAAAAATAAAGTTTAATTATATAATATTTATTTGTTTATTAAAAGCTCAAAAAATTATATTGAGAAATAGAATATTGTTTTATGACCAAAAATTATAAGGGGGTCCACCAAGAAAAAAAAGAAGGGAAAAGGGGTCCATGGGTCAAAAAAGGTTGAGGACCGCTGTTTTAGATGATGATTTTATCAAGGTTCTTATAACATAAATGGACAATACCTTTTCTGTTGAATAACAACACGACGACGCAGATACAAAAACACATGATGATACGTTTATTTCTTCTTCGACCGGTCGAACATGATTTTATCTCAGGGATTCAAAGTTGTTACATGGTTATTTCTAAAAGCCTCTCACTTCTAGAGGGTGTTTCTTTTTTTTAATGGAGATACGAAAATAGGTAAATATATAAATGGTTTCCACAATGCTTTATTGTTAAAGTGGTTTTTATTCAATAAGTCTGAAGAAAGACTGTTCTTGTGAAAATTTTCAAACGACATAATGTTTGAATTTGTCCGAATAGCCTTGAAACAATTTATAACTAACGATGGAATACACTAATTGTTGCTCTTCATCCATGCTTTGATGTCTTGTATTTTGTTATGTATACATATATATATATATATATATATATATATATATATATATATATATATATATATATATATATTTAGATTGTGATTCAATGAATTTCAAAAAACTCTCATTGAAATGAAATGAAGTGGTTGAGTTTCATATCAAAGAATTTTTATTATTCTAAGCAAGACAAAGAATACTTTAGAAAAATTAATCTCCTTAAGCTATAGGGTTTCGATGTCTACCATCTCATCAGAGGAGAGAAAATATTAGCAAATAATTATAAAGGAATGCACCCTATTTGCTAAACTCAATGAGACATAGAAAGTCAAAGTCAAAATAATAAATTTATCAGAAGTCCTGTAGCAGGAGGATTTGCAGAAAAAGGGTATAAAAGTTTTTTTAGATCCAGCTTGCTTGGTAAAATCCATGTTATGCGTTCTTTACATCCGTTTGGTAATAAGGTCCAAGTTATATGTTGGGTAATCCGCATAGCTGTGTAGATATCCGAATCGGGCAAGTGCTTGTATACCTTTATAAGAACTTTAGCAAATAGGGTGCATACCTTTATAAGTATTTGCTAATATTTTCTCTTCTCTGATGAGATGGTAGACATCGAAACCCTATAGGTTAAGGAGATTAATTTTCTAAAGTATTCTTTGTCTTGCTTAGAATAATAAAAATTCTTTGATATGAAACTCAACCACTTCATTTCATTTCAATGAGAGCTTTTTTTTAATTCATTGAATTACAATTTGATATATATATATATATATATATATATATATATATATATATATATATATATATTCTTCAGAATAGTTTTTATTTAACAATCAGTTGTTATGGAAACATGAGATTGTAAGGTTTATAAAATATTACTGGCAGTAATATTCTATAAGTTATCCCATCTAAACAAGAATTGCTCGATATGCAAGATAGAGCAAATAAATTAAATTGTAATTCAATGAATTAAAAAAACTCTCATTGAAATGAAATGAAGTGGTTGAGTTTCATATCAAAGAATTTTTATTATTCTAAGCAAGACAAAGAATGCTTTAGAAAATTAATCTCCTTAACCTATAGGGTTATATATATACACGGATACACAGATACACGGATATCCCATCTAATATAATAACAATATATAATAAATTAAAGCATTTGCTCTATATTAATAAATACGTCCTGCTAGTATATCTATCTATAATATAAAGCTGAATGTGTGTGTGTGTGTATGAGAGTTTTTTGAAATTCATTGAATCACAATTTGATTTATTTGCTTGTATAAATTTGTTTGTGGGTCCAGCGATAATAATTCAAAGTCTGGTGAAATCCTTTTGATTAGAAGTCTATATTATTTTTAGTGGGGCGAGGTGTTAATAGTAGGGAGATTAGATAGTGGTGAATGGTAGGAAGTGGGGTGAAACATATGCGCATATTCATCCCTATATACACATGAACACACATATACAAACACACACAATATACATATATCAATACACATATTCCACCAGACTTTAACCCTAACCCTCCTTGCCTTGCTTAGTGGTGACTCCTATTTACGGTCACTTATCTATCACCTGTATTTGAAGTACCTCGAGCTGAGCTGATTACTATCTCAGCAATGTGATCTAGTTTTCTCATTCATAGGCCGTGTCCTCGAACTGTGAAAATATTTTTAAAATGTCAAGTTTAAATTCGTTGAAGGCTGATAAGATTATACAAAGTTTCTTTTGTTTGTGTGTGTTTTTATTGTGTGTGTGTGTGTTTTTATTGTGTTTTTATTGTGTGTGTGTTTTTATTGTGTTTTTATTGTGTGTGTGTGTGTGCGTGTTTTTTTATTGTGTGTTTTTATTGTGTGTTTTTATTGTGTGTGTGTGTGTGTGTGTGTTTTTATTGTGTGTGTTTTTATTGTGTGTGTGTGTTTTTGTGTGTTACAAAATCTGGTATGATAGGTTTCCTGTCTAATAATTGCATCGTGTAATTGTGTAATATTTGTGACTGTACTGATTTTAAATATTTAGTCAAGGTTGACCGGAAGGAAAAGTAGCCCCATGCCAAGTTGTCCTGGCAAACTCCTGTACGGGAGAGACCTTAGACACGCAAGGATATTGTCTAGTAAGCAGCACTAACATTTTGTAATCCTTTTAAATTTTGGGAAAAGTCCATAATATCTCCAACGTTAGTGACTTGCTTTCATGTGAAGATGCTGTGAGAGACACACGAGTTAGATGTAAACATTTCTTCATCTCATTGGCTGCACCCTGTTTTACTCTGCCACCACTACTTACCGTACACATACCTTCTTAATTTTTTTAAACCAGCATTTAGTTAACAGATAAAAAAAATAAATAAAGATTTTGTACTAAGACTATCCTAAGACTTTGTTGAAGGCGGATAAGATCATACATATTTTTTTTTGTTTTTTTTTGCAAACGCGTGTATGTCTTACAAAAACTAATAATTGTGTCGTGTAATTGTGTAATATTAATGACTGTCCTAAGGCTTGAAGATTACTTCGAACGTGACTATTATCTTTATCAATAAAAGTGCTCATACACAAAGAGAGAGATAGAGAGAGAGCTTGACAACACCCACCTCACGCGCTTTCAGAGATGTCAAAGCAGCAGTCATAACTTAAAGTTTGAACTATTTATTAACATTTATTAACTTCCCTGAAATATTTCTTGTCTTTTTAAAGAAATTAATTTTAGAGTTCATTTTGATCTGTACAGGAAAAGGCTAGTCCGAATCAAATATCGATTTGATATGTGTTGTTAGGACTATTATATGGGATTTATTTGTATAACACCACTCTCTATAACAGATATGAGGGGAAAACAAATGAACACATATCCAAGGAAATGGCAGAAACACAAGAGGATGACCTCCAATCCGTAGTGGAATGGCGACAAAAATGGTTGGTCACATTCAATGCTGCTAAGACTAAGCTTGTTTCCTTCAATAACTACAAGAAACCTTCTCTACCACCAATAGCAATGGCCAAGAACACATTGCCTGAAAGTACTTCTTTTAAACTCCTCGGCCTAACGTTTACAGGGAATATGAACTGGAATAGATACATTGAGAGCATTGCCAAGGCTGCTGCAAGGAAGGTTGGCTCCCTCTACCATGCTAGAAAACTACTTACGCCTGACAGTATCCTATACCTCTATAAGGCAACCATTTGCCCATGTATGGAGTACTGTTGTCACATCTGGGCTGGTGCATCTGCTTCTTGTCTCTCACTCCTGGACAGGATTCAAAAGAGAGTCGCCAACCTGATAGGTCCTGAACTGTCATCTAGGCTTCAGCCTCTATCCCAACGACGAGATGTTGCATCTCTCTGCCTGTTCTACAAATACTTTAATGATGAATGCTCTGACGAACTGCAAACACTTGTACCTCCCCACCATAACTACCCCCGACAAACCCGACAAGCTACTAAGTCTCATCCCTTTACAGTAGAAATCCCTAGGTGCAAGAAAGCCTTTTAGTCCAATAGTTTCTTCCCCAGAACTGCGGAATGAATCCATTATATTATCATTTTCAGTCCCCCACCCCTAATTTCTGGCTCCCATCTTATCTCGCAATTACTTATAACGTCACCAACTAACCTTCGGAAGAACCCCCCCCCCCCATCCGATTGTGTTTTATATCATAAGTTGCTTAAAACGTGATTAGTTAAAGTTCAGAATAAAATCACGCTTTCTCTTAACGGTTAATTTAAAAAAAAAAATCTTCTGAACGCTATTAAAAGTTAAATTCTTCACTAGTTTGGAGACGGAATGCGTTGTTGTGATAAGTGATTTTCTCTATTAATTCGCACTTTTTATTTTAAGATTCAAATATTAATAACTACATTTTATTTCAGTATTTAATTTATGTATTTCTGTTGTATTAAATGCTAGCTTTAATTTTTTTTTTTTTTTTTTTTTTTTTTTTTTTTCTCGTCCATAAATGTTTATCTACCAAGTTGATCTTAAATATTGTATAATGAATCCATTATATTATCATTTTCAGTCCCCCACCCCTAATTTCTGGCTCCCATCTTATCTCGCAATTACTTATAACGTCACCAACTAACCTTCGGAAGAACCCCCCCCCCATCCGATTGTGTTTTATATCATAAGTTGCTTAAAACGTGATTAGTTAAAGTTCAGAATAAAATCACGCTTTCTCTTAACGGTTAATTTAAAAAAAAAAATCTTCTGAACGCTATTAAAAGTTAAATTCTTCACTAGTTTGGAGACGGAATGCGTTGTTGTGATAAGTGATTTTCTCTATTAATTCGCACTTTTTATTTTAAGATTCAAATATTAATAACTACATTTTATTTCAGTATTTAATTTATGTATTTCTGTTGTATTAAATGCTAGCTTTAATTTTTTTTTTTTTTTTTTTTTTTTTTTCTCGTCCATAAATGTTTATCTACCAAGTTGATCTTAAATATTGTATAATGAATCCATTATATTATCATTTTCAGTCCCCCACCCCTAATTTCTGGCTCCCATCTTATCTCGCAATTACTTATAACGTCACCAACTAACCTTCGGAAGAACCCCCCCCCCCCCCCCCCCCCATCCGATTGTGTTTTATATCATAAGTTGCTTAAAACGTGATTAGTTAAAGTTCAGAATAAAATCACGCTTTCTCTTAACGGTTAATTTAAAAAAAAAAATCTTCTGAACGCTATTAAAAGTTAAATTCTTCACTAGTTTGGAGACGGAATGCGTTGTTGTGATAAGTGATTTTCTCTATTAATTCGCACTTTTTATTTTAAGATTCAAATATTAATAACTACATTTTATTTCAGTATTTAATTTATGTATTTCTGTTGTATTAAATGCTAGCTTTAATTTTTTTTTTTTTTTTTTTTTTTTCTCGTCCATAAATGTTTATCTACCAAGTTGATCTTAAATATTGTATAATGAATCCATTATATTATCATTTTCAGTCCCCCACCCCTAATTTCTGGCTCCCATCTTATCTCGCAATTACTTATAACGTCACCAACTAACCTTCGGAAGAACCCCCCCCCCATCCGATTGTGTTTTATATCATAAGTTGCTTAAAACGTGATTAGTTAAAGTTCAGAATAAAATCACGCTTTCTCTTAACGGTTAATTTAAAAAAAAAAATCTTCTGAACGCTATTAAAAGTTAAATTCTTCACTAGTTTGGAGACGGAATGCGTTGTTGTGATAAGTGATTTTCTCTATTAATTCGCACTTTTTATTTTAAGATTCAAATATTAATAACTACATTTTATTTCAGTATTTAATTTATGTATTTCTGTTGTATTAAATGCTAGCTTTAATTTTTTTTTTTTTTTTTTTTTTTTTTTTTTTTTTTTTCTCGTCCATAAATGTTTATTTATCTACCGAGTTGATTGCAAAAATAGATTACCTAATTGTACTCATTTTTAGTTCGTGGGAGGGGAATCTATCACCATACTTTCCCTTAAACAGGTCCGTTGGACTTTTATTAAGTACAATACTTAATAGTTATTTTTTATTTTTTATTTATTTATTTATTTATTTATTTATTTTTATTTTTTTTTTTAATGGAGAGTAGAAAACGCATTGTGGATGCGTTATCGGCAGCTCCTGTTACTCTCGCTTCTTCTTATTTGTCCCTCAGTCCTCATTTTTAAATGAGTGATTTTTCTGACAAAGGGAGAAGAAAAAGCTGTTTTCTAGGTTGGCAGTATTTTTGCGCGAACAGTTGGCAGAGTTGGTGGAAATTTTCTGTTTCTATGTCTATCCTTGTAGCCATGTCACTAGTAAGGGTGCTGGAGGTAAACGTTTTGTCTGGGCTGACGTTATCCGCCTGATAGTCAGGGACCCGAACCTTGGATTAACCACTAAGGAGGCTGTCCTATCAGCAGGTGCAAAGTACTGGGGCTGCTGTATTGCCATTTGGTGAATGGAATCTGGACCATGCAGTAGCTTCTGGTGGGGCCTCTCGATGCCATACTAGTGGGTAATTGTTACGGCTTTACCTTATCATGTGGTACAAAAAAAAAAAAAAATTCTTCGTTTCTTTTTCTCTCTTAGTTTCCCCTCTCTGTCCTGCTCTAAGTAAATCTGTCGACCTAGTCCACAAATTCCAAAATTTCATCATGACAAGTTTCAAGAAAAAATACACGATTAAACCCGGTTCTCCAACTTCCAACGTAGACCCCTACTACCATGTCTCCTTCTCCAACATCAGGGGTCTACATTCTAACCTTCCAGAGGTTGAAACCCAATTACAGGAGACTAAACCAGACCTTTTATTTTTAAGTGAAACTGGCATTGGACAGGCTATTTCCCTTGATGAGTTTGCAATTACAGGATACTCTAACTTAACTTCTAAATCTGACCCCCAAGATCGCCATGGGCATGGAATATGTGCCTATATTAAAGATAGCTTTCCATGTGGGAGGGACATCTCCAGGGAAGATCCTAACTTACCTTATATGTGCTTCCGGGTTGCTTTAGCTCACACTACTGCATTTATATTTACTCTCTATCGCCCCCACAACAGCAGAGTTACTATCTTTCAAAGCATATCTGAGAAAATTGACCAAGTCCTTTCTACTTATCCTTCAGCTAACATTCACGTATGTGGAGACTTCAATGTTCACAACGTCGAATGGTTGACCCACTCAAACAAGACCGATGATGAGGGGAGGTTCTGTCATGATTTCTCCATTGCCTATGACCTCACTCAGATTGTTCAGGAACCTACCCGTGTGCCCGATAATGACGGCCAGTATGCGAGCCTACTAGACCTTTTTCTCACAACTTGCCCTGAACTATGTTCAGTTTCTGTTCTGTCGCCTCTTGGATCTTCCGACCACTCTGTTGTATCAATTAAGATAAAAATGAAATGTAATAAGTCCCCAGACGTACCTCTTCATCGTACAGTATATCGATACACTAAGGCTGACTGGGATAGCTTCCGTACATTTATATCTGATCTACCTCTGCATTCCATGTTTAAAAAGGATGTGTCCTCTATAGTATTAGACCTAACTGAATGGTTAATTGTAGGTATTGACCATTTCATACCCTCTAAAAAATTTCAGCAAAAACCTAACAGCCAGCCATGGTTCTCTCCAGAATGTGCTGCTGCCATTGCGCACAGAAATCACTTTTTCCACTGCTTCAAACGTAATAGATGTATGGAAACTAAAGCCGTTTTCAGGACTGCCAGCAACCATTGTAAGAAAGTAATAAGGAACGCAAGAGAGTTGTATGCTCAATCTGTTAAGTCCAAAGTAGCTGAGCAGCGGCTTGGTTCCCACCAGTTTTGGCAAATAGCAAACAGAATCCTGAACAGAAGCGTGTGCTCCATCCCAACTATTATCAATGGATCTGAGGTAATCTCGTCAGCATCAGACAAAGCCAAACTCTTTGTCAAGAACTTTGCAGCTAATTCTACCCTTTGCGACCAAGACCGCCAACCCCCAATATTTCCTCTTGTATCAGAAAACACGCTATGTGATATACGTATATCTGTACGTGATGTTGCCAAGCTAATCAAAAACCTTGATTCCAGTAAAGCAACTGGCCCTGATGGTATTCCAATTATAGTACTCAAAAAACTTCAACCTGAACTAGCGCCCATACTTACAAAACTGTTTAAACGTTGTCTTAAGGAGAATAGTTTCCCATCTCCCTGGAAAATCTCATCAGTATGCCCTGTATTTAAGAATTCAGGTGATCGCTCATCCCCCTCTCAGTACAGGCCAATAAGTCTCCTGTGCGTCATGAGTAAGTTGCTAGAATCTGTATTAAATACAGAAGTAATCAAACATCTCAACAAAAATAACCTTCTTAGTGACACTCAATATGGTTTCCGTTCTGCTAGATCTACAGCAGATGTCCTTACAGTTATATCGCATAGGATTAGCAAATCTCTCGACGGTGGCAATCTTTCTAGGGCAATTGCTCTTGACATATCTAAAGCCTTTGATAGGGTATGGCATAAAGGTTTACTTCATAAGATCGCTAGCTATGGTATAGCTGGAAAAGTCTTCTCAATTATTAAATCATTTCTTTCTGATAGATTCATAAGAGTAGTAGTTGAGGGGCAAAAATCAGAAGCTCACAATATTAATGCCGGTGTCCCTCAGGGATCCATCCTGGGCCCAACTCTTTTCCTGATCTACATTAATGATCTTCCAAATCATATCCTTACATCATTTGTAGACATTTATGCTGACGACACTACCATTTATGGTACCACATCTAAGACAGTAAACGAGCAAGTTCTCTCCAATTCTCTCTCCTCTGATCTTGAGCACGTAGTACAATGGGGAAAGGAGTGGCTGGTTACTTTTAATACATCTAAAACCAAGCTTCTCTCTTTACATCATCAACATTCTAATCCACATTTGTCATCAATTGAAATGAATGGCTCTCGTCTTCAGGAGGCCTCAAGTTTTGACAAGCTTCTGGGCTTGACCATTACTCCTGATCTTAAATGGAACACGTATATCAAATCTGTTGCCAAGGCCGCTGGAAAAATGGTGGGATCTTTCTATCGATCCAGTAGATATCTCACTGCTGATGCTATTCTCTATCTATATAAGAGCCAGGTACGTCCAAGGATGGAATACTGTTGCCACATCTGGGCAGGAGCTGCTAGAAAGAACTTGTCCTGCCTTGATAGAGTTCAAAATAGACTTCGTAGCCTCGTAGGAGATGTCCTTTTCTCCTCCTTGCAACCTCTATCTCACAGAAGAGATGTTGCGAGTTTGTCTCTGATGTATCGTTATTTTCATGGAAAGTGTTCAACTGAGCTTCAATCTATGGTCCCCCCTCGCCAAACTTTCACAAGAAACACTCGTCTAGCTGTAAACACTATCAATAATTTCCCCCACTCTTTATCTGTGCCTAAACCTAAACGTAGATTCCATGAACAAAGCTTCTTTCTTAGAACTGCACGCCTGTGGAATTGTCTTCCGTTTTCCTGCTTTCCGGCTGACTACAATATGGTTTTGTTCAAGTCTAAAGTAAATAAGTTCTTGATGAGCCGTTCCATATAAGTTATTAAATTTACCAAATTTTCATTACTAATGATTACTATATTGACCAACTTCTACTGTACACTCTTTAACCCTTATCCTTGAGTGGCCTCTGGGCCTTGATAATGTGGTGATGCCTTTGTAAAAAAAAAAAAAAAAAAAAAAAAAAAAAAACTCCCTTCCGGGATTCTGCTTTCCCAACTGCAATGATATGCAGAAGTTCAAGTGTAATGTTAACAAACATCTTTCTACTCATCTCCCTTCATAATGCCCCTGCTAATTAAGTCCCTGATAGTAGCCCCCTGCTTCAAAGTGGCACTGTGCCTTGTTTGGGGTGAAAATTGAATAAAAAAAAAAATTTTTTTTTTTTTTTACTAGTATATGATGGACAGCAAAGCGGCACACAATATGGTTTCCGTTCTGCAAGATCTACCGCAGATGTGCTAACGGTTATATCTCATAGGATTAGTGAATCTCTTGACAAAGGCTTCCTTTATAGGGCAATTGCTCTTGACATATCAAAGGCCTTCGATAAGGTATGGCATAAAGGCCTACTTCACAAGATTTCCAGCTACGGTATAACTGGAAATGTTTTCTCAATCATTAAATCATTTCTCTCCAATAGGCTCATAAGAGTAGTGGTAGATGGACAAAAATCAGAGGCCTGCAGTATTAATGCTGGAGTCCCTCAAGGGTCCATCCTGGGCCCAACTCTCTTCCTGATCTACATCAATGATCTCCCTAAACTTAAATCATTCGCTGACATCTATGCTGATGACACAACCATCTGCGGCAACACATCAAAGGCTGTAAATGACGAAGTTCTCTCTGATTCTCTCTCCTCTGATCTCAAACAAGTGGTTCAGTGGGGGAAGACGTGGCTGGTTACCTTTTAATGCATCTAAAACCAAACTCCTATCTTTACATCATCAACGCTCTGATCCCCCATCTGGCATCAATTGAAATGGATGGCTCTGGTCTAGGAGAAGCCCCATGTTTTGACAAGCTTCTGGGCTTGACCTTCACTCCTGATCTGAAATGGAACACGTACATCAAGTCTGTTGCCAAGATCGCTGGAAAGATGGTGGGATCCTTCTACCGCTCCAGAAGATATCTCACTACTGATGCAATTCTCTATCTATATAAAAGCCAAGTACATCCAAGGATGGAATACTGCTGCCATATCTGGGCAGGAGCTGCTAAAAACAGCCTATCCTGTTTTGACATTATTAGAAACACATTTGCCAATTGAATGGTGGCAGCAAATTCGCTTTCAAACATTGCCATCACTCGATATTGCACAAAAAAAACATATTACTATTTTCGACATGACAATTAAATACTCAATATTGTTTTTGTTTTAAATCGAGTGATGGCAATGTTTGAAAGCGAATTTATTTAATACTTAATGTTTTTTTTTTAAACGACACTAAAAATTAAACACCGTTTTTAACAAACATCAAATTACTTTGAACTACAAAGAACTTGAATTTTCGTAATTTTTGGATATATTACTATTTTCGACATGACAAATACATAAATGTGACTGGTACAAGGTCCATGTTTCAGAGGCTCAAATCAAGTTATTAAGTTAGATCCACATCCAAGGAACCTATATCTAAAATTTCAAGTGTTTAGACCCAAAATTGTCGGAGGAGTTTGGTAGAGTTTTCAGAGGTCAAATCGTTGAACTTTGACCCCTTAAAAGCCAAATTTCTGGCCGAACACAGATTACAAAGATTTTCCCAAATCTCAGTAACCTGTATATCAAATTTGGAGTCTGTAGACTGAAAATTGACAGAGTTATTACGTAGGGAAATGTAGACACACAGACATGTTCACTTTTATTTTTAACAAAAATATATACGTGTACATAAATATATATGGAAATTATGTAGATCTTTTGCTAGTAAATGCAATTCCACAAGCCATATATAAGAAAATTGTATTTTCTTTTTAAATAGAGGGTTTTTAATATGAATATCAATACATACAAATTCATAGGAGTATATAATTACAATTATATTTATATAGGGTTTTTATTACTATGCACAGACTCGAAAAAATTGTCAAAAAACAAATATATAACAAATAAATGTTATCAAAGGCAAGATAAGTTACTTTTCTACCACACTGGATAATTTTTCAGTGTTTTTATTAAATGCAATGTCTTTATTCAGCTCGAAAAACAGTGTTTACTGATGTATTGGAAAATTTAAAATGGCGCCTGACTCTCTCTTTGACACGGTAAGTTTGGGAAAAGGAGTTAAAAATAAAAAAAACTATACAAAATTCTGTTAGAAACTCGTTCAATATACGTTACCGTAACATAGGCTGACATATATTCAGTGGGATCAGTTAATGGAAAATAATGTCAGGCTCCCGTCAGCCGTATTATTTCCCCCTTATGTTAGGCTTGAAACCGACGGTACCAATGTTTTTCTCACCTTCTGTACTGTTTTAAATAAATATAATTCAAACATTAAGAATGCAGGCTTCCGCTTTGGATATCTTTAGGTCCCAGATAGTAGCCGCCTACATACATGCCAGCATAATATAAACACCCCCAACCTCCCATGTTAAGAATGGCTATAACAGACAACCCGCTATGCAACATACAAATATCTGTGCGTGAGGTCGCCAAGTCATCTCGTCAGCGTCAGACAAGGCCAAACTATTTGCAAAGAACTTTGCAGCTAATTCTACCCTAATTCTACGAAGGCCATCAACTTCCCATATTTCCTCCTATAACACAGAACACACTAGGTAATATACAAATATCTGTGCATAAGGTCGCCAAGCTAATCAAGAACTTTGATTTCAGTAAAGCAACTGGCCCTGACAATTATAGTGTTAAAAAGCTTCAACCAGAACTTGCTCCCTTACTTACGAAACTATTTAAGCCCTGCCTTAAGGAGAAGTGCTTTCCGACTCCCTGGAAGACCTCATCAGTTTGCCCTGTATTTAAGAATTCAGGTGATAAGTTATCTCCCTCTCAGTACAGACCAAGAAGTCTTCTCTGTGTTATGAGTAAGTTACTGGAATCAATATTAAATAGAGAAATAGTCAACCACCTCAGCAGAAACAACCTTCTTAGTGACACACAATATGGTTTCCGCTCTGCAAGATCTACCGCAGATGTGCTGACGGTTATATCCCACAGGATTAGTGAATCTCTTGACAAAGGCTTCCTTTCTAGCGCAATTGCTCTTGACAAAGGCTTCCTTTCTAGCGCAATTGCTCTTGACATATCAAAGGCCTTTGACAAAGTATGGCATAAGGGTCTACTTCACAAGATTTCCAGCTACGGTATAACTGGAAATGTTTTCTCAATCATTAAATCATTTCTCTCCGATAGGCTCATAAGAGTAGTGGTCGATGGACAAAAATCGGAGGCCTGCAATATAAATGCTGGAGTCCCTCAGGGGTCAATCCTCGGCCCAACTCTCTTCCTGATCTACATCAATGACCTCCCTAAACACATACTTAAATCATTCGTTGACATCTATGCTGATGACACGACCATCTACGGCAACACATCAAAGGCTGTAAATGACGAAGTTCTTTCGGATTCTCTCTCCTCTGATCTCGAGCG
>NC_136527.1:128459008-128481508 GCF_053919585.1 Euprymna scolopes | reverse complement strand
AATTACTTAGCCGTATTACATGAAGAGATTGAAAAATCCCATATCTGGAAGGAAAAAGGAAACCAGTAATTATAAATAATAGATAATAAGTACAAAAATTAATAAAATAAAGTAATAAATAAAAACATTAATATATACAAGCACGTAGATATACATTAATATATAATTAGTAATAAATAATGATATTTACGACTAGAAGTAAAAATAGGTTTACGACTCCAGAAAATTCGGACTAGTATTATCCGCAAGGACCCGTGGGTTAGAAAACAGCTATCCATTAAAATTTCTTTATCTCCAGAATTTGTACAGCTCACAAAATAACTGAATTTGTACTGAAAAATTGTAGCCCATTAACGCAAAGATCCAAGTGTAGTATCTGTTCTAATACTACACTTCAGTTAATTTGTCCTTAGCCAATGAAGGAAACCCTTTTATACTAAGGCACATTCTTCTGCCTGCAAAATTTTAAAGTCTAGAACCTGTACAGAACAGCTACTTTTCATCTTCAGAAATAAAACGTGGCTTTCAATTAAAGAATTATATACACTCATAAAATAACTAGGCTGAGAAGAGTCGCCTCCCTTTAACTAGGAAAAAATCTAGTCCAATCACTAACGCCATGATCCAAGTTCTAATGCTACACTTAAATTAATTTGTCCTCAGTCAATAAAGGGGAATTATTAAATTATTATCTTAGGAGATAAATAAATAGCATAAAAAGCATTAAAAACAAATAAAACTAATTACAATAATCCTTAACTAAAATAAGGATGGAATACTGTTGCCATATCTGGGCAGGCGAGGGAGGACCAGAGATTGGAGTTCAGACGAGCACTTTTCAGATCAGGAGTAAAGAACAAGCCCAGAAGCTTGTCAAAACATAGAACACGTACATCAAGTCTGTTGCCAAGGTCGCTGGAACCTCTCTCCCACAGAAGAGATGTTGCAAAGCTTCTTTCTTAGAACTGCACGCCAGTGGAACTCTCTGCCGCTTGCCTGTTTCCCACCTGACTACAACTTGGACGTCTTCAAGTCCAACATAAACAAACTCCTGACAAACCGCCCCCTTAAGTAAGACACTATTAAGACCTCTAATACTACAATACTATCTCATTGATTATTGTACACGCAATAACCCTTATCCTCCAGTGGCCTTCGGGCCTTGATAAGTGGTGACCTCCATGTAAAAAAAAAGTACAAAATAGACTTCGTGGCTTAGTGGAGATGCCCTTTTCTCTACCCTGCAACCTCTCTCCCACAGAAGAGACGTTGTGAGCCTATCCTTGTTTTATCGTTATTTCCATGGCAGGTGCTCGTCTGAACTCCAATCTCTGGTCCCCCCTCGCCAATCTTTCACGAAAAACACCCGTCTAGCTGAATCCACTGTGAAAAATTTCCCCCACTCTTTATCTGTGCCTAAATCAAAACGTGGATTCCATGAACAAAGCTTCTTTCTTAGAACTGCACGCCTGTGGAACTCTGTTCCGTCTGCCTGCTTCCCACCGGACTACAACTTGGATGTCTTCAAGTCCAACGTTAACAAGTTCCTGATGAACCGCCCCCTAAAGTAAACACGCCATCAAATCTCCACACTAACATAATGTACTTGCAATAACCCTTATCCCTGAGTGGCTTCCGGACCTTGATAAGTGGTGATCACTGTGTAAAAACAAAAAAAAGTTCTTACGTTCACCTATAGTCAAACGGAGGAAACAGGTATCTCTCTTTCTTCACGATTACCCAAAGTCTCCTCATCAGCAAAAGTATTGGATGTCTTCAAGTCCAACGTTAACAAATTACTAATGAATCGCCTCCTTAAGTAAACACTTCATCAAATCTCCACACTAACGTAATGTACTTGCAATAACCCTTACCCCTGAGTGGCTTCCGGCCTTGATAAGTGGTGATCACTGTGTAAAAAAAAAGGCTTTCTTATATTTAGGGATCTTTACTGTGGAGGGGTGGGATTTAGCTGCTTGTCGGGTGTTGTAAAGTGGTGATCACTGTGTAAAAAAAAAAAAAAGGTCCTCACGAATAATTGTGTGTACAGTTCCCACACTGACATCAAACTGTGCATTTATTGTCGTTCTTAACATGGGGAGGGTTGAAGATGTTTATACTACACTGGTTTACCATTTTTTTCTTTTTTTTTTACCCTTAGTCAAGCCAGATACGTCCAAGGATGGAATACTGTTGTCACATCTCGGCAGAAAGGACTTGTCCTGCCTTGATAGAGTTCAAAATAGACTTTGTAGCCTCGTAGGAGATGTCCTTTTCTCTTCACTGCAACTTCTATCTCACAGAAGAGATGTTGCGAGCTTGTCTCTGCTTTATCGTTATTTTCAGGGTATGTAAAAAAAAAAAATAAAAAGGCTGGGAAAACTTATCCCTGAGTGGCTTCCGGGCCTTGGTAAGTGGTGATCACCGTGTAAAAAAAAAAACAACAGTTGGAAATAAGTCATACACCATTCACTATAATTATGCAATCGCTACAGCTACATACCTAGAAAATGGAGCTATAAAACCTGACATAGTGATATGGGACAATAAGGAGAAAGAAACAACCTTAGCAGAAGTTAGTGTCCCTAATGATGATGGGTTAAACAGAGCTAAGAGAGAGAATATAACCAAATACCATGTGCAAAAAAAAAAAAAAGGCTGGAAAAACTTGCATGATTATTAAAGAAAAAAGAACGGAAAAACATTAAAAAAAAAAAAATTACAGCATGAGAGAAAAATAGCGAAGGAAGTGATTTGCCTTGTCACCGCTTCCGGTAGCAGCCACACCGGAAGGGAGGAAGTACATTAGCTGACTATAACCAAATTCTTACAGTTCACTTCTACTTACCCAGGTCGTAAATTCGTCACTTGACCGCAAATACCCTGCAGAGCAGAATACATCTCGTTATTATTTCCGCAAGTGTTTTTGTTTTCTACGGTAGAGAGCATATCAGCGATATTACCTCCTGCAGACATTGACCTTTGGGCTGCCATTAAGAGACAGCTCATGTCCACAATCGGCGTTTGGTTGTTCTACAACAAGAAACAAAAATTTTAAAGTTAAAAAAACGTCTGCATAACATATGTGTTGCGTATGTTTAAAGTTGTAAAGCAATAAGAATTAAACCTCAAAATGTATATAGTTAATTTATCTCCATGCTTAGATATAATCATATACTCTAATTGTGATAACGATAATTAAACTTGAATGTAAAAACAAAAAAAGAGTATACCCTGCTCTACTTTGGTATTTTTAACGGAACCTCCTGATATTCCTGTGACGAGGAAGACCTAATATTTTCATTGTAAACTTTGCTTTCGTATAAGCTGCATCAACTGAAGAGGTCTCTAGTTACTAGTAACTAGCTGACCGAAACATGCTCATGGCTGTGTAACAACATATTACTGCTTATGTAAAAACAAATAAAGAGTGTATATATATATAAGTGAAATTGTTAGTGTGTGTGTGGGTGTGTATACATTTCCCTAACAAATAACTCTGTCAAATTTCAGTCTAAAGACTCGAGATTTGACATAAGGGGTACTGAGATTTGGGAAAATCCTTTTAATCGATTTTTGGCCAGAAATTTGGCTGTCCAGGGGTCAACGTTCAACGATTTGACCTCTGAAAACTCTACCAAACTCCTCCACCAATTTTGGGTCTAAACAATTGAAATTTTAGATGTAGGTTACTTGGACATGGATCAAACATTTTCATTTAATTTGAGACAAAACAATAAATCAGAGGCCCACAGTACTAATGCTGGAGTCCCTCAGGGGTTCATCCAGGGGCACACTCTCTTCCTTATCTACATCAATGATCTCACAAAACACATACTTAAATCATTCGTTGACATCTATGCTGATGACACGACCATCTACGGGAACACATCTAAGGCCGTAAATGACAAAGTTCTCTCTAATTCTCTCTCCTCTGATCTTGAGCACGTGGTACAATGGGGGGAGAAGTGGCTGGTTACTTTTAATGCATCTAAAACCAAGCTCCTATCTTTATATCATCAACGTTCTGATCCCCATCTGGCATCAATTGAAATGGATGGCTCTCGTCTTGGGGAGGTTCCATGTTTTGACAAGCTTCTGGGAAAAGCCAAGTACATCCAAGGATGGAGTACTACTGCCACATCTGTACAGGAGCTGCTAAAAACAGCCTATCCTGCTTTGACAGAGTACAAAATAGACTTCGTGGCTTAGTGGGGGATGCCCTTTTCTCTTCCCTGCAACCTCTCTTCCAGAGGAGAGATGTTGCGAGCCTGTCGTTGTTTTATCGTTATTTCCATGGCAAGCACTCGTCTGAGCTCCAATCTCTCGTCCCCCCTCGCCAATCTTTCACAAAAACACCCGTCTAGCTGAAACCATTGTCAATAATTTTCCCTACTCTTCATCTGTGCCTAAATCAAAACGTAGATTCCATGAACAAAGATTCTTTCTTAGAAATGCACGCCTGTGGAACTCTCTTCCGTTTGCCTGTTTCCCATCTGACTACAACTTGGATGTCTTCAAGTCCAACATAAACAAATTCCTGATAAACCGCCCCCATTAAGTAAGACAATTTATCAAATCTTTCATTACTAACGATTACTACAATATTATCCCATTGATTACTGTACACGCAATAACGTTTATCCCCGAGTGGCTTCCGGGCCTTGATAAGTGGTGACCTCCATGTAAAATAAAAAAATGTTAAGGAGTCAAAGTTAAACATAAATTTTACCTCCTAGCCAATTTTAGGTCTAAACATTTGAGACATAGGGCAACTTTTTAATTGGTTTTTGGCCGAAAATATCTCTGCCAAGAGGTCAAAGTTCAAAAGATTTGACCTTTGAGGTCTCTAGCAAACTATGCAGCCAATTTTGGGTCTAAACATTTGAAATTTTATATAAAGGGTATTCAGACATGCAGCAAGCTTTTTAATCAGTTTCTGGGCGAAAATTTGACTGCCAAGAGTTCAAGGTTGAAAGAGTTGACCTTTGCAGACTCTACCGAACTTCTCTGCCAATTTTGGGTTTAAGCACTGGAAATTTTAGATATAGGTTATCAAACTTTTTAATATATATATATATATATATATATATATATATATTGAATAAGATGATTGATAATTTAAAATTAAAAATCGGTTGGTTGTTTTTGTTTTACGGCATATCAACCCTTTTACGATAATTTAATGCCGAATCCAGTGATTTTGAAGAACAATTTTTTTAATGGACCTGGGAGCAATGGCAATTAAAGGGTGGCTCCACACTCCCCAAAGCCCTCAAGGTGGGGCCTCACCATCGGATATAGTTTAAGGTCATATCCAGGACCCCCATTGAGGGACTTTTACCCTCTGCAGGAGGGCAGTCGGCGTATTCTAATGCCCCACCAACAGGGGCATTTCACAATGAAGAACAAACAAATCAATAAATTGTACGATCTTTTCGGAAACTATGTTTTTATTGAGATAGACAATAAGTCTTGGACAATAATTTTATCATTTAGTTTTTTTAAACAAAGTCTCCTCATCAGCAAAAATATTGGGTGTTTTGTTTTTCTTTATATATGTATATATATATATATATATATATATAACACCATAAATAACCTAGCATTTTATATATATATATATATATATATATATATATATATATAATCTATTTATTTAAAACTGTACAGAATGGCAGAAAAACATGTAGGGAGTTGAGCAGCAGGATGTCCGTTCACATAACACTTGAACTTCTGCATGTCAGTACAGTCTGGGGGGAAACAGGAACGCGGAAGGTAAATTCCAAAGAAGGCTTTCTTACATTCTAGGGATTTCTACTGTGGGGTTTTGCTGCTCCTCGGGTTTGTGGTACGTCGAGGGGAATAAAAGTTCTTTCACTTTTCAACCTCCCTGTGCTAAAAAAAGGCTTCTTAAATAACCCCCCCACCCCCGACCTCCCCCATATTAAGAACGGCTTTCAGAATAAATACCCCCAACCTCCCCGTGTTAACAAGGCACATCAGTTCTTTCACTTTTCAACCTCCCCGTGCTAAAATAAAGGCTTCTTAAATAAAACACCCCCCTCCCCCCAACTGCCCATAGTAAGAACGGCTTTCAGAATAAATACCACCAACCTCTCCATGTTAAGAACGGCTTTCGGAATAAACACCCCCAACCTCTCCATGTTAAGAACGGCTTTCAGAATAAACACCCCCAACCTCCTCAAAATAAACGTAGCATTTTTTTTAAGTAAGCAGATGTATCTATTAATGGTTCGCCTTCTAAAAGTTGCATCGTCGTCAAATCCAAATGAATTCATTTATATATGGATGGAAAAAAAAAACTACATAAACATTGGTTGATTGTTTTTTGTTTTACTGCATATCAACCCTTTTCGGGTTATTTAACGCCGAATCCAGTGATTTTTGGAGAACAATTTTTTTTAAAAAGAATTTTTTTTTTTTTTCTTTTAAAGTCGGTTTCTATTCAACCCATAGTTGGGACCCTAACAGGCACTACCACTCCAGGTCAGAGTGCCCCTTTTGTCCTTCTGTTGAAGAGATGGTTTTCCCTTACATTAAAACAACCTTGTGTCACATTTTGCTTTTCGTGGGGAAGCAAATGAATATAAATCGAAAAAGTCAATATGATTATCAATATACAAGATTTATACACACACACACACACACACACACATTTATATATATATATATATATATATATATATATAAACCATCTAAGTACATCGCGAGATAGCAAAACAGCCGTGCGAGATGAACTAGCGGGCTAAGAGTTTAGGCTTATTACTAGGGGTAGGCTATAGAAACAAAATTTTTCAAATAAATGCCAAAAGTGACACAAGGTTGTTTTAATGTAAGGGAAAACCACCTCTTCAAAAGAAGGACAAAAGGGGCACTCTGACCTGGAGTGGTAGTGCCTGTTAGGGTCCCAACTATGGGTTGAATAGAAACCGACTTCAAAAAAAAAAAAATATATATTCTTTTTAAAAAAATTGTTCTCCAAAAATCACTGGATTCGGCGTTAAATAACCTGAAAAGGGTTGATATGCCATAAAACAAAAAAACAATCAACCAATGCTTATGTAGTTTTTTTTTCCATCCATATATAAATGAATTCATTTGGATTTGATGACGATACAACTTTTAGAAGGCGAACCATTAAAAGATACATCTGCTTACTTAAAAAAAATGTTAGGTTTATTTTTGACGTCTTTTAAAAGATGGTTAAATAGAAACTGACTTCAAAAAAAAAAAACAAATACATTCTTTTTAAAAAATTGTTCTCTAAAAATCACAGGATTCGCCATTTTTTTTTTTTTTTACACAGTGGTCACCACTATTCAAGGCCCGGAAGCCACTCCGGCATAAGGGTTATTGCAAGTACATTACTTTAGTGTGGAGATTTATATATATAATATAAAGCTGAACGTCTGTGTGTGTGTGTGTCTGGTCACAAATATGGTTGACTATTATAGAAAAACTGATTACATATAATGATAGAATATAGGATGGCTGCTATGAAATATATATATATTTGTTTTTGTTTTTTTGAAGTCGGTTTCTATTTAAACCATAGTTGGGACCCTAACAGGTAATACCACTCCAGGTCAGATATCTTCTGGAGCGATAGAAGGATCCCACCATCTTTCCAGCGACCTTGGCAACAGACTTAATGTACGTGTTCCATTTCAGATCAGGAGTAAAGGTCAAACCCAGAAGCTTGTCAAAACACGAGGCCTCACCCAGACGAGAGCCATCCATCACAATTATACGAAAAAGCCAAATCAACACGAGAAATAGCAAGAATTATGTAAAAGTCGACGTAAATAAATCTAGACGCGACGCGCGTTCGCAAATCGAACACTTTATGATCTAGGGGTTGTATAAACAGTTTTAAGACATAGTAACCCGACGGAGAACCCCGAACCCCCTAAAAAAGTCTTTGCCGGACATACATTTTGCCTTTTTCTAAAAGAATATATTTGTTTTTGTTTTTTTGAAGTCGGTTTCTATTTAACCCATAGTTGGGACCCTAACAGGTACTACCACTCCGGATCAGAGTGGACCTGGGAGCGCTGGCAATTAAGGGGTGGCTCCATGACCAACTACATAAGGATGACAAGAGAAAAGCTTAAAATGCATAAAAGCTTAAGTACGTTAGGTACCAGAAAAGCAAATAAATACGAGGAAGGAAACCTAGCCGTACATATCTAAAAACCCAATATATAAAGAATTTTGCATATATATATATATATATATATATATATATATATATATATATATATATATATAATCTAAAGAAGCTTTGAATAAAAAAATGCAAAAATAAAAATAAAAAAAGCCGTTTAAATTCCCGGATGAAAAAAAAAATTAACTTTAACCTATCGCAGACTTAGCACCTACATAATCCGATTTGCATAAGCCGATCTCGAAAAAGTCTTCAATTTTAAAACAGAATTTAACTACATAAGGATGAAAAGATATATATATATTAGGCACTGCCAAAAATAGCCGAAAAATCAAGTTGTTGTTTTTTAAACCGAAATTGCATTTATTAAAATCCATTATTTCTGAGTAATTTTTTTTTTTCCAGAAAGATAAAACCCTGAATTTTATCATATAGAAAGCAGAATAATGTAAAACTTTTTCTACTATTTTTAATTAAATTTTCCCCCAAAGTTAACAATTGGCGTTTTTTGTTTTGCACAAAAAAACGTATATAAATATTTAAAAAAAAAAAAAAGAAAAGGTTTTTGAAAGAATTAATTTGTTTATTTCTTGTCTAACTAAGATTTATTTCAAATAATTCCACTTATTCATATAGGCAACCAGTTACTTCGAGTTGATTTGATAACTGTTTACATTTGTACTTGATAAAAAGCAAACTACGGAAGACCAAATATATATATATATATATATATATATATATATATATATATATATGGATGAACAAAAAAAATAAAATAAAATAAAGGCCTTAACTAAAATTGTTAAATAGAAATACACTTAGCACTTGTATAAGCCGATCTCGAAAAAGAATTCAATTTTAAAACAGAATTTAACTACATAAGGATGAAAAGATATATATATTATACTATGTATAATTGTTCTACGTGACTTCATGTATACCACAAATAAAAAGCACGGATTTCCGAAACGATCGTACAGATAATTGACTTTGTTGTTGTTCCTTCTTATGAAACTGATTTTTAATTTAATTAAAATTTGATTTTTAAATTTAAAAAAAAATTTTTTTTAATTTTTAAATTTTAAATTATAAATCACATTACTTAATATTGAATTAGCTCTAGGACATTTAACTATCGAGCTTATTATATATCTAAATTACAACGAGCATTTCCTGTATTTTAATTAAACTAGTAATTTCACTATTACATTAAAATACACTTAGCTCTTTAGACTATTATTCTAATCTCCTTTAAATTATATATATATATATATATATATATATATATATATATATATATATGCAGATTAAGTTAGGAACAGTACATAGAGCCCGAGCAAAGCTGGGTTGAACTGCTAGTATGTATATATGTCTACCATCATATAAGATTACTATGTGTGTGTGTATGTGTGTGTATATGTGTGTGTGTGAGTTTCTTCCTCATAGGTTTAATCATAAGCATCCCAAATGGACACCCATCTGGTACTGGCCCAGATCAACATTGCTTAACTTCAGTGATATGGAGACAACCAGTGTGTCAATGTGATTTTGTCGTATATATATATATATATATATATATATATATATATATATATATATGGAGATTAAGTTAGGAACAGTACATAGAGCCAGAGCAAAGCTAGGTTGAACTGCTAGTATGTATATATGTCTACCATCATATGTGTGTATGTGTCTGTGTATGTCTGTGTGTGTGTATATGTGTGTGTGTAAGTTTCTTCCTCATAGGTTTCGAAAAAGCTAATTTACATGTCTGGCAGTGTTCTTAAAAGGTTTTGTACAGAAATTCATCCGATAAGTATCGAAAATTGAAAAAATCCGATTTTAAAGGGAGAGTAACAGAAAGACGTTTGAATTTATTTAAGCATTAAAAACTGAATTGACAGGTGCGCGTATTTAATGAGGTTAAAAAGAAATACCGCAGTTAATTTTTACTGTGAGGCACTTTTTTGGGTTTGTTTGGCTAGTTTTGTTTCCCCAAGATGTTGGGAGGGGAAAAACCAGCTCCCCATTTGAAGGGGATCGTCCAAATTGAATCGTGATTGTCTGATATAAGGGGGTTCCCCTCACAAAAATGATCAAAAAATGGTTTTCTTTCACTTTGGATTAAGTTTTTCTTTTTTTTTTTTACACAGTGATCACCACTTATCAAGGCCCGGAAGCCACTCAGGGATAAGGGTTGTTGCAAGTACATTACGTTAGTGTGGAGATTTGATGAAGTGTTTACTTAAGGGAATTTGTTAACATTGAACTTGAAGACATCCAAGTTGTAGTCCAGAGGGAAGCAGGCAGACTGAACAGAGTTCCACAGGCGTGCAGTTCTAAAAAAGAAGCTTTGTTCATGGAATCCGCGTTTTGATTTA
The DNA here is from genome assembly GCF_053919585.1 of Euprymna scolopes. Lineage (NCBI taxonomy): Eukaryota > Metazoa > Mollusca > Cephalopoda > Sepiida > Sepiolidae > Euprymna > Euprymna scolopes. The sequence goes on along the minus strand of NC_136527.1, from coordinate 128,470,936 downwards.
GGCACAGATATAGAGTGGGGGAAATTTTTCACAGTGGATTCAGCTAGACGGGTGTTTTTCGTGAAAGATTGGCGAGGGGGGACCAGAGATTGGAGCTCAGACGACCACCTGCCATGGAAATAACGATAGAACAAGGATAGGCTCGCAACGTCTCTTCGGTGGGAGAGAGGTTGCAGGGTAGAGAAAAGGGCATCCCCCACTAAGCCACGAAGTCTATTTTGTACTCTGTCAAGGCAGGATAGGCTGTTTTTAGCAGCTCCTGCCCAGATATGGCAACAGTATTCCATCCTTGGACGTACTTGGCTTTTATATAGATAGAGAATTGCATCAGTAGTGAGATATCTTCTGGAGCGGTAGAAGGATCCCACCATCTTTCCAGCGACCTTGGCAACAGACTTTATGTACGTGTTCCATTTCAGATCAGGAGTAAAGGTCAAGCCCAGAAGCTTGTCAAAACACGGAGCCTCACCCAGACGCCAAATCAGCAAGAATTATGCAAAAGTCGACGTAAATAAATCTAGATGTGACGCGCGTTCGCAAATCAAACACTTTATGATCTAGGGGTTATATAAACAGTTTTAACCCGACAGAGAATCCCGAACCCCCTAAAAAAGTCTTTGCCGGACATACATTTTGCCTTTTATATATATAGAGATGACCTCAATTTACGACAAAAGAAGAGGTATCAATAAACATGGCCGCAAATCATTTCTTCATTTGCAAATTTTAAAACTAAATATTAATCAGACGTTAATAATAAAAAAAAAAATTTTATCGTTTCAATTACCTTTTGATAGGTCTCGATATTACAAATGATTAATAAAACATGTTAAAAGACATCTTGAAAAAGAGTTAAAAACATATTTAATTTTAAAAAAGGAAGCACAAGATAAGTGGTTAATCCTTAATCCGCGGAGTTTCGAAGAAATACTCTCTTTCTCATCAGAGGGCAGGAATTAGCAATTTTCAAGATGTCTTTTAACATGTTTTATTAATCATTTTTTCATACATATATATGCACATTAAGTTATGAACAGTACATAGGACCCGAGCAAAGCTGGGTTGAACTGCTAGTATGTATATATGTCTATCCTTTGCAAATTTCACACAAAGCTAATTTATATGTCTGGCAGTGTTCTTAGATAGGTTTTGCCGGACATACATTTTGCATTTTATATATATAGAGATGACCTCAATTTACGACAAAAGAAGAGGTATCACTAAACATGGCCGCAAATCGTTTCTTCATTTGCAAATTTTAAAACTAAATATTAATCAGAAGTTAATAATAAAAAAAAAAAATTTTATCGTTTCAATTACCTTTTGATAGGTCTCGATATTATCCAGGATCGAACTTGCTCTTTCCGACGTTTCAGGATTCAAATCTTCAAGTATAGACCGGAGCTTTGGAATATTTAATAACCCCTGACATCCGACGGGAACAGGTTGGCTTTCCACCCTTAACAGGATGCGTTGTAATTTTATATTCTTCTCTTGTCGTAAACACTGCAACGATAAAAAGAAAAAAATAGAGCAGAATATACGAGTTACAAGAAATCGTGACAGGATAGGAACTCCGAATCTCCTAACTGCATTCTCATGAAACAACTAAGAAAAGAAAAGAAAATTAATAAATAATACTCATCTTGTAAAAAGTTTTTGACTTGTGATGGGGGGGGGGTATGAGACGAATGGATTCGCCAATAATTTTTATAACCAACGGCTGTGCTAAACAACCAATCAAGACTATTATCCTCATCTTTCTTAGTTGTTGTTTCACGAAGTTTCGGACAACTATTCCTCTGGCCTTCGTCAGTCCACAATAAATAAAATTAATAAATAGTGTAACGAGATCCCAGGCAGTGCCAGGTATCCTATACAGCTAGATGAAGATGGGATGAGGTATGGTTAGGGAGAGGGGGCATGCAGAGAAGAAATAGTATCTTTTTCAATGAAAAGAAAATATAAAATCTGATGGAAATAACGATAAAACGACAGGCTTGCAATGTCCCTTCTCTGGGAGAAAGGTTGCAAGGAAGAGAAAAGGGCATCGCCCACTAAGCCACGAGGTCTATTTTGAACTCTGTCCAGGCAGGATAGGCTGTTTTTAGCAGCTCCTGCCCAGATGTGGCAGCAGTACTCCATCCTTGGACGTACTTGGCTTTTTTGTTGTTTCAATGAAATGGTTTTAATGGGCAGGTGCAGACCAACTTTAAATTTAATTCTACAAAATTCAAACATTTTTCCACCCTTAACAAAAATAGAGCAGAGTTACAAGAAAAGGTTGTCCCCTTTTCCTGTAAATAAGAACAACATTAGCGAAGTGGAAAATAAGATTAGAAACGCTGTATATCTTGAGTAAGTTGCTGGAATCTGTGTTAAATAAAGAAGTAGCCAACCATCTCAGCAAAAATAACCTTCTTAGTGACATGCAATATGGTTTCCGTCCTGCTAGATCTACAACAGATGTGCTAACGGTTATATCTCATAGGATTTGTCAATCTCTCGACAAAGCTTTCCTTTCCAGGGCAATTGCTCGACATATCAAAGGCCTTTGATAGGGTATGGCATAAAGGTCTACCTCATAAGATATCCAGCTATGATATAGCTGGAAATATCTTCTCAATTATTAAATCATTTCTCTCTGATAGGTTCATAAGAGTAGTAGGTGATGGGAAAAAATCAGAAGCTCACAGTACTAATCCTGGGCCCAACTCTCTTCCTGATCTACATCAATGATCTCCCAGAAAATGATTCAGTAGGCAGGTGCAGACCAACTTTAAAGTTAATTCTACAAAATTCAAACATTTTTTTCGACATTATTTCTGGCTAATTTAACAAAAAAAAATTACTTTCAAGAATTCAATTTCAAGAAAATTTGGTCAATGTGCACTGGTTGTCCAACCTGTTTATTCCAGAAACCATTCTTAACATGGGGAGGTTGAGAATAATAAAATGCCTTTCAAAATAATTCCCCCCCCAACCTCCTCATGTTAAGAACGGATTTCTGAATAGAAACCCAACCTTCCCATGTTAAGAATAGCTTTCAGAATAGACCCCCCCCCCAACAATCCCATGTTAAGAATGGCTTTCGAAATAGACAACAACCTAAGAACAGCTTTCAGTGTAACGGGATCCCAGGTAGTGCCAGGTATTCTATTCAGCTAGATGAAGATGGGAGAGGATGAGGTATGGTCAGGGGAGGGCCATGCTTACACTTGGTCAAGGGAAAACAGATGTTTATGAGATTTCTGTCCACCAGAGAAGAAATAGCATCTTTTTCAATGAAAAGAAAATATAAAATCTGATAATAGGATTCGTGGAACAAGAGATTGTCTTTCTAGTTGGATTTGGTAAAAATGAATTTTAACTACTAATTGAGTGAGACAGGTACAATGACTTGGGTTCAAAAGGTCTGCTTTGGTGTCTGGGAGATGTTGTCATTTGGGTCCACCTGTTGTATTTAACTACCAGACCACCAAGCCAGTGATAAGTTAGTTGGACAGATAAATAAATAAATTGAACCTAGGGAGAGATATGGTCATGAAAGAGGAAGAAGAGGGTCACAAGAAAATAGAAAATGAAAAGAATAAAATAAGGGGATAGAGAAAGGAGTTCACGATAGAAGAAAAAGAATAAGATAATGGGAAAGAGAAAAAAAGAGGTTCAGAGAAAAAAAAGGAAAAGTAATCTTCAATATGAGAGAGGGGAGAAGAGGCCAGTTTTATAAAAACGATTGGCTTTTTAGAGTTAGGGTCCTTTTACTGGCTGGCATCGAGGCGTCCACATCGCTCTCACCCCGCCTGGAGGTGGGGGGGGGACCCTCATAAAAGCTAATTTGAAAAGCTCTTGTTCTTAGCTGGGAAATTAATTAGAGGAACTTAAGTTATACAACCTGCATCATGAAGCTCGGATCAAAGAACTCGACTTTTAAACAAGTGTAGAACGATTTATGAATAATTATTCTGTTGGTTTTTATGAAAATGAACCAGAGTTTTTCTTTCTTTCTCGATTGCCGGTCTGAATGAAGATGCAGTTTGGGTTTGTATTACTGTACACATAGATTCGAAAAAGTTGTCAAAAAACAAATAAAGAACAAATAAATGTTATCAAAGGCAAGATAAGTTATTTTTCTACCTAACTGGATATAATTCACGTGTTTTCATTCAGTGTAACATGTTTATTCAGCTCGAAAAACATGCAATGTTTACCGATGTATTGGAAAATTCAAAATGGCAGCCCACTGTCTCTCGGAGAGGGTACGTTTGGGAAAAGGTATTATAAATAATAAACTAGACAAAATACTGTTAGAAAACAACCGAATACATGTCAACTTATGTCACGGTAACATATATTGAGCGAATTTCTAACAGTATTTTGTCTAGTTTATTATTTATTACATCTTTTTCCGAACTTACCGTGTTAAAGAGAGAGTCGGGCGCCATTTTGAATTTGTTCTATATTTGTTTTTTGACAACTTTTTCGAATCTATGTGTACAGTAATACAAACCCTGCAGTTTATTTCAGGTATGCCCTGACGCCAGATGATGAAAGAAATAGACTGGATTCAGCATGAAGCCAGAGTGACGGCCGAAATCGACAATGTTGCCACACGGACTTAGGGTCATGCATATTTCGCGTGCCCTGAGCAGCAGAAAGATATTTTCTAGTGACCAGTGAGAGTCTGGTCACCCGTGAGGGGTCCACCACTAGACAAGTAAGAATGTAGCCCTGCTAGGTTGAATCTATGCTCCTGTGAGCTGGGAGCGACGAACACGGCCAGAAGTATATCACAAGTATCCTCCCGTGAAGCAGGATAGCGACGGATGCGGCCCGGCCCTCGGACAACAGAGGGAGTTAAGGTTATATCAGAAAAAACACCTCCAATCAGCCCATGTTAAGAACGACTTTTCCAAATAAACACCTCCAACCTCCCCACCTTTTTCGAATCTATGTTTTTTTTTTCTGAGAACTTCAGTCCATAACGGATACGTACAATATAAGTTTGTTTTTTTCGATATTTTCATTTTTTAATGTCTTCATTAAACTGTACAAGTGCCAAACTTTTATAGTTTTTTTTTTTTTAACAGTTGCTTCTGCAGTTTAATTTACCCTTTTTCCGTAAGTAATGCGCCGACATACATTGAGCAGAAGAACCGTTTGATTTTTCACAAAAAATTCTGTTTACATTGGGTGGGGAGCGGGGGGGGGGCGGTTCTTGTAGTTAAAGAATTTACCAAAAGTTTTAAGTCAATATTTAAATATTTGTAGGGTTGCTCAGATCTAATGCAACTTTCTAGTAAACTAGCATTTCAGCCCGGCGTTGCCCGGGTATTTAGAGGTGTATGTTGAGCAAAAAGAGAGAAAAAAAAGCATGTATATAAAAATATATATATATATATATATTAAACAAAAAAAAACATTTTTTAGGTCAAATTTTACTAAACTTCTTTCCAAAAAGGCTAAATTCACGAAATTTGGCCTTTTATTTAAGATAAGTTACTTTTCTATTAAACTGGATACATTTTTCGTGTTTTTATTCAATGTAACATGTTTTTTCAGCTCGAAAAACATACAGTGTTTACCGATGTATTGGAAAATTCGAGATGGCGCCTCACTCTCTCTTTAACACCGTAAGTTTGGGAAAAGGTGTTATAAATAAAAAACGAGACAAAATATTATTAAAAACCCGCCGAATATATGTCAACTTATGTCACGGTAACATATATTTTTATCCAGTTTTTTATTTATAACATCTTTTCCCAAACTTACCGTGTTAAAGAGAGAGTCAGACGCCATTTTGAATTTTCCAATACATCGGTAAACACTATGTTTTTCGAGCTGAATAAACATGTTACATTGAAAAAAAACACAAAAAATACATCCAGTTAGGTAGAAAAGTAATTTATCTTGCCTTTGATAACATTTATTTGCTATATATTTGTTTTTTGACAACTTTTTCGAATCTATGTGTACAGTAAAACAAACCCAAATATTTAAATACTGGCATTTTACAACAAAAAAAAACTTTTAAAAAATTAAAACGGGACGAAATTAAAATTTCCATTCCATTTTTTAAACAACCCTAAATTTCCGTCAAATTTTAGCAAAATAAAAATTTAAAAAAATGGAGCATGGAAATTATTAAAAAAACAAAAAACAAAAAAGCCATAATTTTTTTTTTTTCAACAAAGCCGTTCTTAACATGGGGAGGTTGGTGGGTATTTCAGAAGCCGTTAGGTCGTAAAAAAAAAAAAAATAGCCATTTTTAGGCCAATTTCGCGAATTTAGCCGTTTTTAAAAACAGTTTAAAAAAGTAAAATTTAAAAAGGCTGAACTGCTTTCAAAAAAGGCTAAATTTGGCCTAAAAACGTCTAAAATATTAAATATTGACTTTTTTTTTAAAACATAAAAAAACAATTTAAACGGGACGAAATTAAAATTTCCATTCCACTTTTTAAACAACCCAAAATTTCCGTCAAACTTTAGCAAAATAAAAATACAATAACGGAGCATGGAAATTAAATGAAACGAAATGAGTTAAATACTTACAAAAATAAAAAATCGAACCAGAAAATAATTTCGGTTTAAATTGCGTTGTTTTTATGGAAAAATGAATGGAAATAAATTATTGAAGAGCGAAAATCAAGGGAGATAATTCAATCTTTTTTTGTTCATCTCTCTCTCAATATATATATACTCTCACTCTCTCTCAATATATATATATATATATACTCTCACTCTCTGTATATATATACATATATACTCTTACACTTTCTCTCATATACATATATATATACGCTCGCTCTCTCTCTCTCTCTCTCTCAATCTATATATATATATACTCTCACTCTCTCTATATATAGATATACTCTCACACTTTCTCTCTCTATATATATACACGCTCTCTCTCTCTCTCTCTATATATATATATATATTTATATATACACGCTCCCCCTCTCTCTCTATTTTGTTATATTATATATACACGCTCCCCCTCTCTCTCTCTCTCTATATATATATATATATATATACTCTCACTCTATCTCTCTCTCTATATATATATATACTCTCACTCTATCTCTCTCTCTATATATATATATACTCTCTCTATATATATATATATATATACTCTCTCTCTATATATATATATACTCTCTCTCTCTCTAAATATATATATACTCTCTCTCTCTCTATATATATATATTCACTCTATATATATACATACTCTCTCTATATATATATATATACTCTCTCTCACTCTCTCTATATATATACTCTCACTCTCTCTCTATATATATATATACTCTCACTCTCTCTCTCTCTCTATATATATACTCTCACTCTCTCTATATATATATATATATACTCTCACTCTCTCTATATAAAAACAGCCTGTCCTGCCTTGACAGAGTACAAAATAGATTTTGTGGTTTAGTGGCGGATGCCCTTTTCTCTTTCCTGCAACCTCTCTCCCACAGAAGAGACGTAGCGAGCCTGTCTTTGTTTTATCGTTATTTCCATGGCAGGTGCTCGTCTGGGCTCCAATCCCTCGTCCCCCCCCCCTCGCCAATCTTTCACGAGAAACACCCGTCTGGCTGAAACTACTGTCAATAATTTTCCCCACTCTTTACCTGTGCCTAAATCCAAACGTAGATTCCATGAGAAAAGCTTCTTTCTTAGAACTGCACGCCAGTGGAACTCTCTGCCGCTTGCCTGTTTCCCACCTGACTACAACTTGGACGTCTTCAAGTCCAACATAAACAAACTCCTTACAAACCGCCCCCTTAAGTAAGACACTCTATCTTAACCCGCAATACTAATGATTACTACAATACTATCTCATTGATTACTGTACACGCAATAACCCTTATCCCTGAGTGGCCTTCGGGCCTTGATATGTGTTGACCCCCATGTAAAAAATATATATATATATATATATATATATATATCCTCTATATATGAATTCCAATTATATATATATATCCTCTCTCTCTCTCTTTTTTATATATATATATTACATACACACACTAGCAAAAGTACCCGTCGTTGACTGGGTTCAAAAACAGCCTACAAAAAATTGACTCTGATTTATGAAAGTATGATAGGTTATGAAAAGGAAGGGTTGTAAAGAGATAAGTTCGAATTTGGGGGTATCAAAACCAAAGCAAAATATGATGAAAGTAAAAATAAAATACATAAACCCCATAATTTATTATACCATACCTGTTCACACTGAAACACTTATCACAATATTCTGTGGATCTATATTAAAAAAACTTGTTAAACTTTGTGACATATTTCCATTCTATGGAGGTCAGGTGCGAACGAACACCACAATTTTATTATACAATATTTCTTCAAACATCTTTTATCATTATGTGATCAGTTTTCTATAATATAGGAGCCTATTCGTGACCACACACACACACATAGACCTTCAGCTTTATATTATAGATAAGATATATATACATATATACCTATATATCTTTCAAAGTGAACGTGTCTGTGTGTGTGTGTGTGTGTGTGTGTGTACATTTCCCTACGCAATAATTCTGTCAATTTTTAGTCTACAGACTCGAAATTTGATATACAGGATACTGAGATTTGGGGAAATCTATGTGATCGGTTTTCGGACAGAAATTTGGCTTTAAAAAATATTAAAAAATAGCGCAGATCACTCTCTGCATTAGCACCGAAAAATGTTACTAAACATTTATTAATAATTTCTCACTTTTACAAACATTTGATTTTAAATTTCTTTTTAAATGACGACTTTTATCGACTTTTTTTTTTAAATATCCCCCCAATGGTGTTTATTAGCTCCCCCCCCCCTCCAAAAGTGATGTTTATTCCGGAAGATGTTCTTAAGATTTGGGGGGGGACCTAATCTAAAAAAAAAAAAGTTTTTTATGAGCACATAAACCACTATTTTTTATTAACTTTCTTTTTTTTTAACATTTTTTAGTAAATTTCAATGAATAGAATAATAAATCATTTATCATTAATATGTGTTTTTGGTTTTGTGTTGAATGAAACTTTTTTTTTTCATTACAACAATAATGAACCAATTTAAATCTTTCGGCATGCATTTAAGGGTTACGAAATTATCAATAAATCGTTTAGTCAACGTCAGTAAATATCAATAAATCGTTTAAGCCAACGTCAGTAAATAAAAAAAATGTTACGTGCGCATGCATTAGCCTTGACTAGGGGGAGGGGCTAAGGGAGCGATCATTAAATAATTATATTGGTCGCCATGGAACTCAACGACCAAGGAGTACCTAAAGTGGCACTTATGCACTTATGTTATCATGCTATTTTTTAAAATAGTATTTTCATGTTAAATTCAAATTTTACAATATGTTTTTCTTTTATTAATTTGTTAAGTGATCGGTTTCTAATGTGAGGAAAATCTAGCCCCCCCCCCCCCAAAAAAGGGGTACTCTGGATAATAACAAAACATAAAAATTGCCTTAGTCTCGAAAGATTTCTTCTCTACTGGACGAGGAAACAAACGGTGAAGTGTAGTTCACCTTCTGTTTCTCTCCCCCTCTCTCTTCCTCTCTTAATATCTCTCTCTATCCATCCCTCCCTTTCCCTCTCTCAATCTATCTTTCTCTCTATATCACCCTCTTCATCTCTCTTTGAGCCCCTTTCTCTCTCTAACTCCCTCTATCTCTCTCCTTTCCTCTGTCTCATCCCTCTCTGTTTCTAACTCTCCCCCTCTCTCTGTTTATCTATCAATCCCTTTATCTCTCTATCTCCTTCTCTTTCTCTATTTTCCTCTCACTTTCTCTTTCCTATCTATATATCTTCCTCTCTATCTGTCCATCTCTAATCCCTAATCCTATTTTAGTCTCCTAAATTAATTACAGTGAATAAGGCATTGTCAAAACATGGATAAATCCTTTTTTTGTCACCTAATTTACTGACTGTGAGAATAGAAGTTATTATTATTACTGCTACCTTGAACAGCACCAGAAGTAACTGGTAAAACCTTTCTAATTAAATTGATTTTGGCAGCCATTTGGTAACAAAATGACATAGCCTTAGCCCTTGCTGCATGAGGAATACCTGCGACCTTGCTGCCAAGTAGAAGAATTATTTATTCTACTTTAAAACATTCAATTTTTCAAAAATCTCATGTTCGACATCTCCAAAACATCCAATATGGGGGAAAATATTGCAGAAATGCAAACTTATTGTTAAGGATGAATGCACAATGGTACGCAAAAAATCACTTGCAGCTCTTGGTCGATCCGTGCAAGATTTCCGTGGCAATTTCACTAACCATCAACCAAGCACAGGGAACAACCTTTATAATTGTAGGCCTTACAGTTACACACTGACTGTTTTTTCACATGGACAATATATATTACGTATTCAAGAGTCACCACACCGGAAAATCTCTATATCAGCTAAGAAAATGGAACAACAAAAACTGTGTACCCATGCAAAATGGAAAATTAAACCTATAAGAAACATGCTTTTTCTCATGTTGGAACGCCAATTTGAGCCACAGCAACACATGGAAGGATACAGCTAGTATATATATATATATATATATATATATATATATATATATAAAATAAATATTATTGGAATTTTTTCCTTTTTTCCTTGTACACACTTTTGTGAATTTTTTCATGGATTTCTGCCTTTGGATTATTATGGACCATCTTCTTCCAATTACGGGATTTTTGGATTTTACTTGTGCAAATGGAAATTCAATTAACTTTCTTGCAGTTATATATTTGGATTTTATCGTCACTGGATTATTTATCTTCCGCCAGACTATCCATTCATGTGTAATCACCTTTTTTTTCACCATTTTCCCTCTGCTTCACTTTTTTTGTTTTCAAGTAAGATCTTTGACTTACTTGTTGTTTCATCAAATACTTCTGCATGCAAAATCCGATCCCGCATTTTGCTAATTCCTACCCTCTGATGAGAAGGAAAGTATTTCTTCGAAACTCCGCGGATTAAGGACCATCCATTTATTTAGTGTTTCCTTTCCAGATTAAATATGTTTTTAACTCTTTTTCAAAGTGTTTCGAAACATGTTTTATTAACTACTTGTCCTGATATATATATATATATATATATATATATATATATATATATATATATATAATACTAAACTTAGGTAACTTTACACGAATACGGAGGATTTTTTTTTTGTTTGAGTGATCCGTCTGATTTTTCATTTTAATGTGTGAATTCGCTGGCAGGTCTAAAAAAAAAAAAGTGACTGAGGGAGTGGCACTCGTCTGACAAGACGTTGCAATCATTATATATATATACACATATATACATATACATATATATATATATATGTATATATATATATACATATGTACATATATATATACATATGTACATATATATATATACATATGTACATATATATATATACATATGTACATATATATATATATACATATGTATGTATACATATGTATATACATATATATATATATATACATATATATATATACATATGTACATATATATATATACATATGTATGTATACATATGTATATACATATATATATATATATACATATATATATATACATATGTACATATATATATATACATATGTATGTATACATATGTATATACATATATATATATATATACATATATACATATATACATATATATATATACATATATATATATACATATGCATATATACATATGTATATATACATATGCATATATACATATGTACATATACATATATATATATACATATATATATATACATATATATATATACATATGTACATATATATATACATATATATATACATATGTACATATATATATACATATGTACATATACATATACATATGTACATATACATATACATATGTACATATACATATGTACATATATATATATACATATGTACATA
>NC_136527.1:128274008-128449008 GCF_053919585.1 Euprymna scolopes | reverse complement strand
ATTGTTAGAAAGATCGATCTCTCGGATAAAAAATATCTAAAAAATGACCAAAAAGATTAATTCTGTGCTGGTCACCTGGGCTGCTTTTTACAAGGAGGAGTCTATTTTTGCGTCAACATTTTTGCAACTCCTTGTTTTCGTTGGATTGACTGCCCTTAATTTGAATGCTGTGGGTAAGATGCCAGCTTTTTTCCTTTCTTTTCCACTTTCGCCCCAAGGCTTCTGGTTCAATCCTGCCTTCCTACCAAAACCTATTGTTTATAATTTTAAAGACTTGGTTCATATTAAAAGCTAATATTTATAATTTTAAAACTTTTTTTTTTAAGAAAAGCTAATATTTATAATTTCAAAGACTTGGTTCTTATGAAAATCTATTATTTATAATTTTAAAGACTTGGTTCATATTAAAAGCTAATATTTATAATTTTAAAACTTTTTTTTTTAAGAAAAGCTAATATTTATAATTTCAAAGACTTGGTTCTTATGAAAATCTATTATTTATAATTTTAAAGACTTGGTTCATATTAAAAGCTAATATTTATAATTTTTAAAACTTTTTTTTTTAAGAAAAGCTAATATTTATAATTTTTAAGACTTGGTTCTTACAAAAAGCTAATACTTATAGTGTTTAAGACTTGGTTCTTATGAAAAACTAATATCTATAGTTTTCAATTAATAGTTTTTATAATTTTGGTCATACAAAAAGCTAATGTTTAGAAGTTTTAAAACTTGGCTAATATTTTTTGGTTTCTATAAAAATCTAATATTTATATTTTTATGACTCGGTTCCCATGTAAAACTAATATTTATAGTTTGTAAAACTTGGTTCCTATAAAAAGCTAATATTTGGTTCTTACAAAAAGTTAATATTTATAATATTTAAAACTTGGTTCTTACAAAAAGCTAATATTTATAATTTTTAAAACTTGGTTCTTACAAAAAGCTAACATTTATAATTTTTAAAAGTAATTCTCATGAAAATTTAATATTTATAATTTAAACGACTTGGTTCTTACAAAAAGCTAGTATTTATAATTTATAAAACTGGGTTCTAATGAAAAGTTAATATTTATAATTTTTAAGACTTGGTTCTTATAAAAAACTAATATTTATAATTAAAAAAACTGGGTTCTTATGAAAAGCTAATATTTATAATTTTTAAAACTTGGTTCTCATAAAAAGCTAATATTTATAATTTATAAAACTGGGTTCTCATAAAAAGCTAATATTTATAATTTATAAAACTGGGTTCTCATAAAAAGCTAATATTTACAATTTATAAAACTGGGTTCTTATGAAAAGCTAATATTTATAGTTTTGAAGACTTGGTTCTTATGAAAAACTAATATCTATATTTTTCAAGTTTCAATTTATAGTTTTTATAAATTGGGTCATATAAAAAGCTAACATTTATAAGTTTTAAAACTTGGCTAATATTTTTTGGTTTCTATAAAAATCTAATATCCATATTTTTATGACTTGGTTCCCATATAAAACTAATAGTTACAGTTTGTAAAACTTGGTTCGTATAAAAATCTAACATTTATAGATTTTTACAATTTGGGTCCTATAAAAAGCTAAAAAATATAAAAAAAAATAAAAATAAAAAGCTAATATTTATAATTTTTAAAACTTGGTTTTTATGAAAAGTTAATATTTATAATAGACTTGTTTCTTACAAAAAGCAAATATTTATAATTTATAAAACTTGGTTCTTATGAAAATCTAATATTAATAATTTTAAAGACTTGGTTCTTATAAAAAGATAATATTTATATTTTATAAAACTGGGTTCTAATAGAAATAACCAAGTCTTAATAATTATAAATATTAATTTATAATTTTTAAGACTTGGTTCTTACAAAAAGCTAATATTTATATTTTTAAAGACTTGGTTCTTATAAAAAGCTAATATTTATAATTTTTAAAACTTGGTTCTTACAAAAAGCTAATATTTATAATTTTTAAAATTTGGTTCTTACAAAAAGCTAATATTTATTATTTTTAAGACTTCGTTCTTACGAAAAACTAACATTTATAGTTTTTAAGTTTCAATTTATAGTTTTTATAATTTGGGTCATATAAAAAGCTAACATTTATAAGTTTTAAAACTTGGTTAATAATTTTTGAGTGTCTATAAAAATCTAATATTTATATTTTTATGACTTGGTTCCCATGTAAAACTAATATTCATAGTTTACTCCTATAAAAACTTGATTCTCAAAAAAATCTTACATTTATAGATTTTTAAAACTTGGATCCTATAAAAAGCTAATATTTATAATTTTTTAAACTTTATTTTTATGAAAAGTTAATATTTATAATTTATAATGCTAAAGACTTGTTTCTTACAAAAAGCTAACATTTAAAATTTATAAAACTTGGTTTTTATGAAAATTTAATATTTATAATTTAAAGACCTGGTTCTTACAAAAAGCTAATATTTATAATTTATAAAACTGGGTTCTTATGAAAATCTAATATTTATAATTTCAAAGACATGGTTCTTACAAAAGCTATTATTCATAATTTATAAAAATTGGTTCTTATGAAAATTAAATATTTATAATTTTTTAAACTTTGTTTTTATGAAAAGTTAATATTTATAATGTTAAAGACTTGTTTCTTATAAAAAGCTAATATTTATAATTTATAAAAATTGGTTCTTATGAAAAGCTTTTATTTATAATTTATAAAAATTGGTTCTTATGAAAATTTAATATTTATTATTTTTAAGACTTGGTTCTTATAAAAAACTAATATTTATAATTTTAAAGAGTTGGTTCTCACAAAAAGCTTATATTTGTTGCTTTTAAGACTCGGTGCGGATGTTTGAAGTTAAAAAAAAACAAGGTTAATCCATGTCACTGATATGAGACTCATTATTCTTCGTTACTCGACATTCAGGCGGGATTAAAACTCACTTAATACCCGACTAATTTAATCCTCAACTCATTAGGTTAACTGCTGTATTTAATTTGCCAGACGTACAGTTTCATAAAAATTTGTCACAGACACATTTAGCTCGATTAATAATACAGCGTGCCCCCCCTCTCAAAAAAACAAAAGCTAAATGGCGGCCATCTAGAACATATGCTGTAGAACGGAGAAAAAAAGGCCAAAGACCCTAGTGTTTTGATGTGATGTTTTGAATATAATAAACTAGTTATGACCAAAGTTTCATTTCATTCGGACAAAACACTAAGAAACGGGGCCTAATTAGAGTTGGGGCCCGATTTTTTTTGTGTATCCCAAACTAGCCTAGTTTAGGATGCAAAAACAGGTAAATAAAGTTAAATTTCCCTTAACTTCAACTTGCGATATCTTGTTTATTTTGGGGGTTATTTTGATAAGAGTTTTGATTTAAATAAAATTTAATCTTTTTGCTTTATAGATATTGAGTCCTGTATCCACATTGGAAACTCTTGTGATTAGGTCAGTTCAGTGTATAAAGAAATAATTTTGGGTTTTCCTTTCGATAAATAATGCTCTCTCAATATGTTTAATGCTTTGCAGCCGTCGTCCAGGGCTTCTCTTATTACCAATGATAGACTTCAGTCATCTAAACACGGTATTAATTCCGCAAAGACAGTTGCATTCTTTTCAATGAAGTCGGGGTCGTTTCTGTTTTCAGGTTGTGTTTCTAGTTCTTTGTGTAGCTTTTGGATTCGTAGATATCCCAGAAATTTAACTTGCCACAATTCGAATTTTGATTCAGATCCATCGAAATAAAGACGCACGCTTGGCGCATAACCTTTAGAAGTGTAAGCCATTTTGAGTTTCAGAACAGTTTCAGATGGTTCGCTGTTACACACAAGTCCTGGGAGGGGACCTGTTTGTAGTAGACAGTTCCACAGAACAAAATATTCTTACCGTGTCGAAACCCGGGAAAGAACATGTGAAATTGCTCCAGAAAAGGTTTAATATTTATGAAGCAATTCTGGTTTCTGATTGGTTGGTAGCAGAAGGTAGTTAATTTGATTCGTCAGTTCTTAGCAGCATCGTTTATAAATAGAATCGTCCGACTGTGTGGGATCATACCCCCATTACTCCTCCAAAATATTGCAACACTAGCAAGGGTACCCGGCGATGCCCGGGTGTTCAGAGGTGTGCTTTTGAGTAAATCAAAACAAAGGACGTTGCCCGGATGTTTGAAGTAAGTAGGAAGGATTTAACCCGAAGCCTTGAGGCGAGTTGGAAATTAAAGTGTGAAAAAAAAAAAAAAACATGGAGGGGTGAGGGTCTTTTGATAACATTTATATATTATAAAAAACTATATTTTAAAATTATTGTCCATGACTTAATGTCTATTTCAATAAAAACATTGTTTTCAAAACGATCGTATAAGTTATTGGCTTTATATATATATATTAGTATTTCAGCACGGCTTTGCCCAGCATGAGTGCCCGGCGTTTATGCTGTTACGACCACCGCCAAACCGGAAGCGACATTTTTTAAAATTAAGGCTAGACAATCTAAAGGAGAGGATAACTTTAAAAAATATCGGCGAAAAAAGTGACCCCCTCCCCCCCGTAGAAAAGTACCTAGTTGAAGGGGAAGATATTAATGTTTTTAGCCAATTTTTCAATATTTGTCGTATAAAAGGTCGAACTTTAAAACGATACTGATCTTGGTAAAATCCGTCGCCTCTATTGAAAGTTTAAGGCAGACATGCAAACAGACATACATACATACATTTATATATTGGTAACTAAAAATTTTCGACCCAAAACTGATGAAAAAGCTTATCTCTGAATACACTTTATGTAAAATTTCAAATATTTAGACCAGAAATTGTCTGAGTAATTTGGAAGAGACCGCAGAGATCTTGGTAAAATCTATTGAAAGTTTAAGGCAGACATGCAAACAGACATATTTATATTGGTAACTAAAAATTTTTAAATTATTGTCCATGACTTAATGTCTATTTCAATAAAAACATTGTTTTCAAAACGATCGTATAAGTTATATAATAGATGCTGTTACCTTTATGGCTGCTATTTGTATTTCGTTACATCTTGGTCTTCCAGGGATCGCTTCTAAGTATTTCTGATTCTTTTTTATTAACCCAGTTGCTCCTATCACAAGCGGTATAATGTTTATTTCTTTCAGAGACCATGTCGTTTTTAGATCATTTTTTACGTTCCTGTAGTGTGAGTTCTCATATGCATAAATAACATTGATTTTTTAAAGCAAGAATATGCACACACTTCACAAGAATGTGTTTTTTTCCCAGTGTGAGTTCTCATATTTAGCATTTCATGGATGTGTATGTTGAGCAAAAAAAAAAAAAAGTGGTAGTAGGAAGGCAGGCTCGAACCCGTACCGCAAAGAAGGAAAACAACAGGAACAAAAAACCTTACGTCTTTGCTGTTACGATCACTGCCAAACAGGAAGTGATGTAGGTTTAAATTAAGACTAGACAATCGAAAGGAGAGGACGACTTTAAAAAATATCGTCGAAAAAAGCGAGCCCCTTCCGCCCCCATAGAAAAGAGGACGACTTTCGCAAAATATTGGCGAAAAAAGCAACACCCCCTGTAGAAAAGTGCCCAGTTGAGGGTGAATATATTAATATTTTTAGTCAATTTTTCGATATTTGTCGTCTGAAAGGTTGAACTTCAAAACGATACTGATCTTGTAAAAATCCGTCGCCTCTGTCAAAAGTTTTAGGCAGACATGCAAACATACATACATACATACAGATACTTTTATAGATATACTAGCATGGGTGCCCGGCGTTGCCCGGGTATTTGAAGGTGTACGTTGAGCAAAAAAAAACGGTAAATTTTTTTTAATTTTGACCCCTATTATGACCCCTTAAAATTTATGGTTTTGGGCTCAAATAAAGTTATTAAGTTAGATCCATGTCCACGGAACCTATATCTAAAATTTCAAGTGTTTAGACCCAAAATTGTCGGAGGAGTTTGGTAGAGTTCTTAAAGGGCAAATCGTTTAACTTTGGCCCTTTAATCGCCAAATTTTTGGCCGAAAACGGATCACATCGATTTTCCCAAATCTTAGTACACTGTATATCAAATTTCGAGTCTGTAGACTAAAAATTGACAGAGTTATTGCGTATGGAAATGTACACACACAGACAGACAGACACACACACACACACAGACACTTTCACTTTTATAGCTAGGCAGGGGAGGGTAGAGTGGTAAACTTAGATATATCTAAAGTTTTTGACAAGGTATGGCATGATGGTCTACTCAGGAAAATCAGATCATACGGTGTCACTGGAAGAATACATAACATAATTAAATCCTTCTTAAGTAAGAGAAAAATCCAGGTTGTCCTCGATGGTGGTACATCTAAACAATAATATATAAATGCGAGTCTACCTCAGAGGTCTAGACTTAGACCTTTATTATTCCTGATATTCATAAATGACCTCCCTGATAAAAATGTTTCGGAGATGGGTATATTTGCTGATGACACCACTCTCTATAGCAGGCATGCGGGGAAAACAAATGAACACATATCTAAGCAAATGCCAGAAACACTAGAGGATGACCTCCAATCTGTAGTGGAATGGGGACAAAAATGGATGGTCACATTCAATACTGCTAAGACTAAACTTGTTTCCTTCAATAATTACAAGAAACCTCCTCAACCACGAATAGCTACGGCTAAAGATATGTTACCTGAAAGTACTTTTTCAAACTCCTCGGCTTAACGTTCTTAAGTACTTCCTTGCCTCTGAGATGGGTATATAGGCTCATAACACCACATTCTATAACAGACACAACAGGAAAACAAATGAACACATAGCTAAAGAAATGGCAAAAACACTAGAGGATGACCTCCAATCTGTAGTGGAATGGGGACAAAAATTGATGGTCACATTCAATGCTGCCAAGACTAAATTTGTTTCCTTCAATAATTACAAGAAACCTTCTCTGCCACCAATAGCAATGGCCAAAGATTTATCATTCAAAAGTACTTCTTTAAATTGCTTGGTTTAATGTTCACAGGGAAGAGTCGAAACATACATTGAGAGCATTGCCAAGGCTGCTGCAAAGAAGGTGGGCTCTCTCTACCGTGCTAGAAAGTTACTTACGCCTGAAAGTATCCTGTACCTCTATAAAGCCACTATTCGCCCATGTATGGAGTATTGTTGTCAAATTTGGGCTGGTGCATCTGCTACTAGTCTCTCGCTCCTAGACAAGGTTCAAAAGAGAGTCGCCAACCTGAACTGTCATCTAAACTTCAGCCTCTGTCCCATCGACGAAACGTTGCATCCCTCTGCCTGTTCTACAAGTATTTTAGTGGTGAATAAGTACCCTCTTCTGTTTATTAAATTGTTAGGTGAAAGTATAGAATAGTTACAAAACGCCATGTTAAGAATGGCTTTCTAAATAACATTATTATTTTAGCACGGTACTTTCTCTGCGTAAGTACCATGTTTTGTTTATTAAATTGTTAGGTGAAAGTACGGTACTAATGCAGAGAGTGATCCGTGCGGAAATAATAACGTTATTATTTAAAAAAATATTTATTCATGGCGTTTGGTTTGGTTGTTTTGTAGAGGAAAATTGTTTTTGTTTTTGCAGAACAGGGTTGAGTTTTGCAAAGAGAAAAGGGGGAAAAAAAAACAAACAATAACACCAATATTTAATACATTTTAGGTCAGGAAACCTGAATCTTCAGCCAGCTACATTCAACTAGTTTGAATTCTGTTGTAGATGCGGTTGTCGTACCAGATTCATAATTCTTTCTATTATGGCCGTTGTTTAGGAAGTTTAGCCAAGAATTCCATATCCCCCCCTCCACTGACTGGAATGGTAAAATTGTGCACAGCATTCAGTATTTCACGAAAAACACCCGTCTAGCTAAAACCACTGTCAATAATTTTCCCAACTCTTTATCTGTGCCGAAATCAAAATGCAGATTCCATAAACAATGCTTCTTTCTTAGAAGTGCACACCTTCCGTTTGCCTGTTTCCCACCTGACTACAACTTGGATGTCTTCAAGTCCAACATAAACAAATTCCTGATAATCCGCCTTCTTAAGTAATCCAATTTATCAAATCTCCATTACTAACAATTGCTACGATATTATCCCATTGATTACTGTACACGCAATAACCCTTATCCTTGAGTAGCCTCTGGGCCTTGATAAGTAAAAAAAAAAAAAAGCCATTCTTATTAGGGTGTTTTGTACCTAATCTGTATTTTAACCTTACAATTGAATAAAAAAAACATAATAAAACTTTAATTAAACGTGGAAATACGATTTAAAAAATAGCGCGGACCACTCTCTGCTTAGCACGAAATATTATTTAAGCAAGTTACCAATCCGTAAAATTTATTCGAAAAAAAATGTACTTTTATCAAACAGTTTATAGTGTTTATAATAAAAAAAGTTCATATTTTCTTATATCGAAAAATCAAAAAAAAAAATGAATTAAAAAATTAAAAAAAAAAACAACTCTGACTCAAAAAGCAAGCGACAAACTTTTTTTTTGCCTGATATAATAAAGAAAAAATGTTTAAATTAAAAAATTTGGAAGATAAACAAATGAATTATGTTTTTTTTTGCTTTTTTTTACTTATCGAGTAAACAGAAAATGAAATCTTCTAGTTCGTTTCGTCAATTCGTGGGTGTAAAATGAATCGAACCGGAAGTTCAGTTCTATCAACAAAACAGGTTCGCACTAACGGTTTACGAAAATATATTTATTTTATTTAATATTTTGATGGTGGAACAAGCACTTGTACCTCCTCAACGTGAATAAACCCAAAAAGCAGCTAAATCCCACCCCTTCACAGTAGAAATTTCTACTCTAACAGTTTCTTCCCCCGAACTGCTAGACTTTGGAACTCCCTTCTGGGATTCTGCTTTCCCAACTGTACTGACATGCGGACGTTCAAGCATAATGTGAACAGACATCTTGCTGCTCAACCCCCTACATCAAAATGGTTCTGTGCCTTGCTTGGGGTGAAAAGGGGGAAAAAAAAAGAAAAAACTTACAAATATTGATCATCTTCCGATCCAGTGAAAATAGAAATGGCCTCGTCCATGCTAAGCGTTGCCTGCCAACTGTTGCCAACGGTAACGAGTTTTTGTTCAGTCATTTTCAAGGTTTATCTGTAAGGAAAAAAAAGAAGCTGCTGCTAAAATGATAGGTTCGGGTTAATTGAAAATGGGGTGAACTTTATCATAGGAAACCCCTTCTAAAAGTGTGTGTAGGTATTAATGCTGGAATCTCTCAAGGGTCCATCCTGGGCCCAACTCTCTTCCTGATCTACATCAATGATCTTCCAAGTCACATGCTTAGATCATTCATAGACATTTATGCTGACGACACTACCATTTATGGTAGCACATCTAAGACAGTAAACGACCAAGTTCTCTCCGATTCTCTCTCCTCTGATCTTGAGCACGTAGTACAATGGGGAAAGGAGTGGCTGGTTACTTTTAATGCATCTAAAACCAAGCTTCTCTCTTTACATCATCAGCGTTCTGATTCCTATCTGGCATCAATTGAAATGAATGGCTCTCGTCTTGGGGAGGCCTCATGCTTTGACGAGCCTCTGGGCTTGATCTTTACTGCTGATCTGAAATGGAACACGTACATCAAATCCATTGCCAAAGCCGCTGGAAAAACTGTGCGACCCTTCCATCGATCCAGTAGATATCTCACTGCTTATGCAATTCTCTATCTATATAAGAGCCAAGTACGTCCAAGGATGGAGTACTGTTGCCACATCTGGGCAGGAGCTGCTAGAAAGGATTTATCCTTTATTGACAGAATTCAATATAGACTTTGTAGCTTAGTAGGGGATGCCCTTTTCTCTTCCCTGCAACCTCTTTCTCACAGAAGAGATGTTGCGAGTTTGTCTCTGCTTTATCATCATTTTCATGACACGTGCTCGACTGAACTCCAATCTATGCCCCCCCTTCGCCAAACTTTCACAAGAAACACTCGTCTAGCAGAAAACACTATCAATAATTTTCAGCACTCTATCTGTGCCTAAACCTAAACGTAGATTCCATGAACAAAGTTTCTTTCTTAGAACTGCATGCCTGTGAAATTGTCTTCCGTTTGTCTGTTTTCCAGCTGATTACAATTTGGTTGTCTTCAAGTCCAATGTAAACAAATTCTTGATTAGCCGTTCCACTTAAGTTAACAAATTTACCGAATTTCCATTACTAACGATTACTATATTGTCCAATTGACTACTGTACACTCTTTAATGCTTATCCTCGAGTGGCCTCTGGGACTTGGTAAGTGGTGATACGAATCTACTATCAGAGTATGTACAGAGTATTGTTCTCATATTTGGACTGGTGAATCTTTGCCCCATTTGAAAGTTCTTGATAAGGTGCTGAAATAATGACGTTTAGAAAGCCATTCTTAACATGGGGAGGGAGAGTGTTCTGTAACTATTCTATAATTTTGCCTAACAATTTAATAAACAAAAAACGGTACTTGTGCAGAGAAGGTACCGTACTGAAATAATACCATTATTATTCAGAAAGCTATTCTTAACATGGGGAGGGAGTTTTGCATCTATTCTATACTTTCACCTAACAATTTAATAAACAAAAATAGATAGTATATATGCTGAAATAATGTTATTTAGAAAGCCATTTTTAACATGGGGAAAGTATTTTGTAACTATTGTATACTTTCACCTAACAATTTAATAAACAAAAAAAGATGGTACTTATGCAGAAACGGTACCGTGCTAAAATAATTAACGTTATTATTTAGAAAGCCATTCTTAACATGGGAAGGGGGTGTTTTGTAAACTATTCTGTACTTTCACCTAACAATTTAATAAACAAAAGTTAAACTTAAGCAGACAAGGAACAGTACTGAAACATTAACATTATTATTTAGAAAGCCATTTTTAACATGGGGAGGGAGGATGTTTTGTAAATGTTCTGTACTTTCACCTAACAATTTAATAAACAAAACACGGTACTTGTGCATAGAATGTACCGTACTGAAATAATACCGTTATTATTCAGAAAGCCATTCTTAACATGAGAGTTTTATAAACTATTCTATACTTTCACCTAACAATTTAATAAACAAAAGATGGTACTTATGCAGAGAAGATACCGTGCTGACTGCTGAAATAATGTTATTTAGAAAGCCATTCTTAACATTGAGAGGGCGTTTTGTAAACGTTCTGTACTTTCACCTAACAATTTAATAAACAAAACATGGTACTTATGCAGAGAAGGTACCATGCTGAAAGAATGACGTTATTATTTAGAAAGCCATTCTTAATATGAGAAGGGGGGTGTTTTGTAACTATTCTGCACTTTTATAATTTAATAAACAAACAAACTTAAGCAGACAAGGAACAGTACCGAAATAATATTTAGAAAGCCATTCTTAACATAGGGAGGGTGTTTTGTGACTATTTTGTACTTTCACCTAACAATTTAATAAACAAAACATGGTACTTATGCAGAAGATATCTCACTACTGATGCAATTCTCTATCTATATAAAAGCCAAGTACGTCCAAGGATGGAGTACTGCTGGCACATCTGGGTGGGAGTTGCTAAAAACAGCCTATCCTGCCTTGACAGAGTACAAAATAGACTTCGTGACTTGGTGGGGGATTCCCTTTTCTCTTCCCTGCAACCTCTTTCCCACAGAAAAGACGTTGCGAGCTATCCTTGTTTTATCGTTATTTCCATGGCAAGTGCTCGTCTGAGCTCCATTCTCATGTTCCCCCTCGCCAATCTTTTTAAAAAAAACACCCGACTAGCTGAAACCACCGTCAATAATTTTCCCCACTCTTTATCTGTGTCTAAATCAAAACGTAGATTCCATGAACAAAGCTTCTTTCTTAGAACTGCACGCCTGTAGAACTCTGTTCCGCTTGCCTGTTTCCCACCCGACTTCAACCTGGATGTCTTCAAGTCCAACATAAACAAATTCCTGATGAACTGCCCCCCCCTAAGTAATGAATACTATCGCTACACTATCCCATTGATTACTGTAAACACAATAACCCTTATCCTCGAGTGGCCATTGGGGGCCTTGATAAATGGTGAACTCCATGTAAAAAAAAAAAAAAGGTACCGTGCTGAAATAATTAACGCTATTATTTAGAAAGCTATTTTTAACATGGGGAGGGTGTTTTGTAAACTTCTGTACTTTCTAACAATTTAATAAACAAAAGATGGTACTTGTGCAGAGAAGGCACCGTGCTGAAATAATGTTATTTAGAAAGCCATTCTTAACATGAGAGAGAGGATGTTTTGTAAACGTTCTGTACTTTCACCTAACAATTTAATAAACAAAACATGATACTTATGCAGAGAAGGTACCGTGCTGAAATAATAACGTTATTATTATGAAGCCATTCTTAACATGGAGAGGATGTTTTACAACTATTGTGTAATTCCACCTAACAATAATAATAAAAAGTTATCGAGACATAAAAAGTTGTATTATGCATTGTATTCTTTGTTGGCCATCTTTGTTACGCGCGTAGATTTGTTTATGGCGCGTGCGCATGCGCGTAAAAAGATGGCCGCCAAAGAACACAATGCATAATACAAGTTTTTATATCTCGATAACTACTTATTTCTGCAAAATTTCAATGCGATTTTCGTATTCAGCATAGTCGAAAACCTATCCAAGTCGTCATTTAAAAGAAAATTGTGGAGGCGGAGGTGTGGACCTAATCTAAAAATTTACCTAAAAGAAAAATTAACATGAAAATACGGTATAGGCACTCATGCAGAGAGTGATCCGTGCTGAAATAATTACAATTGAATAAAAAAAAAAAACAACATATAATAAAACTTTAATTAAACTTGGAAATACGATTTAAAAAAATAGCGTGGGTTTGTATTACTGTACACAGATTCGAAAAAGTTGTCAAAAAACAAATATATAACAAATAAATGTTATAAAAGGCAAGATAAATTACTTTTCTAACAAACTGGATATATTTTTCGTGTTTTTATTCAATGTAACATGTTTATTCAGCTCGAAAAACATGCAGTGTTTACCGATGTATTCAAAAATTCAAAATGGCGCCCAAGTCTCACTTTAACACGGTAAGTTCGGGAAAAGGTGTTATAAATAATAAACTAGACAAAATAATGTTAGAAACTCGCTCAATATATGTTACCGTGACATAGGTTGACATATATTCGGTGGTTTTTTAATAGTATTTTGTCTAGTTTTTTTTATTTATAACACCTTTTCCCGAACTTACCGTGTTAAAGAGAGAGTCGGCGCCATTTTTGAATTTCCCATTACATCGGTAAGCAGTGTTTACTAAACACTGCATGCTTTTCGAGCTGAATAAACATGTTACATTGAATAAAAACACAAAAAATGTATCCAGTTTGGCAGAAAAGTAACTTATCTTGCCTTTGATAACATTTATTTGTTTTTATTAGTTTCTTGACAACTTTTTCGAATCTATGTGTACAGTAAAACAAACCCGCATACTTTCATCTAACAAATTAAATTATGTCACGGTAACATATAATGAGCGAATTTCTAACAAGTTTCCATTACATTGGTAAACACAGTATGTTTTTTGAGCTGAATAAACATGTTACATTGAATAAAAACACAAAAATTATAGCCAGTTTGGTAGAAAAATAACTTATCTTACCTTTGATAACATTTATTTGTTTTATATTTGTTTTTTTGATAACTTTTTCGAATCTATGTGTACAAACTTTTTAAATAATAACGTTAATACAAACCCAAAAAATCATAATAAAATTTTAATTAAACTTGGAAATACGATTTAAAAAATAGCGCGAATCAGTAAGTGCATTAGTACCTAGTTATATAACCCCCCCCCCCACACACACCAACCTCCCCATGTTAAGAACGGCTTTCGGAATTGCGCTGAAAAACAAAAACCTGAGGGTTTGCTGCTTTCGTTCAAACTTGGTCGCCAGTGAATTTCGTTTTACATTTTATGTTTTTATCTTAACGTCAACGGTTTTATCCGAGCAAATGCTGAGTTGCGTCTGGTTCGTTAAATGCACAAGTACCAAAAAAGGAAATTGCGTGGACCCTACGAATCATAAAGAAAGTGTGGAACCAACCATGATCTGCGTGACAATTATTTTAGTGTGGATAGAGTGAATGGAAAAAAAAAAACGGGCACTAAACTGCACAAGTGCACAAGTATCATTTTTTTGTTTATACTAACAATGAAGAAAGAAAAACTACTAACTTTTGATGGGTTTTATTCGGGTAAATTTAAGATCCACCGACAGCTGAGATTTGGCAAATGTCTTCTCGCTTCAAAACGATTCAACAATAAATCCGATGGAGACGTAA
Organism: Euprymna scolopes; assembly: GCF_053919585.1. Taxonomy (NCBI): domain Eukaryota; kingdom Metazoa; phylum Mollusca; class Cephalopoda; order Sepiida; family Sepiolidae; genus Euprymna; species Euprymna scolopes. The sequence continues at coordinate 128,434,710 of NC_136527.1, read as the reverse complement.
ATGCTTTTTTAAGATGGAAATACTAAAACAGGAAACGTCTAGTCGCCATTTTGTATCGCTCTCTAAAGATGGAGGAAGAAAATGGCGGAATCAACTTCCGGTTTTTTTGTTTTCTTTAAATGTCTATACTTTCCTTATTAGTTTATTTAGATTGAAAGAAAAACTGTTATATTAACAAATCACAAAAATTAATCAAGTATATATATACACATATATATATATATATATATATATATATATATATATATATATATATAATATATATATATATTTACATATTTATATATTTATATATATATGTATATATATATATAAAATATATATATATACATAAAATATATATATATATATAAAATATATATATATAAACATATATATATATTTATATATTTATACAAATATATATATATTTATATTTTTTATATATATAAATATATATATATATATATATATATATATATATATATATATATATATATATATATATATATATATATATATATATATATATATATATATGAATTTAGGAAAACTCGCCCCCTTTTGCTAGGTGGGAAATCTGGCCCCTTATTGAATAAATATTGATTGAAAACACATTGTATTACCGTTCTTGAAGAAGATATTGTCTTTAAAAGAGAATACATATCCCATAATATTTTTTTTTTTTTACTTGTTTACTGTTGTTTTAAAAAAATTGAATTAATGTTTCTAAGTTTTTGGTCTTTCAACTTATTTTAAAGAGTTTATTTAGTTTTTAAAAAAAAGTAATGTCGAGTGTTCCTTATGAACAAAAAGTGTCCGATATAAGAGGATCACGTCTTAGGAGGATAAAAAATAGAAAATTACAGAAAATATTTAGGTAGATATAGTTTTAAAACGAGCCCCTCCCCCCTCCAAAAGGAAATAAATTTGTATAATTTTAGGTGATAATGCACATCCAATAATATTTTTAAAATATTTTTACATGTTTATTGTTTTAAAAAAATTAAATTGATTTTTCTAAGTTTTCGTTTTCTACCTAGCTTTGTAAGTTTTTGGTGTTTAAACTTATTTTAAAGAGTTTATTTAATTAAAAAGAAATAACAAGTAATGTCAGACTCGACATTACTTAGTAAATAATTTTTAACAAAAAAATGTCCGAAAATTAAAAAAAAGTACTGGGGTAGATATAGTTTTAAAACGAGCCTCCCCCACCTCCAAAAGAAAATAAATTTGTATATTTTTTAAGTACTGGACAAGTGCCCCCGAAATGACTTTTAAACGATCCCCTCTCCTCCTGATGTTAAACTACTACAAAGTCGAAGATGGAATTGCTACTGACACATATCAGTCTAGAGCAGGAAGGAAAACGAATACTTTTATTTTTAAACAAAGAACAGATTTAATAATTGGGTATAAGTTACTTAACTCCGTTAATTGGAGGGGGACTCTTGTAGCGAGCTGCTACTACTACGAGACTAGGCTGTATTCTCACCTTAGTTCTCTCTTTCTCCCTACTCTTTTCTCTTTTCCTTCCTTTCTTCTTATACGTCATCAGAGGTTCCAGCCAATGAAAAGCGAGAACGGTTTACGTGGGACATTCGAGTGAAGGAAACGTCCTTACTTCCATGGCGACTAGAGACAGAACACACGTCTAACTCCTCAGCTCCCGTTAGGTAGCCAAGAGGAGCATTGAACATTAATACAGACTTTACAAAATGCACTGTCTTTCTTTGTAACCCGAGTTTCGAAAACACACATATATATTGGATATATAAAACCTCATGAATTCATAACACAGTCGCGTTACACGTCCTCATTTTTATAAGACAATGTCTTCTTTTACCAGTATTTCTTTCTATTTCAGCGCTCCAGTTCTCCCTGTTATCGGAAGCGCCCCGAAGTGGGAACCTACCGAAATGGTGACCTCTAATTAGTACCCATGTTAATGTATGGTAATAATACCATAATATGGTGAACCCCGTGCGCGTATATACACGCAATCTTCAATAATACCATAATATGTTTTCTTTCTTTATTTTTGTTTCGTAATGACATAAAAAGTGATAAAACTAGAGTATTTTTTAAATAAATATTTCGTTTCGTTTTTCGTATCTTGACTCCGTGATTAAGTTTATTTTTTTTAAGCAAGCGTTAAAAATAATTCTTAAAAATATTATGGGGGTGCCTAGTCTCTTTTAAAAATAATATCTCCTTCAAGAACGGTAATAAAATGTGTTTTCAAACGATATTTATTCAATAAGGGACCAGTTTTCCTACCTAGTAAAAAGAGGAGGAGTTTTTTGGGTACGAGCTTTCCGGGTACGAGTTTTCTGGGTACGGGTTTTCCGGAGACGAGTTTTCCCGGGACGAGTTTTCCGGGCACCTATATATATATATATATATATATATATATATATATATATATATATATATATACTTGTTTATTGTTATATAAACATGCTCACATCCCGCTGCTACAAACAGCCACTTGTTTCAATCAAACAACAGATATCATCAGGCAGCGACTTGACTATTCAAATGTTCATTGAATAATCATAGGTTATTCAATGAACATTTGAATAGTCAAGTCGCTGCCTGATGATATCTGTTGTTTGATTGAAACAAGTGGCTATTTGTAACAGCGGGATGTGAGCATGTTTATATAACAATAAACAAGTATTATCAGCTCTTTTTATTGAGCACTATCTAACAACCTCGTTGAATTCATTAGTCCATTACTTTTGAATATAAAAAAACCCGAGTATATATATATATACATATATATATATATATATATATATATATATATATATATTTCATAATGTTTTAGTAATACAAAATTTAAATATTGCAATTAGGAAGGGAAGACTTTTATGATTCATGATTAAAAGCAAATTTGTATATGTACAGGGGGAAAATGTGATAATTTAAAATTAAAATTAAAAATCTGTTTCATAAGAAGGAACAACAACAAAGTCAATAAATTGTACGATCGTTTCGGAAACGATGTTTTTATTGTGATAGACATTAAGTCACGGACAATAATTTGGATATATAGTTTTTTTTAAACAATCAGCAAAAGTGTTGGGTGTTTTTATATATATATATATATATATATATATATATATATATATATATATATATATAAAAGACACCATAAATAACCTATAATAATAATAATCTCTGGAAAATATTAAAATACAAAGGAAAATACTTACTTATTAATGTTGATAAGCAAATATAGGTTGAGAATAAAAAATAGAATAAAATTATAAATCTGAATTTGGCTTAAATATAATATATAATATGTTTTTAATAAAAGTTAAGAATTATATATATATATATATATATATATATATATATATATATATATATATATATATATATATATATATATATATATACAGTGATGATCATATTTATTGGCACGGTAAAATAAAAGTTAAATTTTTTCTAATAAATTCTAAAAAAGGGATTAAATTAAAGAAAATAACAAAGTATATTATGTATTTTTAACTGGCCTTTCCGATGCAGCAATCATAATGACCCCGCTAATTAAGTCCCTAATAGTAGCCCCCTGCTTCAAAGTGGCACTGTGCCTTGTTTGGGATGAAAATTGAATAAAAAAAATGAAAAAAAAAATGATCAGAATTCCCAAGTGGGCAATGGAACTTTTATCAGAAATAGATCCAGAAGTAAGGCTTGCTGGTTCTGACGATCTGGGAGACGAATCAGGAGTCAAGGCATGGAATATAGTTAAGTTAGAGAAGCCAAGCCAATTATTGTGGCGGGCGTTAAAGTCAACAAATACATGCATTTGAGCGTCAAGAGACAGTGCGATATCTACGCAGTTCTGAGTCGAGGAAGAGCAATAAAGAATATATAGGTATCTAACGTCATGTTTTAAAGTATGTTTAAAGCACATCAAGACCTGGTCACCTGATTCTAGGTAATATATATACATACATATATATATATATATATATATATATATATATATATATATATACATATATATATACATACATATATATATACATACATATATATATACACATATATATATACATACATATATATATACATACATATATATATACATACATGTATATATATATATATACATACATATATATACATACATATATATACATACATATATATACATACATATATATATACATACATATATATATACATATATATATATACACATACATATATATATATAAATATACATATATATGCATATATATATATACATACATATATATATACATACATATATATATATACATACATATATATATATACATATATATACATACATATATATATACATACATATATATATACATATATATATACATATATATATACATACATATATATATATACACACACATATATATATATACATACATATATATATATGTACACATACATATATATATATATATATATATATATATATATATATATATAAAGGGGGTTAGAACAGTAGTCTAAAGAGCAGTGTATTTTAATGTGATAGTAAAATTACTAATTTAATTAAAATACAAGAAAAGAACAGTGCTTGTTGTAATTCGGATATATAATAAGCGACTTTAATATTTAGTAATGTGATTGATAATTTAAAATTAAAATTAGAATTAAAAATTAAAAATCTGTTTTATTATAAGGAACAACAACAAAGTCAATAAATTGTACGATCGTTTCGGAAACGATGTTTTTATTGTGATAGACATTAAGTCATGGACAATAATTTTGACATATAGATTTTTTTAAACAAAGTCTCCTCATCAGCAAAAGTATTGGGTGGATTTTTTTATATGTAAAAGACACCATAAATAAACCTAGCAATTTTTAAGTAAGGCAGATGTATCTGGAAAAAATTAAAATAAAAAGGAAAATATTTACTTGATAAGCAAAGTAATATGGGTTGAGAATAAAAATAGAATAAAATTATAAATTTGAATTTGGTTTAAATATAAGGTTATAATAATATGTGTTTAATAAAAGTTAAGAATTATACATACATACACACATACATACATATATATATATATATATATATATATATATATATATATATATATATAATCTTTCTTTAAGTATATGTGTGTATGTACGCATGTGTGTGCTCGCGCGTACGGCCGCAAGCTAACCCTCTCCAAGCACTTAACAACAAATAAAAATCAAATAAAAAAAAAATAGAGTAAAATTATAAATTTGAATTTGGTTTGAATATAAGGTTATAATAATATGTTTTTAATAAAAGATAAAAAATTATTTATATATATATATATATATATATATATATATATATATATATATATATATATATATATATATATAATAGCAAAAGTACCGGTCATTGACTGGGTTCAAAAACAGCCTACAGAAAATGGACTATGATTGATGAAAGTATGATAGGTGTTGAAAAGGACGGGGTTGTAAAGAGATAGGTTTTGATACTCAAAAATTTTACTCTAAGCAAAATATGATGAAAGTAAAGATAATTTTTGCGAAAATATATTTTTCATATCAACTTTGTTTCCATTCGTAACCAAGAGTGACCAACAAAATGATGTTTCCTTACAAAGAGAAAATTTTATATATATAATAATATAAATATACAAGAAATAAATGTTACCATAGTCAATAAAAGTTACTTTTATGATAGAAAAGTTCATTGGTTTGTATTTTTAAGTAGTTTGTAAACATTTTTTCTTTTTAATTCACGAACCGGTTTAAAAACAATAAAAATGGCAGCGACTTTGAAATGGAGAGCCCCGTTTTCAATTTGAAGGAGGGCCACCTGAGCATTCTGTGTTAACAATTTAAGAGAGTTCCGTCAACGTAAGGAATATTTATAAGCATATTTTAATGTTTTCCGTTATTTTGTGCTTGAGGAATATTCGATATGGCATGTGTAGTTTATATAAAAATTCATTTAAGTAGTTATCGCCTCAAATTTCGTTTTAATTTCAGTTCGCTGAGATTATTTCAAGTAAAGAGCATTAAAAATTATTTCAAAGCAAAAAAAAACATGAACTGAACTTTTATTGACTATGGTAACATTTATTTCTTGTATATTTATTTTTTCGGGTAGTCGTTTGTTGGCTTTTCTGCTAAACACTCTTACTAAATAATATTGACGAAATATCGAAAAACAAAGAAAAAAAAACAGTTTTGAAAAATAATGAAGCTTTACTTACTTTAGTAAAATAATCCGAAACAGCAAAATGGGATATTAAAAAAGTAAACACGTAATTACTTTAGTTTTTTAAAGCAAAGAATCCATATAAACATGAATAAGAAGAAAATGGCGCCCTTTTCAAGCAGAACAGCTTCGTTTCAGTTTTACAAGGTTGTGTAAATGTTTTTAAAAAGACACATAATCACGTGAGCAGGATTTTTTCCCTGTTTTGACACAATAACAAGTAACGTTCTTATTTTTTATTATTTATCTATTTATCTATTTTGGAAAGAGTGCCACATGCAAGTGAAGAAGGAAAAAAAAACAGAGTTATGCAAAATTTTTATTGAGAATACCGACTTTTTTTTTGCTTTCACTTTAATAAGAACGTGAATTTATGAGGTGAATTTATTCGACACAATATGATTCAACTCAAAAAAATAAATAAAAACTAACGTGAATTAAGATTAAAGTTAAGATGTTACTGCGGACCCTCGCCCCTTTTAAAAAACCTTATTAAACTTTGGGACATATTTACATTCTATGGAGGTCAGGCACAAACGAACACCCAATAATTTTATTGTACCATATTTCTTCAAACTGAAACATAATTATCAAAGTATACTATGCAAATATATGTGAAATGTCTTTGTTAAAGTTTTTGCCATATTTCCATGGAGTACAGTCGCGAACGCAGACCCCACAATTTTATTATACCATCCCTATTTAAGTTAAAACATACTTATCAAAATATTCTGATGTACATCTATATCAAAAACACTTGTAAACGTTTTTTTTTTTCATTTTTTATTTCCATACTTTGGGAGCTGAACGCACACCCCACAATTTTTATGAACCACCGTTCTGCAAGATCAAACATATCCATTCCTGATCCTCGATACATCTTCTATCATTATATGTAATCAGGGGTTTGTATTACTGTACACATAGATTTGAAAAAGTTGTCAAAAAAAAAAAAACTATATAACAAATAATTATTATCAAAGGCAAGATAAGTTACTTTTCTACCAAACTGGATATGCTTTTAGTGTTTTTATTCAATGTAACATGTTTATTCAGCTCGAAAAACATGCAGTGTTTACCAATATATTAGAAAATTCAAAATGGCGCCCGACACACTCTTTAACATGGTAAGTTTGGGAAAAGGTGTTATAAATAATAAACTAGGCAAAATACTATTAAAAAATACCAAATATATGTCAACTTATGTCACGGTAACATATATTGAGCGAATTTCTAACACACACACACACACACACACACACACACACACACACACACGCAGATGTTCAGCTTTGTATTATATATATATATACGCCTGTGGAACTCTGTTCCGTCTGCCTGCTTCCCACCGGACTACAACTTGGATGTCTTCAAGTCCAATGTTAACAAATTCCTAATGAACCGCCCCCTTAAGTAAACACTTCAGCAAATCTCCTCACTAACGTAATGTACTTGCAATAACCCTTATCCCTGAGTGGCTTCCGGGCCTTGATAAGTGGTGATCACTGTGTAAAATATATATATATATATATATATATATATATATATATATATATATATATATACATATATATACATATATATATATTTACCTTTAAATTGCTCGCCTTACTTTTTATATTTATATTTATATTTATATTATATATACATCGCCCCCCCCCGCCCGATATCAAATGCACGAAAGGTTAAATTTTCGAATATATAAAAAAAATAAGGGGAGATAATCTTATGTGTGGAATAAAATAATCAAAGGGAGATAATTAGCGTTTATTCTTTTTATCTTATATGATATAAGAGGATCTTACTGAACTTAAAATATTTTAATAATTTATTTACTTATTTATTGAAATTAATAATTAGCGTTTATTCTTTTTATCTTATATTTAAGTTGAACTTAAATAGATATTTAAATAATATAAAATAATGGTTAATATATCAGATAAACTTAATAATAATATTGATGATCCAAATTTTATTAATATGGATATTAAGTTATAAATTAACATTCCAAGATAGATTATTAATAAGCAACATTGATATTTGAATGATTGGACTGTATTTATATATATATTTATTCATTGGCATGTTGTTAAATATTGTCATTAAAAATTATATATATATATATATATATATATATATATATATATATATATATATATATATATATATATATTAAGTAATGTGATTGATAATTTAAAATTTAAAAATCAAATTATGATTAAATTAAAAATCCGTTTCATAAGAAGGAACAATAACAAAATCAATTATCTGTACGATCGTTTCTGAAAACAATGCTTTTTATTGTGGTAGACATCAAGTTATGTAGAATAATTATTACATATAGTTTTTTTATTAAGCAAGGTCTCCTCGTCAGCAAATTTTGAAGGGTTTTTATTAAATATATATATATATATATATATGCATCAGCTTTATATATATATATGAGAGTATATATATATATATATATATATATATATATATATATATATATATATATATATATATATATATTCTTAGGTTTTGGTTTTGGTTTCGATTCAAGCTAATGTGGTAAACATCAAGTTATGTACAATAATTACATATAGTTTTTTAATAAGCAAGGTCTCCTCGTCAGCAAATTTTAAAGGGTTTTTATTGAATTTAAAAGACACCATAAATAAACCTAGCATAAAAAGTAAGGCAGATGAATCTGAAAAAAAAATTAAATAAAAGGCCTGGATTTAGAATTTATAAGAAAATTAATATGGGTTAGAGATAGAAATAAGTAGAGAAAAATATAGATTTGAATGTACATAATAAATTTGCTTTTAAAATATATAGAGATATTTACCTTTTAATTTTTCGCTTTTTGAAATCAGGAACTATGGTTAAAATATTCATTTAGATGTTTGCTATAGCTTTTTATCTTATTGAATGATGAATTTAAAAAAGGGGGGGGGACGCTCGTGCAGTAAATTATTTCCGTTAGCGTATTTTTGATTTAAAGACGCTACGGTTTATATATAGAGAATGTTGTTTGTGCAATTACATATTTTAAGGGGAGATAATTGTCATATTTTCTTTACTTTATTTATTTGAAGGGTGTAAGGGAGATAATTAGTCTAACTTAATTTATTAAAAAAAAAATTAAAAAATAAAAAAATAATTGTAATCTATTTTTACTAATAAGTAATTTTTAATGATTTAAGGTGGTTTATATTTATTAAATTTAAACCAACGTTTATGACTACATGTAAATATAAGCTCCTGTCTTGAATTTAATAGTTTGGTTGTATTTTTTATATCTTCATATTTTAAAATTTTTAGGGTCTCTTTTGTACATAGTGCACAAAATTTATCTCCTGGTTTATATGATTTGCAAGTCTCAATTATTCGCCATTTTAAGTTGAAAGGAATATTGCTGTTTTTTAGTTGCCAAATATAGTTGGATAGAGTAGTTTGGTTTGATAGAGAGTTATTTTTAAAAGAATGTTTGTGCGTTGAAATTCTATGTTTTATTAGGCCAGATGTGGAAGTAAAATATATTACCTCTTGCTTATTGTGATTATTTTCCGTTAGACCTGTGAGATAGAGCTTGCAGGGAAGAGAAAAGGACATCCCCCTACGAGGCTATGAAGTCTATTTTGAACTCTATCAAGGCAGGATAAATCCTTTCTAGCAGCTCCGGCCCAGATGTGGCAACAGTACTCCATCCTTGGATGTACCTGGCTCTTAGAAAATTGCATTAGCAGTGAGATATCTACTGGATCGATAGAAGGATCCCACCATTTTTCCAGTAACCTTGGCAACGGATTTAATGTACATGTTCCATTTCAGATCAGGAGTAAAGGTCAAGCCTGTCGAAACATGGAGCTTACAATATTATATACGTCTTTATATATATATATATATATATATATATATATATGTATATATATATATATATATATATATATATATATAAATGTTTATTATTATTGTATATTATATATATGTATATATAAATGTTTATCTATATATACATATGTATATAAATGATAATTGTACCCCCAGAGTATAGATTTATGCGTAAACTTTAAGTATTTACTTCAAAAGTGCTCAATACGTAGGTAGAGCTAGTTAGTAATTTATAAGCTACACTGAATATTCCGTGTTTCATCCATCTAGGACTCTTCAGACTTAGGTGCATATGAAGAGTATATATATATATATAAAATGATAAGGTGCCATCGGATCTAAAATACATACATACATACATGATGATTGCAACGTCTTGTCAGACGAGTGCCACTCCCTCAGACATTTAAAATCCATGAGCCCAAATGTCTGAGGGAGTATCTATACAAATATGATGTTACAGAGTCTTAGCTTTGTACGACAGCTAAGTCTCTCTCTCGGTTCAAAATGTTGAGATCCAGCAACAAGCAAGAGCAAGATAGCCAGCAACAAATTAAACTGCAGACCAGCTTAATGCGGGTACTGGTCTCCCGCTTTATGGTTTTTTAAATCAGAGATTTGCTTCTCCTAGAAAGGTTGCCTTCACCACGGCTTACGGGAGCTCTCTCTACCCCAATACACACACACACACACACACACACACACACACACACACACACACACACACACACACACACACACACAAATATACACTGTGCTAGTTGGCCGTTGACCCAGAAAAAGAGTTCATTCGCCCTTACATACATACATACATACATACACACGCATATGTATGTATGTATGTATGTATGTATGTATGTATTTATTTTGGATCCGATGGCACCTAAATCATTTTCTAAAACTTTCGAAAACATTATTATATATTATTAATCTAACAAACTTATGTTGTACGTAGTATTGCGGACCAGGACATAAATACCTTTTCTTCTTCTTCTTCTTCTTCTTCTTTTTCTTCTTCTTTCTCTTCTTTTTTTGTCGTTTCTGCCTTTTTCTCTGCTACAATTCATGATTAGTCTTTCAATCTTTGCCCTCATTTTCCTCCTTGCTCCTCTTTCCTACTTTCCTTTCCTTCTTTTATTTCCTTCTTTTATTTCCTTCTAAATAACTCGCTACAAGAAAAAATAATGAAACGAATTGAATGAAGGAAACAAAGAACTCAAATGCTGGAATAAAATAAACATGTCGTTTATTTTCTGTTGAGAAATGAAAGTCTTGGATGCACACGTGTTCATTCGGCCGTTGACGCGTGGAAGGAAAGGGGAATGCCATAGAGAAACGCGAAGTGGCGAGCCGGCCTGTAGAAAGAGAGGGTTAAGCTCAGTAGAAAGCCAAAGAGTGAGAAAGCGTATAAAGTGTACGTACTGCTCGTTAGCTTTTTGTCCCACATAGTAGCAAACGGTGTGAGGTATGCGCGTGCGCGCACATGCCAAAAATGCATGCTGTTGGTTCGTAGACCGTCCAGCTAGGAGGCTGGTCTGAAAAGGCTGAAAATAGTTGTTTCCAGTGGTCTTTTGCGCATTTGTCCTTGTGTGCGCGTGTGTGAGTACATGTGTGCGCGTGTGTGAGTACATGTGTGTACGTTAGCGTGTGTGCATATACACGTGAATGTGAGTGTATGTACGCGAACGTGAATATATGTGACAAGTAATATAGCTTGAAAAAAGTAGCAAGAAAAAAAAGCAGAAATAAGTCTCTTTAAGTTTGGGAAAAGATGTTATAAATAATAAACTAGACAAAATACTATTAAAAAACACCGAATATATGTCAACTTATGTCATGGCGAATTTCTAACAGTATTTTGTCTCGTTTATTATTTATAACATCTTTTCCTGAACTTATTGTGTTAAAGAGAGACTCGGGCGCCATTTTGAATTTTCCAATACATCGATAAACACTGTATATTTTTCGAGCTGAATAAACATGTTACATTGAATAAAAACACGAAAAATATATCCAGTTTGGTAGAAAAGTAACTTATCTTGCCTTTGATAATATTTATTTGTTATATATTTGTTTTTTTGACAACTTTTTCGAATCTATGTGTACAGTAATACAAACCCGTAATCAGTTTTTTAAAATAGTCAACCATATTCGTGACCACACACACACACACACACACACACACACACACACACACACACACACACACACACACACACGCAGATGTTCAGCTTTGTATTATATATATATGCCGAAAATGCACGTTGTTGGTCCATAGACCGTCCAGCTGGTCTGAAAATAGTCGTTTTGTGGATTTCCTTTGAAAAGGGAAGTGACGTTGTCCTTGTGTGAGTACATGTGTGTACGTTAGCGTGTGTGTATATACAAATGAATGTGAATGCATGTACGCGAACGTGAATATATATACGTGTGTATGTAATATATGCGCGCGTATGTTTGTGGGCGCGTATGTATATGACAAGTAATATAGCTTGAAATGTGAACGCGTGTTTTTGTGTGAGACTAGGAAAGGCTCGCACAGTAGCAAGAAAAAAAAGCAGAAATAAAATGATTTAAGGGAAGATAGAGAATTACATCAGCAGTGAGATTTCTACTGGATCGATGGAAGGATCCCACCATTTTTCCAGCGGCCTTGGCAATGGATTTAATGTATGAGTTCCACTTAAGACGACATTTACCGATTAGAACATTATTTAACATTTTTCGGAGATTTTACTGTTTACATAATTGAATAATTATATTATTTAATTGGAATTCATTATTGGCCAATTTTTCGATATTTGTCAGGCAAAAATTGTCGATTTCGGGGTGAAAAAGTGAACGTAATTAATGTAAAATAAAAAAAAAATTACAATTAATTTACCAAAGTGATCCAAGATGGTAAAATTAAAGTATATTATAAATATTAAAGAATTAATATTTATAAAGAAATCACTTTTTCCACTGCTTCCAACGTAATAGATGTATGGAAACTAAAGCCGCTTTCAGGACTGCCAGCAACCATTGTAAGAAAGTAATAAAGAACGCAAGAGAGTTGTATGCTCAGTCCGTCAAGTCCAAAGTAGCTGAGCAGCGGCTTGGTTCCCACCAGTTTTGGAAAATAGCAAACAGAATCCTGAACAGAAGCGTGTGCTCTATGCCAACTATCATCAATGGACCTGAGGTAATCTCGTCAGCGTCAGACAAAGCCAAACTCTTTGTCAAGAACTTTGCAGCCAATTCTACCCTTGACGGTATTCCAATTATAGTACTCAAAAAACTTCAACCAGAACTAGCACCCATACTTACAAAACTGTTTAAACGTTGTCTTAAGGAAAATTGCTTCCCATCACCCTGGAAAATCTCATCAGTATGCCCTGTATTTAAGAATTCAGGTGATCGCTCATCCCCCTCTCAGTTCAGGCCAATAAGTCTCCTGTACGTCATGAGTAAGTTGCTGGAATCTGTGTTAAATAGAGAAGTAATCAACCATCTCAGCCAAAATAACCTTCTTAGTGACACACAATATGGTTTCCGTTCTGCTAGATCTACAGCAGATGTGCTTACAGTTATATCTCATAGGATTAGCAAATCTCTCAACAGAGGCAACATTTCTAGGGCAATTGCTCTTGAGATATCAAAGGCCTTTGATAGAGTATGGCATAAAGGTTTACTTCACAAGATCTCCAGCTATGGTATAGCTGGAAATGTCTTCTCAATTATTAAATCATTTCTTTCTGATAGGTTCATAAGAGTAGTAGTTGATGGGCAAAAATCAGAAGCTCACAGTATAAATACTGGAGTCCCTCAGGGGTCCATCCTGGGTCCAACTCTTTTCCTGATCTACATTAATGATCTTCCAAATCACATTCTTACATCATTCGTAGACATTTTTGCTGACGACACTACCATCTATGGTAGCACATCTAAGACAGTAAACGACCAAGTTCTCTCCAATTCTCTCTCCTCTGATCTTGATCACGTTGTACAATGGGGAAAAGAGTGGCTGGTTACTTTTAATGCATCTAAAACCAAGCTTCTATCTTTACATCATCAACGTTCTGATCCCCATCTGGCATCAATTAAAATGAATGGCTCTCGTCTTGGGGAGGCCTCAAGTTTTGACAGGCTTCTGGGCTTGACCTTTACTCCTGATCTTAAATGGAATACGTACATCAAATCTGTTGCCAAGGCCGCTGGAAAAATGGTCGGATCCTTCTATCGATTTAGTAGATATCTCACTGCTGATGCAATTCTCTATCTATATAAGAGCCAGATACGTCCAAGGATGGAATACTGTTGTCACATCTGGGCAGGACCTGCTAGAAAAGACTTGTCCTGCCTTGGTGGGGTTCAAAATAGACTTTGTGGCCTGGTGGGAGATGTCCTTTTCTCTTCGCTGCAACCTCTATCTCACAGAAGAGATGTTGAGAGTTTGTCTCTGCTTTATCGCTATTTTCATGGAAAGTGTTCGACTGAGCTCCAATCTATGGTCCACCCTCGCCAAACTTTCACAAGAAACACTAGACTAGCTGAAAACATTATCAATAATTTCCCCCACTCTTTATCTGTGCCTAAACCTAAACATAGATTCCATGATCAAAGCTTCTTTCTTAGAACTGCACGCCTGTGGAATTGTTTTCCGTTTTCCTGCTTTCCAGCTTTCTATAATATGGTTGTCTTCAAGTCTAACGTGAACAAGTTTCTGATGAGCCGTTCCACTTAAGTTAACAAATTTACCGAACTTCCATTACTATCGATTACTATATTGTCCTTTTGACTACTCTACACTCTTTCACCCTTATCCTTCAGTGGCCTATCGGCCTTGATAAGTGGTGACGCCTATGTTAAAAAAAAAGAAGTTATCTCAGCCAGATGTAAAAGCTCGATAAAGCCAAATAGGAGATAGAGCTTATAATACGAGCAAACAGTTAATAAAACATGTTAAAAAAAATCTTTGAAATGAGTTAAAAACATATTTAATCTGAAAAGGAAACATTTGATAAGTGGATAGTCCTTAATCCACGGAGTTTCGAAGAAATACTTTCCTTCTCATCAGAGGTTAGGAATTAGCAAAATGCGAGATCGGATTTTGCATGGAAAAATATTTGATGAAACAACAAGTAAGTCAAAGATCTTACTTGAAAAAGAAAAAAAAGTGAAGCAGAGGGAATATGGTGAAGAAAAAGGTTATTACACATGAATGGATAGTCTGGTGGAAGATAAATAATCCAGTGACGATAAAATCCAAATATATAACTTCAAGAAAGTTTATTGAATTTCCATTTGCACAAGTAAAATCAAAGGAAATCCCGTAATTGGAAGATGGTCCATAATAATCCAAAGGCAGAAATCCATTTTATAATATATATATATATATATATATATATATATATATATATATATATATATATATATATGAAATAAAATGGAGGTAGAAGGACCTGGATACTCAACGTTTCGCCCGATTTATGTGGGCTTCTTCAAGAGGGATGGTCATTGACGAGAGAGTCGGAGGATTGGGGCTATATATAATGATGGGGGAGAGCAGCGTGTTTTCCTTATGTAAATTAGATGTCATATATACATGTATATACATTTTATGAGAGAAGAACTAATTAGAGTAAACTAGTGTAGTGGATTACGTCTAAAAGATAAAATATCGTAGAGATTAAAAATTGTGTTTGAAAATATAGCGGTGATAGATTAAATAAATAAAATGACACGAGATTACGAAAGAATCTTTTTTTTTTTTTTTTTTTTTTTTTAAATTAGAAATAATTGAATTGGGATAAAATAGCGCAGTAACTTAAAAGATGGTATCTAAAAATAAGAATAGGAGGTGATAAAATGGAGTCTAAAAATAGATAATGATAAAATACAGTAAATAAGTAAAATAAAAATAAAATTAAGTGAAATTACGAATTTTTTTTTTTTTTTTTTTTTTTTTCGC
The DNA here is from genome assembly GCF_053919585.1 of Euprymna scolopes. Taxonomy (NCBI): domain Eukaryota; kingdom Metazoa; phylum Mollusca; class Cephalopoda; order Sepiida; family Sepiolidae; genus Euprymna; species Euprymna scolopes. The sequence goes on along the minus strand of NC_136527.1, from coordinate 128,418,673 downwards.
GTTTAACCGGTGTCTAGGTTGTTTTCTTTGATAATTATTTTCGACAGAAAGGGAGCAACGTGGAAAAAACCTTTTCTTTGCTTAATTATTTTGCTGGAATGGGAGATTATAGCTGACTCAATTAAACGTCGTGTGGATCTGTTATGTATGTGTTTAAGGAAAGTTGCTTTGTTAAAATCAAAATGGTGGTCGTTTTCCATGATGTGACAAAATATGGCGTTGAGTGTATTGTTGTTTTTTACATCTCTTTTGTGTTCATATATTCTTTTATTTAAATTACGTTGAGTTTCTCCTACGTATATTTTTCCACAATCAAGGCAGGGTATGGAATATATTCCGGCTTTGGTGTTAATGTTGGTGTTAGTTATAATTTTACGTGTTAGATCCCTAATTGTTAAAGAGTTTAGTTTTGTTATTTGAATGCCTGTCTTATTTAGGTTCTTATATATTGTGTTGTTGTTTTTATTAGTTGGTAATGTTAATTGTCTGTTGTGTATCTGGCTATTTAAGGAATGGTCTCGGTTTCGGTCATGGTAAATTTTTAGTGCTTTTCTTTTTGTATTTGCCAAAAAATGTTGAGGGTATTGCAAGTTCATGAATGTACGTTCGATATACTCAAATTCTTCCACGATGTATTCTTCACTACATATTCTCAGGGCCCTAAGAAAAAATCCTATTAGAATACCTCTTTTTACTTTATCATCGTGATGAGAGTAAAAGTGTATGTAATCATTTTTATTCGTGACTTTCCGATGGACTTTAAAACTTAGATGATCATTGTTATTTATGATGTTGATGTCCAGAAAAGGTATGGAGTTGTTATTTTCTCTTTCATACGTATAATTAATAGTGGGTTCAATCTTGTTTAGTTTATCAGTGATATTCTCTATTTTGGAAGATATAGGGAGAAAAATTAAAATATCATCAATATATCTATAGTAGGAGGTACCCTTGAGCAATTTATATTTCATGGGTCCGGTTTCGATGAATTCTAAAAATAGACATGCCAAAACCCCACTTAGAGGGTTACCCATGGGCAGTCCAAATTTTTGTTTATAGCAGAGTCCATCGAATGTGAAATATGTCATGTCAATGCATATACTTATAATTTTAATTATATTATCTATCGGCAAAGGTAATTTAATTTTTATTTTATTTAAGTGTTTTGAAAGAAGGTTGAGACATTTCTTGGTAGGGATATTGGTGTATAAAGATTCTATATCGAGACTATTCATGGTTTTATTTTTCATATCTATGTTTTTTATCTTATTAAGAAGGTCGCCAGAGTTTCTTATATGGGAATTGCTAATTGTGCCCAATAATGGCGTTAGGAGTTTTGTGATCGCTCTTGCTATCTTATGGGTGGCACTGCCAATGCCAGAGATGATTGGGCGTATTGGATTATTATTTTTATGTGTTTTGGGTAAACCATATAAGGTCGGGATTTTAGGATGGTATTCTATATAGGTAGTCCATATTTTATCATTATGTATTAATTTCTTGTAAGATTTGTTAAATTTGTCAATTTCTTTATGTATTATTTCGGAGGTAGTTTTTTCATATGTGTGTTTATCTTGTAATAGTTGGAGTATTTTATTTTTGTATTCAGTTGTTTCCATTATTACAATCCCCCCACCTTTGTCAGCAGGCGAGACGATAATATTATGGTCGTTAGCCATGTGTGATAATGCATTTATGTATCGTTTTGGTAGGGTAATATCCCTGGTTTGGGCGGTGGTTGTGGATATTATACCCTGGATGAAACCTTTCATAAAGTCGGTATCTTCGTGTTTATAGTTTCGAGTGATTGTGTTGGTTGTTATCTTTGGATAGATTCCCGTTGCAAATTTTAAACCAAGGCTGAGGGCTTCTGTCTCGGTGTTTGATAGTGGCCGGTTTGTAAGATTTTGTATGAGTTTTGGTCGTCCAATAGAACCCCATTTGCTGTTGGAGATTATATTGGATAGTTTTTTGTTAAGTTTTCTGTTGTGGGTAGAGTTGAAAGATATAATCCGTCGTTTAATTTTAGAGGTTGTATTCCTAGAAATAGAGTGGTTCATGTGTAGATCGTCTGCTAGTGATTTGGCAATAGTTCGTAAATAAGTTGCTTTGTTTCTAAGAGTTTGTGCTGATGTGCTTAGATACTGCTCAATGTGTTCAGGGAAAATATGGTGGGAGGATTGGAAGATCTTATTGGTACATTTGGGAATGACCTTCTCGTCAATGCATCGTTGTAAGAAAGAACTCCTGTTTGTGTTGGAGTGAGCTGCGATCAGTGTGTTAGTATATTTATATATTTATAAACCACTCTATTTCTAGGAATACAACCTCTAAAATTAAACGACGGATTATATCTTTTAACTCTACCCACAACAGAAAACTTAACAAAAAACTATTCCGTCTGCCTGCTTCCCATCTGACTACAACTTGGATGTCTTCAAGTCCAATGTTAACAAATTCCTAATGAACCGCCCCCTTAAGTAAACACATCATCAAATCTCCACACTAAAGTAATGTACTTGCAATAACCCTTCTTCCTGAGTGGCTTCCGGGCCTTGATAAGTGGTGACCACTGTGTAAAAAAAAAAAGATAAAATGGTAATAACAAAATAAAACTCATATTTTCTCTCCAATAGTATTGAGCACTCTCTTCAGGTTTTTACTCATTACCAGTTTTACCATATATATATATATTTTTTCACAAAACGATCGTACAGATAATTGATTTTGTTGTTGTTCCTTCTTCTGAAACGGATTTTTAATTTAATTATAATTTGATTTTCAAATTTTAAATTATCAATCACATTACTTAATATTGAATTAGCTCTAGGATATTTACCTATCGAGCTTATTATATATCTAAATTACAACGAGCACTTTTTCTTTCCTGTATTTTAATTAAACTAGTAATTTCACTGTTACATTAAAATACACTCAGCTCTTTAGACTATTGTTCTAATCTCCTTTAAATTATATATATATATATATATATATATATATATATATATATATAAAATGAACTCATTTTTTCTCGTCGGATTTTGACCTTAATAGGATTAAAAATCAAGATATTTCATGCAAATATAATATTCACAAACGGCAGAACAATATCTGAGTTGTGTTATAGGCTTATTATTTCTCAAATTCCTCGATAATCTTAGATTTCTATACTTTTTCTGCTGAGAAGTCACGGCCAAAATCGGTTAAGATCAATGGAAGTGGTAAAATATTTTCTCGCTAATAAATTCCTCCTCCCCCTGCCACCACTTAACACCGTTTGGGGATCGTTCACAAGGAACAGTTGAGAAGAAACACCGGTTTGGCTTTGTAGTTCTTTCATGTGAAGTTATTTAAAATCACTAAACTAAGCTGCAGTGCTCTGTGGCGTAGTGGTTAGCATGCTGGACAATTCACATTATATTTTCACGTTCACGCCGACCTACCGTAGTCGTTTTTTTTTTCCTAAACAACTGGAATGGACTTTTCTTGGTGGCCGAACTGTTAACGTTGCAGATGTTTTTTTTCACACTTTATTTTCCTACTTTTACTTATGACTCCGGGTTTTATCCTTCCTACTTACCTACCATAACATTTTTTTAACCCCCCCCCCGTCCCGGAAACAAACACTCGGGCAACGCCAGGTACCCCCGCTAGTATATATATATATATCAAAGAATGCAAGAACACTATAACAATGCAAGAAACAATAAAAAATTCAAAATTCAACTGAAATGTCTAAGATAACCAGGTGGAAATCTTTGATATTTTCGAGAATATCATCACTTTTTCAAAAAGAAAAAAAAACAAGATTGGAATTATTATTTTCGTTTATTGTACAGAATTCTCATTGTCTTTTAGGGTTTTCAAACACTCGTAGAATGTGTCGCGTAATGCAGCATATCTCGGGCCATGAAGTGGAAGTGAAGTGAGGTTGTTTGTCAGATAGGCGATGCCAACTTGGTTCTGAAGATCTCCGCCACCAAATTGGCCTCCGAAACCGGTATGACCAAATATCTTGCTGCCCTGCAAAAAAACAAAATCATATAAAAAAGTTTTGTTTGAGGAAAGAAGGTTCATAAGAGTAGTAGTAGATGCGTTATTTTCATGGCAAGTGCTCGACTGAGCACCAATCTATGGTCCCCCCTCGCCTAACTTTCACAAGAAACACTAGACTAGCAGAAAACACTATCAATAATTTCCCCCACTCTTTATCTGATAAAGCCAAACTCTTTGTCAAGAACTTTGCAGCTAATTCTACCTTTTGCGATCAAGGCCGCCAACCCCCAATATTTCCTCCTATATAATAAGACAACACACTATGTGATATACGTATATCTGTACGTGATGTTGCCAAGCTAATCAAAAACCTTGATTCCAGTAAAGCAACTGGCCCGGACGGTATTCCAATTATAGTACTCAAAAAACTTCAACCTGAACTTGCGCCCATACTTACAAAACTATTTAAACGTTGTCTTAAGGAGAATAGTTTCCCATCTCCCTGGAAAATTTCATCAGTATGCCCTGTATTTAAGAATTCAGGTGATCGCTCATCCCCCTCTCAGTACAGGCCAATAAGTCTCCTGCGCGTCATGAGTAAGTTGATGGAATTTGTGTTAAATACTGAAGTAATCAACCATCTCAGCAAAAATAACCTTCTTAGTGACACACAATATGGTTTCCGTTCTGCTAGATCTACAGCAGATGTGCTTACAGTTATATCTCATAGGATTAGCGAATTTCTCGACAAAGGCAACCTTTCTAGGGCAATTGCTCTTGACATATCAAAAGTCTCTCTCCTCTGATCTTGAGCAAGTGGTACAATGGGGAAAGAGGTGGCTGGTTACTTTTAATGCATCTAAAACCAAGCTTTTATCTTTACATCATCAACGTTCTGATCCCCATCTGGCATCAATTAAAATGAATGGCTCTCGTCTTGGGGAGGCCTCATGTTTTGACAAGCTTCTGGGCCTGACCTTTACTCCTGATCTGAAATGGAACACATACATCAAATCCGTTTCCAAGGCCGCTGGAAAAATGGTCGGATCATTGTATCGATCCAGTAGATATCTCACTGCTGATGCAATTTTCTATCTATATAAGAGCCAGGTACGTCCAAGGATGGAATACTGTTGCCACATCTGGGCAGGAGCTGCTAGAAAGGACTTATCCTGCCTTGATAGAGTTCAAAATAGACTTTGTAGTCTCGTAGGAGATGTCTGTTTCTCTTCCCTGCAACTTCTATCTCACAGAAGAGATGTTGTGAGTCTGTCTCTGATTTATCGTCATTTTCATGGCAAGTGCTCGACTGAGCTCCAATCTATGGTCCCCCCCCTCACCAAATTTTCACAAGAAACACTCGTCTAGCAGAAAACACTATCAATAATTTTCCCCACTCTTTATCTGTGCCTAAACTTAAACGTAGACTCCATGAACAAAGTTTCTTTCTTAGAACTGCACGCCTGTGGAATTGTCTTTCCTGCTTTCCAGCTGACTACAATATGGTTGTCTTCAAGTCTAACGTAAACAAGTTTTTGATGAGCCGTTCCATACAAGTTAACAAATTTACCAAATTTCCATTACTAACGATTACTATATTGTCCAATTGTCTTCTGTACACTCTTTAACCCTTATTCTCGAGTGGCCTCCTGGCCTTGATAAGAGGTTATGCCTATGCAAAAAAAAAGTGTGCTTTTTTACGTTTTCTTATTTTTTCTGCGGATTATCACTGATAACAGACTTAACTTTCATATTAACAGATTAAAATCTTTTTTAATAATCTTATTTAATGACTTTTAGACGTGGGGGATCATTTTTAAATTAAAACCTTCTATTAAATTGGTACCCTACTTTGCGGTCATTCTTCCCTATGAATAATTTCATCAATAAATTAATTTAGTTTGAATTATTACAGTTTTTTTTTACAGGGGGGTGGGTGCAAAGAAGACTGCCACTTGATTGGATTGTTGTGACGTAATCCTTCATTGGGGAGCTTTAGATCCCCCCAGAGGCCCGAGGAGGACCGTAATTTTAACGATGCAATTTTATAAATAAAACGAAATATTGAATATTATTAGAAAACAGAATATTTTTTTATTAAATGATTTTTAGTTAAATACAGTTTTTTTTTAAAATGATTTTTTTATTTACTGCAATGTAATTTTTATAAATAAAGGAATTTAAAAGTTTAGATTTTTTTTTATTAAATTACTTCCGTGTAATTTTATAAAAAATGAAATAATAATAATAATAGAAAACAAAATATATTTTTATTAAATGATTTTTAATTAAATACAGGAATTAAAAAAAGATTTTTAGTTAATCACTTCTGTGGAATTTTATTTATAAAAAAATGAAATATTGAAATTGACAATATTAGAAAACAGAATATTTTTGTATTAAGTAATTTTTTATTAAATACAGGAATTTAAAACAGGATATTTAGCAGTTTAGATTATTTTTAATTCAATACAGGAATTAAAAAAAAAATGATTTCTAGCTGTTTAGATTATTTTTAATTAAATACAGGAATTTAAAAAAAAAGATTTCTAGCAGTTTAGATTATTTTTAATTAAATACAGGAATTTAAAAAAATGATTTTTAGCTGTTTAGATTATTTTTAATTAAATACAGGAATTTTAAAAAATGATTTCTAACAGTTTAAATTATTTTTAATTAAATACAGGAATTTAAAAAAATGATTTCAAGCAGTTTAAATTATTTTTAATTAAATACAGGAATTTAAAAAAATGATTTCTAACAGTTTAAATTATTTTTAATTAAATACAGGAATTTAAACAAATGATTTCTAGCTGTGTAGATTATTTTTAATTAAATACAGGAATTTAAAAAAAAATGATTTCTAGCAGTTTAGATTATTTTTAATTAAATACAGGAATTTAAAAAAATGATTTTTAGCTGTTTAGATTATTTTTAATTAAATACAGGAATTTAAAAAAATGATTTCTAACAGTTTAAATTATTTTTAATTAAATACAGGAATTTAAAAAAATGATTTCTAGCAGTTTAAATTATTTTTAATTAAATACAGGAATTTAAAAAAATGATTTCTAACAGTTTAAATTATTTTTAATTAAATACAGGAATTTAAAAAAATGATTTTTAGCTGTTTAGATTATTTTTAATTAAATACAGGAATTTTAAAAAATGATTTCTAGCTGTTTAGATTATTTTTAATTAAATACAGGAATTTAAAAAAATCATTTTTAGCAGTTTAAATTATTTTTAATTAAATACAGGAATTTAAAAAAATGATTTCTAGCAGTTTAGATTATTTTTAATAATATACAGGCATTTAAAAAAATGATTTTTAGCAGTTTAAATTATTTTAATTAAATACAGGAATTTAAAAAAATGATTTCTAGCAGTTTAAATTATTTTACATTAAATACAGGAATTTAAAAAAATGATTTTTAGCTGTGTAAATTATTTTTAATTAAATACAGGAATTTAAAAAATGATTTCTAGCAGTTTAGATTTATTTTTAATTAAATACAGGAATTAAAAAAAAATGATTTTTAGCTGTTTAGATTATTTTTAATAAAATACAGGAATTTAAAAAAATTGAATTTTAGCTGTTTAGATTATTTTTAATTAAATACATGAATTCAAAAAAATGATTTTTAGCGGTTTAGATTATTTTTGATTAAATACAGGAATTTAAAAAAATTATTTTTAGCTGTTTAGATTATTTTTAATTAAATACAGGAATTTAAAAAAATGATTTCTAGCAGTTTAGATTTATTTTTAATTAAATACAGGAATTAAAAAAATGATTTTTAGCTGTGTAGATTATATTTAATTAAATACAGGAATTTAAAAAAATGATTTTTAGCTGTTTAGATTATTTTTAATTAAATACAGGAATTTAAAAAAAATAATTTTTAGCTGTTTAGATTATTTTTAATTAAATACAGGAATTTAAAAAAATGATTTTTAGCTGTTTAGATTATTTTTAATTAAATACAGGAATTTAAAAAAATGATTTTTAGCTGTTTAGATTATTTTTAATTACATACAGGAATTTAAAAAAATGATTTTTAGCTGTGTAGATTATTTTTAATTAAATACAGGAATTTAAAAAAATGATTTTTAGCAGTTTAGATTATTTTTAATTAAATACAGGAATTTAAAAAAAATGATTTTTAGCTGTTTAAATTATTTTTTAATTAAATACAGGAATTTAAAAAAATGATTTTTAGCTGTTTAGATTATTTTTAATAAAATACAGGAATTTAAAAAAATTGAATTTTAGCTGTTTAGATTATTTTTAATTAAATACATGAATTCAAAAAAATGATTTTTAGCGGTTTAGATTATTTTTGATTAAATACAGGAATTTAAAAAAATTATTTTTAGCTGTTTAGATTATTTTTAATTAAATACAGGAATTTAAAAAAATGATTTCTAGCAGTTTAGATTTATTTTTAATTAAATACAGGAATTAAAAAAATGATTTTTAGCTGTGTATATTATATTTAATTAAATACAGGAATTTAAAAAAATGATTTTTAGCTGTTTAGATTATTTTTAATTAAATACAGGAATTTAAAAAAAATAATTTTTAGCTGTTTAGATTATTTTTAATTAAATACAGGAATTTAAAAAAATGATTTTTAGCTGTTTAGATTATTTTTAATTAAATACAGGCATTTAAAAAAATGATTTTTAGCTGTTTAGATTATTTTTAATTACATACAGGAATTTAAAAAAATGATTTTTAGCTGTGTAGATTATTTTTAATTAAATACAGGAATTTAAAAAAATGATTTTTAGCAGTTTAGATTATTTTTAATTAAATACAGGAATTTAAAAAAAATGATTTTTAGCTGTTTAAATTATTTTTTAATTAAATACAGGAATTTAAAAAAATGATTTTTAGCTGTGTAAATTATTTTTAATTCAATACAGGAATTTAAAATAATGATTTCTAGCAGTTTAGATTATTTTTAATTAAATACAGGAATTTAAAAAATGATTTCTAGCAGTTTAGATGATTTTTAATTAAATACAGGAATTTAAAAAACCTGATTTCTAGCAGTTTAGATTATTTTTAATTAAATACAGGAATTTAAAAAAAATGATTTCTAGCAGTTTAGATTATTTTTAATTAAATACAGGAATTAAAAAAAAAACGATTTCTAGCTGTGTAAATTATTTTTAATTAAATACAGGAATTTAAAAAAATGATTTTTAGCTGTTTAGATTATTTTTAATTAAATACAGGAATTTAAAAAAATGATTTCTAACAGTTTTGATTATTTTTAATTAAATACAGGAATTTAAAAAAATGATTTCTAACAGTTTAAATTATTTTTAATTAAATACAGGAATTTAAAAAAAATGATCTTTAGCTGTTTAGATTATTTTTAATTAAATACAGGAATTTTAAAAAATGATTTTTAGCTGTTTAGATTATTTTTAATTAAATACCGGAATTTAAAAAATGATTTTTAGCAGTTTAAATTATTTTTAATTAAATACAGGAATTTAAACAAATGATTTCTAGCAGTTTAGATTATTTTTAATTATATACAGGAATTTAAAAAATGATTTTTAGCTCTTTAGATTATTTTTAATTAAATACAGGAATTTAAAAAAATGATTTTTAGCTGTGTAGATTATTTTTAATTAAATACAGGAATTTAAAAAAATGATTTCTAGCAGTTTAGATTTATTTTTAATTAAATACAGGAATTAAAAAAAATGATTTTTAGCTGTTTAGATTATTTTTAATTAAATACAGGGATTTAAAAAAATGATTTTTAGCTGTTTAGATTATTTTTAATTAAATACAGGAATTTAAAAAAAATCATTTTTAGCTGTTTAGATTATTTTTAATTAAATACAGGAATTTAAAAAAATGATTTTTAGCTGTTTAGATTATTTTTAATTAAATACAGGAATTTAAAAAATGATTTCTAGCAGTTTAGATTATTTTTAATTAAATACAGGAATTTAAAACAATGATTTCTAGCAGTTTAGATTATTTTTAATTAAATACAGGAATTTAAAAAAAATGATTTTTAGCGGTTTAGATAATTGTTAATTAAATACAGGAATTTAAAAAATGATTTCTAGCAGTTTAGATTATTTTTAATTAAATACAGGAATTTAAAAAAATGATTTTTAGCTGTTTAGATTATTTTTGATTAAATACAGGAATTTAAAAAAATCATTTTTAGCTGTTTAGATTATTTTTAATTAAATACATGGATTTAAAAAAATTATTTTTAGCTGTTTATATTATTTTTAATTAAATACAGGAATTTAAAAAAATGATTTCTAGCAGTTTAGATTATTTTTAATTAAATACAGGAATTTAAAAAAATGATTTTTAGCTGTTTAGATTATGTTTAATTAAATACAGGAATTTAAAAAAATGATTTTAGCAGTTTAAATTATTTTTAATTAAATACAGGAATTTAAACAAATGGTTTCTAGCAGTTTAAATAGTTTTTATTAAATACAGGAATTTAAAAAATGATTCCTAGCAGTTTAAATTATTTTAAATTAAATACAGGAATTTAAAAATGATTTTTAGCAGTTTAAATTATTTTTAATTAAATACAGGAATTTAAAAACATGATTTTTAGCAGTTTTAATTATTTTTAATTAAATACATGAATTTAAAAAATGATTTCTAGCAGTTTAGATTATTTTTAATTAAATACAGGAATTTAAAAAATGATTTTTAGCTGTGTAGATTATTTTTAATTAAATACAGGTATCTAAAAAAAATCAATTTTAGCTGTTTAGATTATTTTTAATTAAATAAAGGAATTTAAAAAAATGATTTTTAGCGGTTTAGATTATTTTTAATTAAATACAGGAATTTAAAAAAATTATTTCTAGCAGTTTAAATTATTTTTAATTAAATACAGGAATTTAAAAAAATGATTTTTAGCTGTTTAGATTATTTTTAATTAAATACAGGAATTTAAAAAAATGATTTTTAGCTGTTTAGATTATTTTTAATTAAATAGACCATTAAAAAAATGTATTTTAGCAGTTTGAATTATTTTTAATTAAATACAGGAATTTAAAAAAATGATTTCTAGCAGTTTAAATAATTTTTAATTAAATACAGGAATTTAAAAAATGATTCCTAGCAGTTTCAATTATTTTTAATTAAATACAGGTATTTAAAAAAAATCAATTTTAGCTGTTTAGATTATTTTTAATTAAATACAGGAATTTAAAAAAATGATTTTTAGCTGTTTAGATTATTTTTAATTAAATACAGGAATTTTTAAAAATTATTTTTAGCTGTTTAGATTAGTTTTAATTAAATACAGGAATTTAAAAAAATGATTTTTAGCTGTTTAGATTATTTTTAATTATATACAGGAATTTAAAAAAATTATTTCTAGCAGTTTAAATTATTTTTAATTAAATACAGGAATTTAAAAAAATGATTTCTAGCAGTTTAAATTATTTTTAATTGAATACAGGAATTTAAAAAATTGGTTTCTAGCAGTTTAGATTATTTTTACTTTAATACATGAATTTAAAAATAATGATTTCTAGCTGTGTAAATTATTTTTAATTAAATACAGGAATTTAAAAAATGGTTTTTGCAGTTTAGATTATTTTTAATTAAATACAGGAATTTAAAAAAATGATTTCTAGCAGTTTAGATTATTTTTAATTAAATACAGGAATTTAAAAACATCATTTTTAGCTGTTTAGATTATTTTTAATTAAATACAGGAATTTTAAAAAATGATTTTTAGCTGTTTAGATTATTTTTAATTAAATACAGGCATTAAAAAAAATGATTTTGAGCAGTTTAAATTATTTTTAATTAAATACAGGAATTTAAACAAATGATTTCTAGCAGTTTAAATAATTTTTAATTAAATACAGGAATTTAAAAAATGATTCCTAGCAGTTTAAATTATTTTTAATTAAATACAGGAATTTAAAAATGATTTTTAGCAGTTTAAATTATTTTTAATTGAATACAGGAATTTAAAAAATGATTTTTAGCAGTTTTAATTATTTTTAATTAAATACATGAATTTAAAAAAATGATTTCTAGCAGTTTAGATTATTTTTAATTATATACAGGAATTTAAAAAAATGATTTTTAGCTGTTTAAATTATTTTCATTACATACAGCAATTTAAAAAAATGATTTCTAGCATTTTAAATTATTGTACATACAATACAGGACTGTAAAAGATGATTTTTAGCTGTGTAAATTATTTTTAAATAAATACAGGAATTTAAAAAATGATTTTTAGCTGTTTAGATTATTTTTAATTAAATACATGGATTTAAAAAAATTATTTTTAGCTGTTTATATTATTTTTAATTAAATACAGGAATTTAAAAAAATTATTTCTAGCAGTTTAAATTATTTTTAATTAAATACAGGAATTTAAAAAATGATTTCTAGCAGTTTAAATTATTTTTAATTGAATACAGGAATTTAAAAAATTGGTTTCTAGCAGTTTAGATTATTTTTACTTTAATACATGAATTTAAAAATAATGATTTCTAGCTGTGTAAATTATTTTTAATTAAATACAGGAATTTAAAAAATGGTTTTTGCAGTTTAGATTATTTTTAATTAAATACAGGAATTTAAAAAAATGATTTCTAGCAGTTTAGATTATTTTTAATTAAATACAGGAATTTAAAAACATCATTTTTAGCTGTTTAGATTATTTTTAATTAAATACAGGAATTTTAAAAAATGATTTTTAGCTGTTTAGATTATTTTTAATTAAATACAGGCATTTAAAAAAATGATTTTGAGCAGTTTAAATTATTTTTAATTAAATACAGGAATTTAAACAAATGATTTCTAGCAGTTTAAATAATTTTTAATTAAATACAGGAATTTAAAAAATGATTCCTAGCAGTTTAAATTATTTTTAATTAAATACAGGAATTTAAAAATGATTTTTAGCAGTTTAAATTATTTTTAATTGAATACAGGAATTTAAAAAATGATTTTTAGCAGTTTTAATTATTTTTAATTAAATACATGAATTTAAAAATATGATTTCTAGCAGTTTAGATTATTTTTAATTAAATACAGGAATTTAAAAAAATCATTTTTAGCTGTTTAAATTATTTTTAATTAAATACAGGAATTTAAAAAAATGATTTCTAGCAGTTTAGATTATTTTTAATTAAATACAGGAATTTAAAAAAATCATTTTAAGCTGTTTAGATTATTTTTAATTAAATACAGGCATTTAAAAAAATGATTTTGAGCAGTTTAAATTATTTTTAATTAAATACAGGAATTTAAACAAATGATTTCTAGCAGTTTAAATAATTTTTAATTAAATACAGGAATTTAAAAAATGATTCCTAGCAGTTTAAATTATTTTTAATTAAATACAGGAATTTAAAAATGATTTTTAGCAGTTTAAATTATTTTTAATTGAATACAGGAATTTAAAAAATGATTTTTAGCAGTTTAAATTATTTTTAATTAAATACATGAATTTAAAAAAATGATTTCTAGCAGTTTAGATTATTTTTAATTATATACAGGAATTTAAAAAAATGATTTTTAGCTGTTTAAATTATTTTAATTACATACAGGAATTAAAAAAAATGATTTCTAGCAGTTTAAATTATTTTACATACAATACAGGACTTTAAAAGATGATTTTTAGCTGTGTAAATTATTTTTAATTAAATACAGGAATTTAAAAAATTATTTTTAGCTGTTTAGATTATTTTTAATTAAATACAGGAATTTAAAAAAATGATTTTTAGCAGTTTAGATTATTTTTAATTAAATACAGGAATTTAAAAAAAATGATTTTTAGCTGTGTAAATTATTTTTAATTAAATACAGGAATTTAAAACAATGATTTCTAGCAGTTTAGATTTATTTTTAATTAAATACAGGAATTTAAAACAATGATTTCTAGCAGTTTAGATTATTTTTAATTAAATACAGGAATTTAAAAAAATGATTTTTAGCTGTTTAAATTATTTTAATTAAATACAGGAATTTAAAAAAATGATTTCTAGCAGTTTAAATCATTTTACATTAAATACACGAATTTAAAAAAATGATTTCTAGCTGTGTAAATTATTTTTAATTAAATACAGGAATTCAAAAAATGATTTTTAGCTGTTTAGATTATTTTTAATTAAATACAGGAATTTAAAAAAATGATTTCTAACAGTTTAAATTATTTTTAATTAAATACAGGAATTTAAAAAATGATTTCTAGCAGTTTAAATTATTTTTAATTAAATACAGGAATTTAAAAAAATGATTTCTAACAGTTTAAATTATTTTTAATTAAATACAGGAATTTAAAAAAATGATTTTTAGCTGTTTAGATTATTTTTAATTAAATACAGGAATTTTAAAAAATGATTTTTAGCTGTTTAGATTATTTTTAATTAAATACAGGAATTTAAAAAAATCATTTTTAGCAGTTTAAATTATTTTTAATTAAATACAGGAATTTAAAAAAATGATTTCTAGCAGTTTAGATTATTTTTAATAATATACAGGCATTTAAAAAAATGATTTTTAGCAGTTTAAATTATTTTAATTAAATACAGGAATTTAAAAAAATGATTTCTAGCAGTTTAAATTATTTTACATTAAATACAGGAATTTAAAAAAATGATTTTTAGCTGTGTAAATTATTTTTAATTAAATACAGGAATTTAAAAAATGATTTTTAGCTGTTTAGATTATTTTTAATTAAATACAGGAATTTTTAAAAATTATTTTTAGCTGTTTAGATTAGTTTTAATTAAATACAGGAATTTAAAAAAATGATTTTTAGCTGTTTAGATTATTTTTAATTATATACAGGAATTTAAAAAAATGATTTTTAGCAGTTTAAATTATTTTTAATTAAATACAGGAATTTAAAAAATGATTTCTAGCAGTTTAAATTATTTTTAATTGAATACAGGAATTTAAAAAATTGGTTTCTAGCAGTTTAGATTATTTTTACTTTAATACATGAATTTAAAAATAATGATTTCTAGCTGTGTAAATTATTTTTAATTAAATACAGGAATTTAAAAAATGGTTTTTGCAGTTTAGATTATTTTTAATTAAATACAGGAATTTAAAAAAATGATTTCTAGCAGTTTAGATTATTTTTAATTAAATACAGGAATTTAAAAACATCATTTTTAGCTGTTTAGATTATTTTTAATTAAATACAGGAATTTTAAAAAATGATTTTTAGCTGTTTAGATTATTTTTAATTAAATACAGGCATTTAAAAAAATGATTTTGAGCAGTTTAAATTATTTTTAATTAAATACAGGAATTTAAACAAATGATTTCTAGCAGTTTAAATAATTTTTAATTAAATACAGGAATTTAAAAAATGATTCCTAGCAGTTTAAATTATTTTTAATTAAATACAGGAATTTAAAAATGATTTTTAGCAGTTTAAATTATTTTTAATTGAATACAGGAATTTAAAAAATGATTTTTAGCAGTTTTAATTATTTTTAATTAAATACATGAATTTAAAAATATGATTTTTAGCAGTTTAGATTATTTTTAATTAAATACAGGAATTTAAAAAAATCATTTTTAGCTGTTTAAATTATTTTTAATTAAATACAGGAATTTAAAAAAATGATTTCTAGCAGTTTAGATTATTTTTAATTAAATACAGGAATTTAAAAAAATCATTTTAAGCTGTTTAGATTATTTTTAATTAAATACAGGCATTTAAAAAAATGATTTTGAGCAGTTTAAATTATTTTTAATTAAATACAGGAATTTAAACAAATGATTTCTAGCAGTTTAAATAATTTTTAATTAAATACAGGAATTTAAAAAATGATTCCTAGCAGTTTAAATTATTTTTAATTAAATACAGGAATTTAAAAATGATTTTTAGCAGTTTAAATTATTTTTAATTGAATACAGGAATTTAAAAAATGATTTTTAGCAGTTTAAATTATTTTTAATTAAATACATGAATTTAAAAAAATGATTTCTAGCAGTTTAGATTATTTTTAATTATATACAGGAATTTAAAAAAATGATTTTTAGCTGTTTAAATTATTTTAATTACATACAGGAATTAAAAAAAATGATTTCTAGCAGTTTAAATTATTTTACATACAATACAGGACTTTAAAAGATGATTTTTAGCTGTGTAAATTATTTTTAATTAAATACAGGAATTTAAAAAATTATTTTTAGCTGTTTAGATTATTTTTAATTAAATACAGGAATTTAAAAAAATGATTTTTAGCAGTTTAGATTATTTTTAATTAAATACAGGAATTTAAAAAAAATGATTTTTAGCTGTGTAAATTATTTTTAATTAAATACAGGAATTTAAAACAATGATTTCTAGCAGTTTAGATTTATTTTTAATTAAATACAGGAATTTAAAACAATGATTTCTAGCAGTTTAGATTATTTTTAATTAAATACAGGAATTTAAAAAAATGATTTTTAGCTGTTTAAATTATTTTAATTAAATACAGGAATTTAAAAAAATGATTTCTAGCAGTTTAAATCATTTTACATTAAATACAGGAATTTAAAAAAATGATTTCTAGCTGTGTAAATTATTTTTAATTAAATACAGGAATTCAAAAAATGATTTTTAGCTGTTTAGATTATTTTTAATTAAATACAGGAATTTAAAAAAATGATTTCTAACAGTTTAAATTATTTTTAATTAAATACAGGAATTTAAAAAATGATTTCTAGCAGTTTAAATTATTTTTAATTAAATACAGGAATTTAAAAAAATGATTTCTAACAGTTTAAATTATTTTTAATTAAATACAGGAATTTAAAAAAATGATTTTTAGCTGTTTAGATTATTTTTAATTAAATACAGGAATTTTAAAAAATGATTTTTAGCTGTTTAGATTATTTTTAATTAAATACAGGAATTTAAAAAAATCATTTTTAGCAGTTTAAATTATTTTTAATTAAATACAGGAATTTAAAAAAATGATTTCTAGCAGTTTAGATTATTTTTAATAATATACAGGCATTTAAAAAAATGATTTTTAGCAGTTTAAATTATTTTAATTAAATACAGGAATTTAAAAAAATGATTTCTAGCAGTTTAAATTATTTTACATTAAATACAGGAATTTAAAAAAATGATTTTTAGCTGTGTAAATTATTTTTAATTAAATACAGGAATTTAAAAAATGATTTTTAGCTGTTTAGATTATTTTTAATTAAATACAGGAATTTTTAAAAATTATTTTTAGCTGTTTAGATTAGTTTTAATTAAATACAGGAATTTAAAAAAATGATTTTTAGCTGTTTAGATTATTTTTAATTATATACAGGAATTTAAAAAAATTATTTCTAGCAGTTTAAATTATTTTTAATTAAATACAGGAATTTAAAAAATGATTTCTAGCAGTTTAAATTATTTTTAATTGAATACAGGAATTTAAAAAATTGGTTTCTAGCAGTTTAGATTATTTTTACTTTAATACATGAATTTAAAAATAATGATTTCTAGCTGTGTAAATTATTTTTAATTAAATACAGGAATTTAAAAAATGGTTTTTGCAGTTTAGATTATTTTTAATTAAATACAGGAATTTAAAAAAATGATTTCTAGCAGTTTAGATTATTTTTAATTAAATACAGGAATTTAAAAACATCATTTTTAGCTGTTTAGATTATTTTTAATTAAATACAGGAATTTTAAAAAATGATTTTTAGCTGTTTAGATTATTTTTAATTAAATACAGGCATTTAAAAAAATGATTTTGAGCAGTTTAAATTATTTTTAATTAAATACAGGAATTTAAACAAATGATTTCTAGCAGTTTAAATAATTTTTAATTAAATACAGGAATTTAAAAAATGATTCCTAGCAGTTTAAATTATTTTTAATTAAATACAGGAATTTAAAAATGATTTTTAGCAGTTTAAATTATTTTTAATTGAATACAGGAATTTAAAAAATGATTTTTAGCAGTTTTAATTATTTTTAATTAAATACATGAATTTAAAAATATGATTTCTAGCAGTTTAGATTATTTTTAATTATATACAGGAATTTAAAAAAATGATTTTTAGCTGTTTAAATTATTTTCATTACATACAGCAATGTAAAAAAATGATTTCTAGCATTTTAAATTATTGTACATACAATACAGGACTGTAAAAGATGATTTTTAGCTGTGTAAATTATTTTTAAATAAATACAGGAATTTAAAAAATGATTTTTAGCTGTTTAGATTATTTTTAATTAAATACAGGAATTTAAAAAATGATTTCTAGCAGTTTAGATTTATTTTTAATTAAATACAGGAATTAAAAAAAATGATTTTTAGCTGTCTAGATTATTTTTAATTAAATACAGGAATTTAAAAAAATTATTTTTAGTTGTTTAGATTATTTTTAATTAAATACAGGGATTTAAAAAAAATGATTTTTAGCTGTTTAGATTATTTTTAATTCAATACAGGAATTTAAAAAAATCATTTTTAGCTGTTTAGATTATTTTTAATTAAATACAGGAATTTAAAAACATCATTTTTAGCTGTTTAGATTATTTTTAATTAAATACAGGAATTTAAAAAAATGATTTTTAGCTGTTTAGATTATTTTTAATTAAATACAGGAATTTAAAAAGATGATTTTTAGCTGTTTAGATTATTTTTAATTAAATACAGGAATTTAAAAAAATGATTTCTAGCAGTTTAGATTATTTTTAATTAAATACAGGAATTTAAAACAATGATTTCTAGCAGTTAAGATTATTTTTAATTAAATACAGGAATTTAAAAAAATGATTTTTAGCGGTTTAGATTATTTTTAATTAAATACAGGAATTTAAAAAAATGATTTTTAGCTGTTTAGATTATTTTTAATTAAATACAGGAATTTAAAAAAATGATTTTTAGCTGTGTAAATTATTTTTAATTAAATACAGGAATTTAAAAAAAAAATGATTTTTAGCTGTTTAGATTATTTTTAATTAACTACAGGAATTTAAAAAAATTGGTTTCTAGCAGTTTAGATTATTTTTACTTTAATACATGAATTTAAAAATAATGATTTCTAGCTGTGTAAATTATTTTTAATTAAATACAGGAATTTAAAAAAATGATTTTTAGCAGTTTAGATTATTTTTAATTAAATACAGGAATTTAAAAAAATGATTTCTAGCAGTTTAGATTTATTTTTAATTAAATACAGGAATTTAAAAATAATGTTTTCTAGCAGTTTAGATTATTTTTAATTAGATACAGGAAGTTAAAAAAATAATTTTTAGCTGTTTAGATTATTTTTAATTAAATACAGGAATTTAAACAAATGATTTCTAGCTGTTTAAATTATTTTTAATTAAATACATGAATTTAGAAATAATGATTTTTAGCAGTTTAGATTATTTTTAATTAGATACAGGAATTTAAAAAAATGATTTTTAGCCGTGTAAATTATTTTTAATTAAATACAGGAATTTAAAAAAATGATTTCTAGCTGTTTAAATTATTTTTAATTAAGTACAGGAATTTAAAAAAATGATTTCTAGCAGTTTAGATTATTTTTAATTAAATACAGGAATTTAAAATAATGATTTCTTGCAGTTTAAATTATTTTTAATTAAATACAGGAATTAAAAAAAATGATTTCTAGCAGTTTAGATTTATTTTCATCGTTTAATCATTTCCGGATAATTTTATAAATAAAATAAAATCTTTAAGTTTAAAACAGATTTTTTTTATTAAATAATTTTATTAATTAGGGGCACTCTGGTTGGGTCCAAAAAGAGCAATTTTCCCAGTATAGAGGCTTTCCCTTCCATTGACTGGGACAAATTACCTTAAGTGTAGCATCTGCAAAACAGATGCTACACTTTGATCTCGGCCCGGTATTTATTTGCTCCCCCACTGAGCAAATTAGGCACAAGGCTGATTTTTAATGTGAGGAGTGAAGGGGAAATGAAGACCAACTCCCCGGGGAGTAGGGGCACCTAGATCTTATATGTGGAGTTGCCCCCACATATGGTCTTTGCTTGCAATATCTGCCAGAACAGATACTACACTTTGATCCCAGCCCGAAGGCCAGGTATTTATTTGCTCCCCCACTGAGCAAATTAGGCACAAGGCTGATTTTTAATGTGAAGAGTGAAGGGGAAATGAAGACCAACTCCCCGGGGAGTAGGGGACACCTAGATCTTATATGTGGAGTTGCCCCCACATATGGTCTTTGCTTGCAATATCTGCCAGAACAGATACTACACTTTGATCCCAGCCCGAAGGCCAGGTATTTATTTGCTCCCCCACTGAGCAAATTAGGCACAAGGCTGATTTTTAATGTGAGGAGTGAAGGAGAAATAGGGACCAACTCCCCGGGGAGTAGGGGAGCTGGATAGTGACAATTGGTATGAAGGGTTGCCCCTACATTGACTAAGGTCTTATATGTGGGGTCGCCCCCACATAGGGTCTTTGCTTGCAGTATCTGTTCCGGCAGATACTACACTTTGATCTTATATATTTTATTGCTGTCAGAAATGAACAAAAATAACAAACAACACAATTAGGGAGGGGGTGGGTTCAGGGTCTTTGTGACTATATGCCAAATGTTTGAAAGATGACTTTGGAGTCTCACTCTTGACTGGCAACATTTACCACAATACCTCATTCACTCTATGGATCTTAATCTAGCTACTGAATCCCCATCGTTTAGAGTATAAATAACATATTTACAATTGGTATAAAGAAAATATCTGTATGTTGTGTATGCATTTGTGTGTGTGTGTGTGTGTGTGTGTGTGTGTGTGTGTGTGTGTGTGTGTGTGTGTGTGTGTGTGTGTGTGTGTGTGTGTGTGCGTGTGTAAGAAAATAAAGTTCAATTTCATTATAAAAAAAGTTTTTGAATTACAGGTAAAAAGTTCGATGAGTGGGGAAAACTAGTCAAAAAGTTCAATTCAAAAATTAAAATATACGACCTACTGGGTTATTAGTAAGACCCTCCTTTACTACTCTAAGTAACTAGATCCCCCCCCCCACTGTTTTCCGGGGAACCGAAAACAAGCAGGGAGATCCCTATTCGGGGTTGGGGAGAAATACTTTCCTTCTCATCAGAGGGTATGAATTAGCAAAATGCGGGATCGGATTTTGCATGCAAAAGTATTTGATGAAACAACAAGTAAGTCAAAGATCTTACTTGTAAACAAAAAAGTGAAGCAGAGGGAATATGGTGAAGAAAAAGATGATTACACGTGAATGGATAGTCTGGTGGAAGATAAATAATCACCATATTCCCTCTGCTTACCTTCGAAACTCCGCGGATTAAGGACTATCCACTTATCAAGTGTTTCGTTTTCAAATTAAGTATGTTTCTAACTCTTTTTCAAA
Organism: Euprymna scolopes; assembly: GCF_053919585.1. Classification (NCBI taxonomy): domain Eukaryota; kingdom Metazoa; phylum Mollusca; class Cephalopoda; order Sepiida; family Sepiolidae; genus Euprymna; species Euprymna scolopes. The sequence continues at coordinate 128,397,331 of NC_136527.1, read as the reverse complement.
GTGTTTTTTAACATATTTTATTAACTGTTTGCTCTTATTATAAGCTCTATCTCCTATTTGGTTTTATCGAGCTTTTACATCTGGCTGAGATAACTTTTTTTTTAACATGTTTTATTAAATGTTTGCTCGTAAATTTTTTATTTTATATTTAACTTTATCATTTTTTTCTCTCTCTCCTTTTTCTTCCTAGATCTAGAGTGAAAAGCACATCTTATTTTTCTTTTATTAATATTATTTTTTTCCTTGTACACATTTTTGTGAATTATTCCATGGATTTCTGCCTTTGGATTATTATGGACCATCTTCTTCCAATTACGGGATGTCTTTGGATTTTACTTGTACAAATGGAAATTCTTTTAACTTTCTTGAAGTTTTACATTTGGATTTTACCGTCACTGGATTTTTTATCTTCAACCAGACTATCCATTCACGTGTAATCACCTTTTTCTTTACCATATTCCCTCTGCTTAACTTATTTTGTTTTCAAGTAAGCTCTTTGACTTACTTGTTGTTTCATCAAATACTTCTGCATGCAAAATCCGATCCTGCATTTTGCTAATTCCTACCCTCTGAAGAGAAGGAGAGTATTTCTTCGAGACTCCACGGATTAAGGGCTATCCATTTATCTAGTGTTTACTTTTCAGATTAAATATGTTTTTAACTCATTTCAAAGTGTTTTTTTACATATTTTATTAACTGTTTGCTCATATATATATATCCCGTTTTATGTTTTTTTTAATCAGAGATTTACTTCTCCTAAAAATGTTGCCTTCACCACGGCTTACGGGAGTCCTCTCCACCCCAGCACACACATACATACACACAACCACACACTTTTTAATCCTTCAGAGAGACTAGCCACCCTCCTCACCAGACAAGTCTATTAGGGGAATCAGTTTAGTCGCCGGTGACCCGACCATGAGCCAGGTAGTACTGCATTACATGGTACCAGTAGCATATGACATGACCTGACACACGAGTATATATATATATATATATATATATATATATATACATATATATACACACATATATACATATATATAACATATATATATGCATATATATAACATATATATATATATATATATATATAATATAAAGCTGTGTGTGTGTGTGTGTGTGTGTGTGTGTGTGTGTGTGTGTGTGTGTGTGTGTGGTCGAATAGGCTCCTATATGGTTGACTATTTTAAAAAACTGATTACATATAATGATAGAAGATGTACCGAGACACAGGAATGGGTATGTTTGATCTGGCAGAACTGTGGTTCATTAAAATTGTGGGGTCTGCGTTCGCGCCTGGTCCACATAATGATGATTGCAACGTTTTGTCAGATGAGTGCCACTCTCTCAGACATGAGTCCAAATACCTGAGGGAGTATCTATACAAAGATAATGTTACAGAGTTTTAGCTTTATACGAGAGCTATGTCTTTCTCTCGGTTCAAAATGTTGAGATCCAGCAACAAGCAAGAGCAAGATAGCCAGCAACAATTTAAACTGCAGACCAGCTTAATGCGGGTACGGGTCTCCCGTTTATGTTTTTTTTTAATCAGAGATTTGCTTCTCCTAAAAATGTTGCCTACACCACGGCTTACGGGAGCCTTCTCCACCCCAACACACACATACATACACATAAACATGTCCAAAACTGAAGGAGTCTGCTTGCTTTTTTTTTGTGTATATATATATGTGTATGTATATATATATTATATATATATATGTGTGTATGTATATATAAGTGTGTGTATATATATATATGTGTATGTATCTATATATACGTGTGTATGTATATATATGTGAATGTATATATATATGTGTGTGTGTGTATAAATATGTGTATATGCATATATATATATGTGTATGTATATATATATGTGTATGTATATATATACATATATGTGTTTGTATGTATATATATGTATATATATGCATGTATATATATATGTGTGTGTGTATGTATATATATGTATATATATGCATGTATATATATATGCGTATGTATATATATAAATAAATATATATGTGTATGTATATATATATGTGTATGTATATATATATGTGTATGTATATATATGTCCAAAACTGAAGGAGTCAGCTTGCTTTTTTTTGTGTATGTATATATATGTGTATATATATATATATATATATATATATGTGCGTGTGTATATATATATGTGCATGCATATATATATATGTGTATATGTATATATATGTGTAAGTATATATATATATGTGTGTGTTTATGTCTATATATGTGTATGTATATATATATGTGTGTGTGTATGTATATATGCATGTATGTGTATGTATATGTCTGTATGTATATATATGTGTATATATATATGTGCGTGTATATATATGTGCATGCATATATATATATGTGTATATGTATATATATATGTGTAAGTATATATATATGTGTGTGTATATATATATGTGTATATGTATATATATATGTGTGTTTATGTATATATATGTGTATGTATATATATATGTGTGTGTGTATGTATATATGCATGTATGTGTATGTATATGTCTGTATGTATATATATGTGTATGTATGTAGATATATATATATGTGCATGTATGTATATGTGTGTATATATATATATATATATATATATATATATATATATATATATATATATATATATAGTGTGTGTGAGAGAGTTTGTGCTTACCAGGGGTAAAGCAAAAATTATCAATCCACGTTCAAGGTTCAGAAAGTTGCCAAAGACAGCGTCCCTTCGTTGCAGAAGCGCCTGATCGAAAGTCTTTATGGTCGATTCTTTAAATAATCTTTTATTTTCATAGACCCCGCCATTGGCAATGATCCCATACAGCTTCGCAATTCCTCGGGCGGTTCCGTATCCATTAAAACTGCTGCAGGGTATCTGACGGAATTCAACATCCTCGTAGAGAAGATCAAGATTTTTGCCCTTAAAAAATTTAAAAAATTGTATAAAATTAAGAAAACGAATAAAATATAGTAAAATCGATATTTCATTCTGACTAGCATATGTAAAAAAAAAAAAAAAAAACTTTATTTGTTCATTTAATGAATAAAATATTGAAACCAGTTGCAATTAATAAAAAAAGTTGCATAAAACAGCAAAACAAATACATAAAAATCGATATTTTATTCTTACTAGCATATGAATTTATTTAGTTAGGAATAAAAAAAATTAAGACCAGTTACATAAAATAGGAAAACAAATAAATACAAAAAGGTGGATATTTGATTCCAACTAGCATATAAATTTAATTGTTCATTACCAAAATAAAAAATAAAAAAGTTGCATAAAACAAGAAAACAAACTCATAAAAATCGATATTTCATTCTGACTAGCATATGAATTTATTTACTAATGAATAAAAAAATTAAAACCAGTTACATAAAATAGGAAAACAAATAAATACAAAAAGGTGGATATTTGATTCCGACTAGTATATGAATTTACTTGTTCATTAAATTAATAAAAGATAAAAAGAGTTGCATAAAACAGGAAAACAAATACATAAAAATCGATATTTCATTCTGACTAGCATATGAATGTATTTAGTTAGGAATAAAAAATTAAAACCAGTTACATAAAATAGGAAAACAAATAAATACAGAAAAGTTGATATTTGAGTCACACTAGCATATAAATTTAATTGTTCATTAAATTAAAAAAAAATAAAAATAGTTGCATAAAACAGGAAAACAAAAACATTTTTTTTATTTAATCTTTTTTTTTTAACACATGGTATTTATTTATATTACATTTAAACTTCTGCATATAAGTACAGCCAGCGAAGCAGGCAGCAGGGATGGAATTCCAGAGTCTTTATAAGGGCTAAACATGTGTTAAAAAAAAAAAAGTTTAAATAAAAAAATGTTTTCTCCCCTCAAACAGCTAGACTCTGGAATTCCCTTCCTGCTGCCTGCTTCGTTGGCTGTACTTATGTGCAGAAGTTTAAATGTAATATAAATAAATACCATGCTTGTCTTTTCTAGACATGGTTCCTAAATAGTAGGCCCTTACGTCCAAGTGGCGATTTGCTTTGTAAGGGGTGAACATGTATTTAAAAAAAAAGATTAAATTCAAAAATGTTTTCTTCCCTCAAACAGCTAGACTTTGGCATTCCCTTCCTGCTGCCGGCTTCTCTTGCTGTACTGATATGCAGAAGTGTAAATGTAATATAAACAAATATCTTGTTAATCTTTCCTAGACATGATCCCAAATAGTAGCCCCTTACGTCCAAGTGGTGGAGGGGTGAAAATGTATTTAAAAAAAAAAAAAAGATTAAATAAAAAAATGTTTTCTTCCCTCAAACAGCTAGACTCTGGAATTCCCTTCCTGCTGCCAGCTTCCCTGGCTGTACTGATATGCAGAAGTTTAAATGTAGTATAAATAAATACCATGCTTGTCTTTTGGTAATCTCCAAAAATACCGTTAGGGCTTACAATATGGCCGCCAGAAGAGTCACGTGATCCGGTTGATCCAAAACATGAATCGCCGTATTACGAAACCGGAAAACGCAAATTTAAAGCAAACTTTGACAAACAAGCATAATAATTAAGTACAAAAACAGTTTTTCAATATCATAATAATAAATAATTTATTTAGAACGGTCATTTAATTTTTTGTTGAGAAACAATCACAGTTTGTTTGTTTTTTGAAACAGTGTTTATAAAAAATATTTTATTCAGAGTTTTTCATAAAAATGGTATTTAAAACAAGGTGTTCATTTTTTTTAAGATGTAATGTTATAAAAATATGATGTAAAAAAAAACAGTTTATATTTTTAATTTTCATTTTATAAATTTAGACAGAAGAGATGGAGGCGATGCAACAAATTAGCTCACAAAATTTATTTGGGCCGACTCTTTCACGTGCGTAGACATTTTGTAAACATTGTTTTTAAAAAATAAAAAATAATACTTCTATTATGTTTTAAACGACTGTAATAGTTTATTTTGGAAGTATATTTCATAAAGAAAATTGACAACCCACTTTAAAAACAGAAATTACGAGTTTTATATATTTTATTCGCAGTTTTTTGTTGGGGGTGTCAAAAATTGCGCCTAAAATTCTGATACACCTAGTCGACCACTTGTTTGTTCTGAATAAAATACTTTTTATAAACACTGTTTTAACTAAAAACAACCTAAGATTGTTTCTCAAAGTTTGCCTATTTTTATAACAACATTATATCAACAAAAAATTAAATACAAACAAATTGTGATTGTTTGTCAAAGTTTGCCTTCAAGGCTGCGTTTTCCATTTGCACGATTCATGTTTTGGATCAACCCGATCACGTGACTCTTCTGGCGGCCATGTTGTAAGCCCTAACGGTATTTTTGGAGATTACCTGTCTTTTCTAGACATGGTTCCTGAATAGTAGGCCCCTACGTCCAAGTGGCGATATGGGGTGAACATGTGTTAAAAAAAAAAAAAAAAAATTCTTGATTTTTCTTACCATCAATTCTATAACAGGTGACTTCGCTGTTTTGTAATAACCTTTGACATCAATAAGGGAATGTATAAAAACTCTCAAAACTTCCTTACTTAGAAAATGGTGATACTGCTGCCAAAAAGTTTGGGAATGTAAACGTGCGACTATTCTGTGTTGTTCCCAGGTTGGAGCACCTTGGAAAAAATCGATACCTGAAATAAAAATAAAACTGTTAAAGATATAATTTTTTACTAGGTAGTCACCACTTATCAAGGCCCAGGAGCCACTCGGGGATAAGGGTTATTGTGTGTACAGTACGTTAGTGTTGGAGATCTGATAAAGTGTCTTACTTAAGGAGGCGGTTCATCAGGAATTTGTTCACATTGGACTTGAAGGCATCCAGGTTGTAGTCAGGTGGGAAACAGGCAACCGGAACAGAGTTTCACGGGCGGGCACTTCTAAGAAAGAAGCTTTGTTCATGGAATCTACGTTTTGATTTTGGCATAGATAAGGAGTGGGGAAAATTTTTGACAGTGGTTTCAGCTAGACAGGTGTTTTTTGTGAAAGATTGGCGAGGAAGGACCAGAGATTCGAGTTCAGACGAGCACCTACCATGTTAGTAACGATAAAACAAGCACAGGCTCACAACGTCTGTCCTGTGGGAGAGAGGTTGCAGGGAAGAGAAAAGGGCATCACCCACTAAGTCACAAAGCCTATTTTTTGTTCAACGCCGGGCTGAAATGCTACTATATATATATATATATATATATATATATATATATATATATATATATATATATATTTTCATGCCAGGTCATGTTATATGCTACTGGTATCATGTAACCCAGTACTACCTGTCTCATGGTCGGGTCACCGGCGACTAAACTGGTTCCCCCACCAAACTTGTTTGGTGAAGAGGGTGGCTAGTCTCCCCAAAGAATTAAAAACAAGACCTTCCAAAGGGCGAATTAACCCATTTTCAGGGTCAACGGCCAACTAGCACTGTGTGTCTTTGTGTGTGTATGTATGTGTGTGTTGGGGTGGAGAGGGCTCCTGTAAGCTGTGGTGATGGCAACCTTTCTAGGTGAAGCAAATCTCTAATTTAAAAAAAAACATAAAGCGGGAGACCAGTACCCGCATTAAGCTGGAGTTTAACTTGTTGCTGGCTATCTTGCTCTTGCTTGTTGCTTGATATCAACGTTTCGAATCGAGAAAGAGACTTAACTGTCGTACAAAGCTAACACTCTGTAACATCATCTGTGTACAGTTACTCCCTGAGGCATTTGTCTATTAAAATGGCCCTGTGGCGATGGAAGTCATTTTTGGGCTCATGGAATTTAAGTGCCTGAGAGAGTGGCACTCGTCTGACAAGACGTTGCAATCATATATATATATATATATATATATATATATATATATATATATATATATATATATATATATATATATATATATTAAGTAATGTGATTGATAATTTTAAATTAAAAATCAAATTATAATTAAATTAAAAATCCGTTTCATAAGAAGGAACAACAACAAAATCAATTATCTGTACGATCGTTTCGGAAAACAATGCTTTTTATTGTGGTAGACATCAAGTTACGTACAACAATTATTACATATAGTTTTTTAATAAGCATGGTCTCCTCGTCAGCAAATTTTGAAGAAATATTGCTAGTTTTTAGTTGCCAAATATAGTTGGATAGAGTAGTTTGGTTTGACAGAGAGTTATTTTTAAAAGAATGTTTGTGCGTTGAAATTCTATGTTTTATTAGGCCAGATGTGGAACCAAATATATTTCCTCTTGCTTATTGTGATTATTTTCCGTTAGGTCTGGTGCTGGATTATTATATGGTGGGTTTGTTTGTAATTGATCGGTAGATTGGTTTAAGTTGGTGTCATTATTTAATCTGGTAGTTGAGTTATGGCTGTTAATAGGTTCTTGTAGATTTGGAGTTTTTGATACTGTGCAGCTATAGATAACATTTTTAATTTTACATGAGCCTTGTAGGGGACATTTATTTTTTCTTCTACAGTTACAGTCTGATATATTTTGTATAGTTGTATTTTGTAGTTTATTAATTTTCTTATTATTAGAGCTAATTATTTTCTGATGAAGGTTAGGCATAGTAGAGTAAGAGACTTTGATTGTGTTCTTATTGAAAATTTTATTATATCTATGGAGGGCTTTAAAGTTCTTATCTAATATTTTAAAAAAATTCTCTGGCTATGTTTGTCTCTAGGCTTTTTGAATATGGAGGGTTGAACCATAGGGTCTCCTTATGTCTATTCTTACGTTTACGGGTTTTGGTTTGCTGTTTATTTGTATTATTATCTAATATTTGTGGTCTGGTTTTTTTTTTTTTGTCTCTTGGTTATTTTTCTTAACTCGCATACGGGAAGACATTGCCATATTATATGTTATTACGCTCTTAATAGGTTTATTTTCAATGCAGTTTATGTTTCTATCATTTTTATTTATGAATTTAATTTGCGAATTATATTCAGAGTTTTTAGGGCTTCATTGTAATATTTTTCATTTTTGATATATATTGCAAACCATATAAACCAGGAGATAAATTCTGTGCACTATGTACAAAAGAGACCCTAAAAATTTTAAAATATGAAGATATAAAAAATGCAACCACACTATTACATTCATAAACGTTGGTTTAAATTTAATAAATATAAACCACCTTAAATCATTAAAAATTACTTATTAGTAAAAATAGATTACAATTTTTTTTTTTTAATAAATTAAGTTAGACCAATTATCGATTTTTTCCAAGGCTCATGGAATTTAAATACCTGAGAGAGTGGCACTCGTCTGACAAGACGTTGCAATCATCATATATATATATATATATATATGACGCTCCACGATATTTCCCGAAGCCAGAGTTGCACCAAAAGAAGGTCATGCTAACTGTTTAATGGCCTGCAATCGGTCTCAGCCATTACATTTTTTTTTAATGTAGGCGAAACCATATATCTATATATCTATAAAAGTGAAAGTGTCTGTCTGTCTTCGGCCAGCAATTTGGCTGTTAAGGGGTCAAAGTTCAATGATTTGATGTTTGAGAACTCTACCAAACTTCTCTGCCAATTTTCGGTATAAAACTTGAAATTTTAGAAATAGGTCCCTTGGACATGGATTTAACTTAATAACTTGATCTGAGCCCGGAACCATAAAGCAAATACACTATAACAGTCAATATAATCGGGATTAAAATTCATTTATAGAAAAATAAAAAATATAAAACTATAAGAGACAATGAACTCGGGGTAAATAATCATAGTAAAATATGAAATGTGGTTAAGAAAAAGTAAATATGAAATATGGTCAAAAAATAGTTCATGATAAAATATGAAATGTGGTAAAGAAACAGTTCATCATAAAATATGAAATGTGGTCAAGAAATAGTTCATGGTAAAATATGAAATGTGGTTAAAAAATAGTTCGTGATAAAATATGAAATGTGGTCAAGAAATAGTTCATGATAAAATATTAAACGTGGTTAAAAAATAGTTCGTGGTAAAATATGAAATGGGGTTAAGAAATATTTCATGGAAAATATGAAATGTGGTCAAGAAATAGTTCAGGATAAAATATGAAATGTGGTTAAGAAATAGTTCATGATAAAATATTAAATGTGGTCAAGAAATAGTTCATGGTAAAATATAAAATGTGGTTAAGAAATATTTCATGATAAAATATGAAATCTGGTTAAGAAATAGTTCAAGGTAAAATATTAAATGTGGTCCAGAAATAGTTCATGGTAAAATATGAAATGTGGTAAAGAAATATTTCATGGTAAAATATGAAATGTGGTTAAGAAATAGTTCATGATAAAATATGAAATGTGGTCAAGAAATAGTTTATGGTAAAATATGAAATGTGGTCAAGAAATAGTTCATGATAAAATATGAAATGTGGTTAAGAAATATTTCATGGGAAAATATGAAATGTGGTTAAGAAATAGTTCATGATAAAATATGAAATGTGGTTAAGAAATAGTTCATGATAAAATATGAAATGTGGTTAAGAAATAGTTCATGATAAAATATGAAATGTGGTTAAGAAATAGTTCATGATAAAATATGAAATGTGGTTAACAAATATATCATGGGAAAATATGAAATGTGGTCAAGAAATAGTTTATGGTAAAATATGAAATGTGGTCAAGAAATAGTTCATGATAAAATATGAAATGTGGTTAAGAAATATTTCATGGGAAAATATGAAATGTGGTCAAGAAATAGTTCATCGAAAATATGAAATGTGGTCAAGAAATAGTTCATGGAAAATATGAAATGTGGTTAAGAAATATTTCTTGATAAAATATGAAATGTCGTTAAGAAATAGTTCAAGGTAAAATATTAAATGTGGTCCAGAAATAGTTCATGGTAAAATATGAAATGTGGTAAAGAAATATTTCATGGTAAAATATGAAATGTGGTTAAGAAATAGTTCATGATAAAATATGAAATGTGGTTAAGAAATAGTTCATGATAAAATATGAAATGTGGTTAAAAAATATTTCATGGTAAAATATGAAATGTGGTCAAGAAATAGTTTATGGTAAAATATGAAATGTGGTCAAGAAATAGTTTATGGTAAAATATGAAATGTGGTCAAGAAATAGTTCATCGAAAATATGAAATGTGGTCAAGAAATAGTTCATGGAAAATATGAAATGTGGTCAAGAAATAGTTCATCATAAATTATGAAATGTGGTTAGGAAATAGTTCCTGGTAAAATATGAAATGTGGTTAAGAAATATTTCATGGTAAAATATGAAATGTGGCCAAGAAATAGTTCAGGATAATATATCAAATGTGGTCAAGAAATAGTTCATGATAAAATATGAAATGTGGTCAAAAAATAGTTCATGGTAGAATAAGAAATGATGTTGAGAAATAGTTCATGGTAAAATATGAAATGTGGTCAAGAAATATTCTATGATAAATTATGAAATGTGGTTAAGAAATAGTTCATGGGAAAATATTAAATGTCCTTAAGAAATTGTTCATTGTAAAATATTAAATGTGGTTAAGAAATAGTTCATGGTAAAATATGAAATATGGTTGAGAAATATTTTATGGTAAAATATGAAATGTTAAGAAATAGTTGATGCAAATTTTGGAACATGGATTATAAAATGTTGATGCAAAAATATAAATTATAGATTATGAAACGGTGATACAAAAATATGAAATCTGGATTAAAAAAGTTGATTGAAACTATGAAATGTGGATTATATAATGTCAATGCAAATATACGATATACAAAAATGAAAAAAGTACTAATTTGTAAAAATAATGATATAATATTTTTCATTTACAGAATGAAGAATTGGTAAAACGGATTAGGTTTAGTTTTGAAAACTAAAATAGTCGATGTAATCGGGGTAAAAATTCATTCATAAGATCATAAGATATAAAAAATGAAAAAAATTGAAAAATTTTTAAAAATAAGTAAATTAATATTTTTTATGTAAAAACAAAATGAGGAATTCGTAAAACTGATTAGGTTTAGGTTCTAATATTATAATGATATTATAATCATATATATAATAATATTATAACAATATAATCGGGAAAAATTCATTTATAAGATATACAAAAATAAAAAACACTATAATAGTCAATATAATCAAGAAAAATTTATTTATAAGATATACAAAAATAAAAAACACTATAATAGCCAATATAATCGGGAAAAATTTATTTATAAGATATACAAAAATAAAAAACACTATAATAGCCAATATAATCGGGAAAAATTTATTTATAAGATATACAAAAATAATAGTCAATATAATCGAGAAAAATTTAAAAAATAAAAACACTATAATAGTCAATATAATCGAGAAAAATTTTAAAAATAAAAAAACACTATAATAGTCAATATAATCGAGAAAAATTCATTTATAAGATATACAAAAATAAAAAACACTATAATAGCCAATATAATCAGGAAAAATTCATTTATAAGATAAGTCAAGTATCATGCTTCAATTGTGCTTTTAAAAAAAACCTATTCCGAACGCGCCTCTGTCATATTGAAGAACCTACTGTTGATTTTATGAAATAACTTTTCTGTATAATAGCTTGGATTAAAGTTTTAAATGCAAAAGTCAAATATCAAAGTTCAATTGTGCACTAAACAGAAACATTTACATCGAACGCGCCCCTGTCATATCAAAGAACCTACTGTTGATTATATGAAATAACTTGGATAGTTCGGGAAAAATTCATTTATAAGATATACAAAAATAAAAAACACTATAATAGTCAATTTAATCGGAGTAAAAATTCATTCAATACAGAAAAAAATAAAAAGTAAAAAATTATAATAGTCAATGAAAAAAACTCCATAACAGTCAATATAATCGGGGTAAAAATTGATTCGTAGAATATAGAAAAATTAAAATCATTATAACAGTCAATGTAATCGAGGTAAAAATTCATTTAGAAAATATACAACAATGAAAAAACACTATAACTGTCAATATAGTCGGGGTAAAAATTCATTTATAGAATATAAAAAATAAAAAAATAAAACGCTATAACATGCAATGTAATCCGGGTAAAAATTAATTTATAAAATATACAAAAATAAAAAAAAATAAAACGCTATAACATGCAATGTAATCCAGGTAAAAATTAATTTATAAAATATACAAAAATAAAAAAATAAAAAACTATAAAAGTCAATGTAATCGAGGTAAACATTAATTTAGAAAATATACAAAAATGAAAAGAAAATACACTATAACAGTCAATAAAATCGGAGTAAAAATTCATGTTTTAAATATAGAAAATTTTCAAAATAAAAAACTATAATAGTCAATCGGGGTAAAAATCCATTTATAAAATATAAAAAAAAAAAAGAAAAAAGAAAAACTACTTACCAAATGGTTCACTGATCTCTTGTCGGAATATTTGATCGAATGTTCGATTTTTGGGGTCAGCCTTCATGATAAGTGCATCAACATAAATTCCCCACGTAAGCAGATGATAGCCAAATTGGCTTCCTGTAAAAAGAAAAAAAATATATATACAAATAGTTTAATACCTTTCTGCCTCATAAAGGGGGCTAAAAAAATTTATATGTAGGTTACCCGGACATGAGTCAAACATTTATATATATATATATATATATATATATATATATATATATATATATATATATATATATATATATATATATATATATATATATATATATATATAAATGTTTGACTCATGTCCGGGTAACCTACATATAAATTTATAATATAATATATATATATATATATATATATATATATATATATATATATATATATATATATATATATATATATATATATATATATACTCGGGTTTTTTATTCAAAAGTAATGGACTAATGAATTCAACGAGGTTGTTAGATAGTGCTCAATAAAAAGAGCTGATAATACTTGTTTATTGTTATATAAACATGCTCACATGAAATCAAATGAAAATTACAATTAAATTTACCAAAATGATCCAAGATGGTAAAATTAAAGTATATCATAAATATTAAAGAAATAGTATTTATAAAATTATCTCAGCCAGGTGTAAAAGCAATAAAACCAAAAAGGAGATAGAGCTTATAATATGAGCAAACAGTTAATAAAATATGTTAAAAAACACTTTGAAATTTTTTTTTTTACACAGTGATCACCACTTATCAAGGCCCGGAAGCCACTCAGGGATAAGGGTTATTGCAAGTACATTACGTTAGTGTGGAGATTTGATGAAGTGTTTAATTAAGGGGGCGGTTCATTAGGAATTTGTTAACATTGGACTTGAAGACATCCAAGTTGTAGTCAGATGGGAAGCAGGCAGACGGAACAGAGTTCCACAGGCGCGCAGTTCTAAGAAAGAAGCTTTGTTCATGGAATCCGCGTTTTGATTTAGGCACAGATATAGAGTGGGGGAAATTTTTGACAGTGGATTCAGATAGACGGGTGTTTTTTGTGAAAGATTGGTGAGGGGGGACCAGAGATTGGAGTTCAGACGAGCACCTGCCATGGAAATAACGATAAAACAAGGATGTGAGCATGTTTATATAACAATAAACAAGTATATATATATATATATATATATATATATATATATATTACCATCTTTGATATATATATATATATATATATATATATATATATATATATATATATATATATATATATATATATGTGGGAGAGAGGTTGCAGGCTAGAGAAAAGAGCATCCCCCACTAAGCCACGAAGTCTATTTTGTACTCTGTCAAGGCAGGATAGGCTGTTTTTAGCAGCTCCTGCCCAGATATGGCAGCAGTATTCCATCCTTGGACATACTTGGCTTTTATATAGATAGAGAATTGCATCAGTAGTGAGATATCTTCTGGAGCGGTAGAAGGATCCCACCATCTTTCCAGCGACCTTGGCAACAGATTGATGTACATGTTCCATTTCAGATCAGGAGTAAAGGTCAAACCCAGAAGCTTGTCAAAACACGGGGCCTCCCCCAGACGAAAGCCATCCATCACAATTGATGCCAGCTGGGGATCAGAGCGTTGATGATGTAAGGAAAGGAGTTTGGTTTTGGATGCATTAAAGGTAAAATGAGTTAAAAACATATTTAAACTGAAAAGGAAACACTAGATAAATAATTTTAATATATATAGATATACATATGCATATAAAGTTATGAACAGTACATAGGACCCGGTTGAATTGCTAGTATATATATATATATATATTTATATATTGAAATTGACAATAATAGACAGATATAACTGTATTTACATAATAAAATGAATATATATATATATATGTATATATATACATATATATAATTTAAAGGGATTAGAACAGTAGTCTAAAGAGCAGAGTGTATTTTAATGTGATACTAAAATTACTAATTTAATTAAAATACAGGAAAGAAAAGTGCTCGTTGTAATTCAGATATATAATAAGCTCGATAGGTAAATATATTAGAGCTACTTTAATATTTAGTAATGTGATTGATAATTTAAAATTCAAATTAGAATTAAAAATTAAAAATCTGTTTCATAAGAAGGAACAACAACAAAGGCAATAATTTGTACGATCGTTTCGGAAACGATGTTTTTATTGTGATAGACATTAAGTCATGGACAATAATTTTGACGTATAGTTTTTTTTTTTAAACAAAGTCTCCTCATCAGCAAAAGTATTGGGTGGGTTTTTTATATGCAAAAGACACCATAAATAAACCTAGCAATTTTTAAGTAAGGCAGGAAAAAATTAAAATAAAAAGGAAAATATTTACTTGATAAGAAAAGTAATATGGGTTGAGAATAAAAAATAGAATAAAATTATAAATTTGAATTTGGTTTGAATATAAGGTTATAATAATATGTTTTTAATAAAAGATAAAAAATCATATATATATATATATATATATATATATATATATATATATATATATATATATATAAACTATATGTCAAAATTATTGTCCGTGGCTTAATGTCTATCAACATAAAAACATCGTTTCCGATCAGCGTTTCTTTAAGTATATGTGTGTGTATGTACGCATGTGGGTGCTCGTGTGAACGGCCGCAAGCTAACCCTCTCCAAGCACTTAACAACAAAAAAAATCAAATAGATAAATCGAATCATAGCCCCCCCTCGCCTCCCAACCTAAGCGAACAGCCAATAGGTCAAGACATACTTATCAAGAAATCATCTCACCAACGAGGCGCTAACAACCTAAACCTTAGGACTCGAAATTTAAAGTAACCCCCTCCTCCTACCCCCACATATCTCCCTCCCCCTCCATGTATCACTATGCCCTCAGCCACACCAGAGATTAACTTCCCAGACCCCCCACAACCACCTAATGTCCTTAAACTCCAAAACTAAAACAATTACCGCCATACCAAGCACCACCTTCCGACTTCTCCCCTTGTTCCCTTCCTCTTTCTCCGCTTTTCTCTCGCGCCCCTCCCCTTACACTAGTTCCACCATAAACGAACATTTCTGTGAAAGTCTGAGGAAGCTAAAAAACGGCACACTTTGCCCAGTCCAAAATAAATGTCTAACAAAAAGCGTAGTTTATCAAGCAACAATATTTGCGAAAGAAAAACCGAATAACAAGAAATATTACATAGGCATGACTTCCTTAGATTTCAAAACCCGATACTATGACCACAAAAGCACATTCAAAAATAAAAAAACAGCGTATAAAAACAACACTAGCGAATAAATATTGGGAACTCAAAGAAAGCGGACATTCGCCGGTAGTCGAATGGAAAATAATGAGACAAGCTACCACATGCAGACATTTAGACGACCCATGTAAATTATGCCTCCATGAAAAATTTTCTATCCTGTACTTTAAAGAACCTCGAAATCTATTAAACTGTAGGCGGGAAATAGCAAACAACTGTGTTCACAAAATAAAACTTACTCTAGGATAGCGATACAAAATAGCTTTAAAACTAACAATAACAATAGGAAAAAAAAAACAAAAAAAAACAAATAAATAAATTAGATAAACATGAATATACATAAACGATCACATACATATATATATATATATATATATATATATACATATATATATATATATATATATATATATATATATATATATATGTATATATGTATATGCATGTGCATTGTTGTGTGCACATAGGTATATTTATATGTATAAAAAAAAAAAAAAGGAGAACGACCACCTAAAACCACTAACCTAGTTCTAAAACAGATCCTTTGTTTGATAAAATGCATGCCCATTGGCTGGTAGGAAGGGGCGCAGTGGATACTAGAAAGCTGATTGGCCGACTAGAAATCCTCAACATATATAAAAACAAGAAGCAACGACAGAATTCGCGCATAAGCCTGACGAATCCTATAGTTGGATGAAACGCAGAATATTCAGTGTAGCTTAATCGCCATATATATTTTATAAATTACTAACTAGCTCTACCTACGTATTGAGCACTTTTGAAGTAAATACTTAAAGTTTACGCATAAATCTATACTTTCGTATATTAAATTTATGCGAATAAATGAAGTAGTTATATATATATATATATATATGCGTGTGTGTGTGTTTGTGTGTGTATGATAATATATATATGATAATATCATATTTATATTTACATGGAAATCTATATATATACATATATATACATAATATATATGTATATATATGATAATATATATATATGATAATTTATATATATATATATATATATATATATGATAGTGTATATATATATATATATATATATATATATATATATATATATATATATATATAAATAAGAATAACTAAGGTAAGCTTACTTACGTTTAAACCATCCACCCATTTCCAGTTCTAAAAATTCGTCTGTTTCATGCCTCCCCCCTGCTAACAATATATTTGTTTCAACTTATTTGAACTTTTTTTTTCCTAACGAATAAATGTAATTTAAATCCGTTGAGTTAAAAAAAATGATTTCCATGTAAATATAAATATGCACTATAAATTTAAATACAACTATAATCATTTTCATAACCATACTAGACTACCCGTGGCCCGTTGGGTCAGTATGTTATATTAGTTATGGAATTAATGTATGAGCGTGACACTTGTGATGTAAAGAAAATAGTTTTTTGTGATGTAACAGACATATTTCTATGAACGTATATTAAAATGAAAAAAGAATATAGATAGATTTCTATGAGTCGTTCAGTTTATTATAATTGATTTTTTTTTTAATTTACAGTTACTGAATTATAAGTGGTTGACCATACTTATAGGTAAATGTGCACTGAACAGATACCATAATACTTATTATAGTTAAATTCAAATTTTGATATATCTGCTTTTTTTTTACATCTTTCATTTCTGTATTACGTTTAAGTTATTTTAAACCCCACTCTTGCCATGTTGAATAATAATTTCGAAATAATAACGTTAATATTTCAGCGTCCCAATTGTTCTTTTGTTTTTTGTTTATTTTAACCCCCACTCTTCTCATGTTAAATAATAAGTTCTGATTATTTAAAAATAAAAAAAAGTTATACCCATAGAATTATAACTGGTTCGCCATACGTATAGGTAAATGTGCACTGAACAGATACCATAATACTTAAAGTTAAATTCAAATTTTGATATATCTTTTAGTTTAATCGGAACGCATGATATATCTTTTAGTTTAATGGGACGCTGAAAACGTACACAGCAAAACAATACGTTTTATTGTCACGTAAATCGGCGTTGTAAAATGCTCTTATGTTTGTCAACGGGTTAAATTGGATTTACTGTAAGAGAATTGCGTTAAAATAACTTAAACATAATACGGAAATGAATAATTGTAACAAAAAAAGTAGAAAGTTTAACAATTGTTTATTTGGATAATTTAAACGCGAAAAAAATAAAAATTGGGCCGTTGAAAACGTACACAATAAAACAATACGTCTTATTGCCGCGTTGATTATTATATATATATGAAACTTAACTTTTGGTGTTTGCTTTCCATATCTTGAAGTTTTTTATTCAATAAATTTAAGACATTCGCTTTTCTAAGGATGTCCATTTGTTCGAACGAAACTGGTCCAGCGATTTGTGTTTATTAGTTTACGCTGTTATGGGTTTATGTTTATGTACGCATGTGCAACCGGAAGTCGTAAACCGGATGTTGGGTTACAACATTCATTACAAGATCATTTGAGTTTTATAATTATATAGATTGTTCGACCATGTTCTTTTCCTCACATACACACACCCACATGTACGCATGCACACACACACACATACACATGTACATATATTCACGTTCACGTACGTACACTCACATTCACGTACATACATACTCACACACACACGCTAATGTACACACATGTGCGCACACATACGCGCACACGTACGCACGCATGGGCAACTTTAAAGGAAATCCAGACATGCACAGTCAGAATACACACACGCTAAAGTACACACATGTACGCACACATATGCGCACATATACACACACATACACACACATGGGCAACGTCACTTCCCTTTAAAGGAAATCCAGACATGCGCAGTCAGAACACTGACCCCGGTATAAAAGCCAACAACAACGTTCAATACTTTCTTCCCTTTTGTCTTGGTTCGTCAACCAGACAAGTTCGCGTCCACAGCTTGTGGCCTGAAGACACTTCCACGTGGACGACTGCTACCTTTCTTTTTCTACTTTTTTTTGCTGGATTTCTCTTTGTTCCATTCATTTCATTATTTTCTTTTAGTAGCGAGTTAGGATTATTATAATAATAATAAATAATAAAAGCACAAACATTTACGGTAATATATGTATGTATATATATGTATGTATATATATGTATGTATATATATGTATGTATATATATATGTATGTATATATATATGCATGTATGTATATATGTATGTATGTATATATGTATGCATGTGTATATATATGTATGTATATATATGTATGTATATATATGTATGTATGTATGTATATATGTATGTATGTATATATGTATGTATATATGTATGTATATATACGTATGTATGTATATATATGTATGTATATATATGTATGTATGTATATATGTATGTATGTATATATGTATGCATGTGTATATATATGTATGTATATGTATGTATGTATATATATGTATGTATATATATATGTATGTATATATATGCATGTATATATGTATGTATGTATATATGTATGTATGTATGTATGTATGCATGTATATATGTATGCATGTATATATATGTATGTATATATATGTATGTATGTATATATGTATGTATATATATATATGTATGTATGTATATATATATGTATGTATATATGTATGCATGTATATATGTATGCATGTGTATATATATGTATGTATATATATGTATGTATGTATATATGTATGTATGTATATATGTATGTATGTATATATGTATGCATGTGTATATATATGTATGTATATATATGTATGTATATATATATGTATGTATGTATATATGTATGCATGTGTATATATATGTATGTATATATATATATGTATATATATATGTACTATTCAATGTAGACACACTTAATCGACCGAGAACCACATTCGTCTATATGAAAACATTGTTAAAATATTATTATCCACTAACACGTGTTTCCTCGTCTATGACTCACCAGAGTGGCTGAATCGAGCGAAATTCGGAAATAGGACCTCATGGAAAGAAGCGTAAACCACTACCACTAGGCTATCTAGCACGACTGCATGTGTCGCTTTTGACGTAGATGTTATTTATTTTTGTTTTGCGATACTATCTTTTCATATAATTATCTATCTAGCGATGATTGGGTTACGGAGATTTGAATCGTCATGTTTTGACAGGTTGTGAAATTTTGTCAACCTCTGTGACCGGTCAGTTTGCACCGGAAATTATCCGAACGGGAACGGACATGATGTGTCAAATGTCACGTGTTCTCGTTTGCGCAAATATAGTTGGCAGTTGGATTGAAGGCACGGTTATTTATAAAGTGCTCGCAGATCGCAGACCCATATGTATTATTCAGTTTCTAACGGGTTTATGTTTCTAATAAGCTGTATATGTTCATAAAACACTTAAAATGATACGTTAAATTATATTATAGATAAAGTTCCACTGTATCTAAGCGAATCCTGTGTGATCGTAGCCTCCACACGGATGTAATTAGTCTAACAGTTTGTTTTCATGTGGGAAATTCGGGAGAGTTATTGTTAGCATGCTTTGTAAGCATTTGATATTGGAGGCTGAATTATATTAATATGGCAATTCTAACAAATCCATGGCCCTCTGCTGTAAACATATATAAATTCTTAAAACGATATATTAACATATATTATAGATAAATTAATTAATCGACCGAGAACCACATTCGTCTATATGAAAACATATAAGATATTAACGGATATACACTCAAGAGTCAAAACAATGAAAAGAATATGCTGTTGTCACAGCCCTAGTTATTATTATTATTATTATTATTATTATTATTATTATTATTTAACGTCCAATTCAATTTACTAATGGAGATTTGGTATCTGTTTGTTTGAAACCAAAACAATATTATTACTATTATTTAACGTTCAATTTAGTTTACTACTTCAATCTAATGTGCTTATTACTTTTCAATATTTAATTGTGGCATTGGGCAGTGGTTCTGTTCTGTTGTCACTATACCATTCTTCCAGAACTTACCTCCTCCATAGAGAGTGTAAAGTAGCATCTGTTCTGTTGTCAAGCAATTACCTCCCCTTAAGACGGGTAGTGGAATATGTTTGTTCAGGTTGAGTACTATTCAATCCCCCCCGCCATATTCTTTAGTGTTGACCCCCCCCCATTTTGACCCCCTCCCCCCCATTTTGATCCCCTCCCCCCCATTTTGACCCGTTGTGCATATTTTCTTCTCGTTAATATCTATAGTTTGTAATGGATGTTGAATTTTTAACGCACAACAAATGACATGCGTATAATCTATCTAATCTATCTATCTATATCTCTATAAAACGTGTCTGTCTGTCTGTCTGTCTGTGTGTCTGTCTGTCTGTGTACATTTCCCTACGCAATAACTCTGTCAATTTTTAGTCTACAGACTCGAAATTTGAAATACCGGGTACTGAGATTTGGGAAAATCGATGTGACGGGTGTCAGCCAGAAATTTGGCTGTTAAGGGGTCAAATTTCAACGATTTGACCTTTAAGAACTCTACCAAACTCCTCCGACAATTTTGGGTCTAGACACTTGAAATTTTAGATATAGGTTCCTTGAACCTGGATCTAACTTAATAAAGTGATTTGAGCCCGAAACAATAAATTTTAAGGGGTCATAATAGGGGTAAAATTAAAAAAAAAATTTACTCTTTTTTTTTTTTGCTCAGCATACACCTCCAAACACCCGGGCAACGCCGGGCTGAAATGCTAGTATATCTATAAAAGTGAACGTGTCTTGTCTGTCTGTCTGAGTACATTTCCCTACGCAATAACTCTGTCAATTTTTAGTCTACAGACTCAAAATTTCATATACAGGGTACTGAGATTTGGAAAAATCGATGTGATTGGTTTTCGGTCAGAAATTTGGCTGTTAAGGGGTCAAAGTTCAACGATTTGACCTTTGAGAACTCTACCAAACTCCTCCGACAATTTTGGGTCTACGCAGTTGACATTTTAGATATTTGGGGTCTAAACACTTGACATTTTAGATATAGGTTCCTTACTTAATAACTTGATTTGAGCCCAAAAACAATAAATTTTAAAGGGTCATAATAGGGGTCAAAGTTAAAAAAAAATTGACCGTTTTTTTTTTTTTTGCTCAGCATACACCTCCAAACACCCGGGCAACGCCGGGCCGAAATGCTAGTATATATATACAATCGTGTTGTTCTGTTATTTATTACCTGGTATTTCGTACTGTCCAGAACCTGCCACTGGGTTCTGATAATAAGTAAAATCGTCCATACTAGCATTTCAGCCAGGCGTTGCCCGGGTTTTTGAATGTGTGTGTTGAGCAAAAAAAAAAAAAAGAAAAAAAAGTGGTAGTAGAACGGCAGGCTCGAACCCGGGTATTTTTTTTCAGATTAGGTCCACCTCCACAATTTTCTTTTAAATGACGACTTTTCTAGGTTGTCGACTATGCTGAATACGAAAATCGGATTGAAATTTTGCAGAAATAAGTAGTTACCGAGATATAAAAAGTTGTTTTATGCATTGTATTCTTTGTCGGCCATCTTTGTTATGCGCGTATATTTGTTTATGGCGCGCTCGCACGCGCGTAAAAAAGATGGCCGCCAAAGAATACAATGCATAATACAACTTTTTATATCTCGATAACTACTTATTTCTGCAAAAATGCCAATGCGATTTACGTATTTAGCATAGTCAAAAACCTACAAAAGTCGTCATTTAAAAGAAAATTGTGGAGGAGGACCTAATCTAAAAATTTACCCGAACCCGTACTGCGAAGGAGGAAAAGAATGGGGAGGGGGGGGAAACCTGACGTCTTTTTCGTTACGACCACTGCCAAAGCAGAAGTGACGTAGGTTTTAATTAAGGCTGGATAATAGAAAGGAGAGGATGACTTTAAAAAATATCAGCGAAAAGAGCGACCCCCCCCCTTTAGAAAAGTGCCCAGTTGAAGGTGAAGATATTAAATGTTTTTTAGCCAATTTTTCGATATTTGATGAGTCGTATATATATATATATATATATATATATATATATATATATATATATATATATACATATATATATATATATACATATATATATATATATATATATATATGTATATATATATATATATATATAAGTGAACGTGTCTGTGTACATTTCCCTATGTTTTTAGCCAATCTTTCGATATTTGTCGTCTGAAAGGTCGAACTTCAAAACAATACTGATCTTGTAAAAATCCGTCGCCTCTGTCGAAAGTTTTAGGCAGACATGCAAACATACATACATACATAGATTTATATATTGGTAACTAAAAATTTTCGACCTAAACTGATGAAAAAGTTTACCCTATCTCTGAATACCCTTTATGTAAAATTTCAAATGTTTAGACCAGAAATTGTCTGAGTAATTTGGTAGAGACCGCAGAGGTAATTTTAAAAAAAAACTTTGACCCGTATTATGACCTCTTAACATTTATTGTTTTGGGCTCAAATCAAGTTATTAAGTTAGATCCATGTCCAAGGAACCTATATCTAAAATTTCATAACATAAATAGTGAAGCTAACTTTTTTTTTTCATTTAGAAAAATATCTTGACATTTAAGCAATTGTGGAAAAATAACAACTCTACATTGAAATGTTTAGGGATTTTTAAAGAATCAGAATAGGAATCGGTAATTGTATCGGAAAAATATTGGAATCGTCCCATCACTGGTTGATACAGAGGCAGTGTTATTGTTGAGTCTGATTCACATATTACACCGTCTGTGGTTTTCTGATATTTATCTAAAACTTCAGTGAACAATGGGACTTGTACTTAAAACTTCAAACCCTTACCTGGTTCCCAAAAGGGTTTCTGCGCCTCAAGATGTGACAAATACGTTTGGTAGTCCGTTCTTGAGAGGTGAAGGCTGACAGGTTTGTCAAAGCCTATGAGACCAGACTGTAAAAGAAAAAAAAAAGACCTTTCAAATATACATCCAACCCCCCCCCCAAAAAAAAAACAAAAGCTAAATGGAGGCCATCTAGAACATATGCTGTAGAACGGAGAGAAAAAAGGCCAAAGACCCTAGTGTTTTGATGTGATGTTTTGAATATAATAAACTAGCTATGACCAAAGTTTCATTTCATTCGGACAAAACACTCAGAAACGGGGCCTAATTAGAGTTGAGGCTCGTTTTTTGGGGTCACCCTGTATTAAAGAATTAAAATTTATTAATATTTAATATTCGTGCTGCGCCTCAAGAAATGCACGGAGCTAAATAGAGGCCATCTAGAACGGAGAAAAAAAGGTGAAAGACCCTTGTGTTTAGATATGATTTTTGATTTTTCTTTTATTAATATTATTTTTTTCCTTGTACACATTTTTGTGAATTATTCCATGGATTTCTGCCTTTGGATTATTATGGACCATCTTCTTCCAATTACGGGATTTCCTTTGATTTTACTTGTGCAAATGGAAATTCAATAAACTTTCTTGAAGTTTTACATTTGGATTTTACCGTCACTGGATTATTTATCTTCCACCAGACTATCCATTCATGTGTAATCACATTTTTCTTGGCCATATTCTCTCCGCTTCACTTTTTTTGTTTTCAAGTAAGATCTTTGACTTATTGTTGTTTCATCAAATACTTCTGCATGCAAAATCCGATCCTGCATTTTGCTAATTCCTACCCTCTGATGAGAAGGAATGTATGCTGTAGAACGGAGAAAAAAAGGGCAAATACCCTAGTGTTCTAATGTGATGTTTGGAATATGATAAAGAAACGGGGCCTAATTAGAATTGAGACCCGTTTTTTGGGGTCACCCTGTATTAAAGAATGAATATTTATTAATATTTAATATTCGTGCTGCGCCTCAAGAAATGCACGGAGCTAAATGGAGGCCATCTAGAACATATGCTGTAGAACAGAGAAAAAAAGGCCAAAGACCCTTGTGTTTTGATGTGATGTTTTGAATATAATAAACTAGCTATGACTAAAGTTTCATTTCATTCGGACAAAACACTAAGAAACAGGGCCTAATTAGAGTTGGAGCCCGTTTTTTTTTTTTGGGGTCAACCTGTATGTAATATATATATATATATATATATATATATATATATATATATATGGGAGTGAATCCTGGACTACATACTCAACACAAGAGAGGAAACTCCAGGTCTTCCATATGAGGTGTATACGTAGGATACTTGGTATCACATGGCAGGACAGAGTGAGTAATACTGATGTTCTGCAGAGAGCGGGCATCCCATCCATTTACTCCCTACTGCGTGAGCGACGTCTTCGCTGGCTGGGCCATGTGCGCAGGATGGATGATGGGCGCATCCCTAAAGACCTTCTCTATGGCGAGTTTGCATCAGGCTCAAGAAAGAGGGGGCGACCCCATCTTCGCTACAGGGATGTCTGCAAGCGTGACATGAAGGCTTTCTCGGTGGACAGGAATACATGGGAAGCCTCTGCAGCTGACAGAACTGCCTGGAGGAAAATGATACGCCAGGGGATTATCATCAGCGAGAGGACCCTCCATGTTGAAAACGCTGCAAAGAGAGCTAGGAGAAGAGCGAGTGTACAGGCGGAACAGCCGGACGAAGCGGCAAATTGCATAACAACCTTCGTATGTCAAGGCTGTGGCAGACTATGCAAATCAAGAATTGGTCTCGACAGTCACACAAAAGGATGCATACAGGCAACATCTTAATGCGGCGCTGATCCATAGTTGTTTCGACTGACGGATGCCACACACACACACACACATATATATATATATATATATATATATATATATATATATATATATATATATATATATATACATAAAATAAAAATTACAACTAAATTTACCAAAATGATCCAAAATGGTAAAACTAAAGTATATTATAAAAATTAAAGAATTAATATTTATAACTTAATCTCAACCAGATGTTAAAGCTCAATAAAACCAAATAGGAGATAGTTATTACTTTAACCTTTCAGATAAATATATAATTTTTCTTTAACATTATCGTTTTTTCTACATACTTTTTTAATACTTTATAACTTAATATTTTATTTTATTTCTTTATTTCTTCTTTGCTTGGCTGATTTTTTATCTGCAATTTCCGTTTTAGTCTTTAAATATTCCTATCTATCAAATATATTAATCTACACATTCATATCCTGTATGTATATTTACTTATATTTTACTGTATGCATTTACTTACATACATTATCCGGAATTTGCAGATACCGGTCATCCTCTCCCCTTGAAAAAATTTATTTTTTAATTTTATTTTTTATTTATTATTTATTTATATATTAATTAATTAATTTATTTATTTTTTCCATAACATACATTTCAGCTGACCTCTTTTTTTTGCCCTAAATTTTTCACGTTATTGTGTCTGGGTCATTTTGACATTTGCTTTTATATTTTCTGCTCTTCTTCACTGCAAGTTCAAGCCTGCAAGCTTTTCCATGGATTATTTTGGACCATCTTCCAATTACGCGATTTCCTTGGATTTTACTTGTGCGAATAGAAATTTAATTAACTTTCTTGGATTTACATTTTTTATCTTCCACCAGATTATCCATTCATGTGTAATCACCTTTTTCTTTACCATATTCCCTCTGCTTCACTTTTTGTTATCAAGTAAGATCTTTGACTTGCAGTTTCATCAAATACTTTTGCATGCAAAATCCGGTCCCGCATTTGCTAATTCCTACCCTCTGATGAGAAGGAAAGTATTTCTTGGAAACTCTGCGGATTAAGGACTATCCACTTATTAAGTTTTTTTTTTACACGATGATCACCACATCAAGGCCCGGAAGCCACTCAGGGATAAGGGTTATTGCAAGTACAGTACGTTAGCGTTGAGATTTAATGAAGTGTTCACTTAAGGGGGCGGTTCATCAGGAATTTGTTTACATTGGATTTGAAGACATCCAGGTTGTAATCAGGTGGGAAGCAGGCAGACGGAACAGAGTTCCACAGGCGTGCAGTTCTAAGAAAGAAGCTTTGTTCATGGAATCTACGTTTTGATTTAGCCAAAGATAAAGAGTGGGGAAAATTTTTGACAGTGGATTCAGCTAGACGGGTGTTTTTCGTGAAAGATTGGCGAGGGGGGACCAGAGATTGGACTTAAGATGAGTACCTGCCATGGAAATAAGGATAAAACAAGGATAGGCTCGCAACATCTCTTCTGTGAGAGAGAGGTTGCAGGATAGAGAAAAGGGCATCCCCCACTAAGCCACGAAGTCTATTTTGTACTCTGTCAAGGCAGGATAGGCTGTTTTTAGCAGCTCCTGCCCAGATATGGCAGCAGTATTCCATCCTTGGACGTACTTGGCTTTTATATAGATAGAGAATTGCATCAGTAGTGAGATATCTTCTGGAGCAGTAGAAGGATCCCACCATCTTTCCAGCGACCTTGGCAACAGACTTGATGTACGTGTTCCATTTCAGATCAGGAGTAAAGGACAAACCCAGAAGCTTATCAAAATATGGGGCTTCTCCTAAACAAGAGCCATCCATTTCAATTGATGCCAGATGGGGATCGGAGCGTTGATGATGTAAAGATAGGAGTTTGGTTTTATATGCATTAAAGGTAACCAGCCACATCTTCCCCCACTGAACCACGTGCTCGAGATCAGAGGAGAGAGAATCAGAGAGAACTTTGTCATTTACAGCCTTTGATGTGTTGCCGTAGATGGTCGTGTCATCAGCATAGATGTCAACGAATGATTTTAGTATGTGTTTAGGGAGATCATTGATGTAGATCAGGAAGAAAGTTGGGCCCAGGATGGCCCCTTGAGGGACTCCAGCATTAATATTGCAGGCCTCTGATTTTTGTCCATCGACCACTACTCATATGAGCCTATCGGAGAGAATTGATTTAATGATTGAGAAAATATTTCCAGTAATACCGTAGCTGGAAATCTTGTGAAGTAGGCCCTTATGCCATACCTTGTCGAAGGCCTTTGATATGTCAAGAGCAATTGGCTTAGAAAGGAAGCCTTTTTCAAGACATTCACTAATCCTGTGAGATATAACCGTTAGCACATCTGCGGTAGATCTTGCAGAGCAGAAACCATATTGTGTGTCACTAAGAAGATTATTCCTGTTGAGGTGGTTTACTATTTCTCTATTTAATATGGATTCCAGCAACTTACTTATGACACACAGGAGACTTATTGGTCTTTACTGAGAGGGAGATGACTTATCACCTGAATTCTTAAATACAGGGCAAACTGATGAGGTCTTCCAGGGGGTCGGAAAGCACTTCTCCTTAAGGCAGCGCTTAAACAGTTTCGTAAGTATGGGAGCAAGTTCTGGTTGAAGCTTTTTTAACACTATAATTGGGATGCCGTCGGGGCCAGTTGCTTTACTGGAATCAAGGTTCTTCATTAGCTTGGCGACCTCATGCACGGATATTTGTATGTTACCTAGCTTGTTCTGTGTTATAGGAGGAAATATGGGGAGTTGATGGCCTTCGTCGCATAGGGTAGAATTAGCGAGTGTTTTCTTTCAAATTAAATATGTTTTTAGCTCTTTTTCAAAGTGTTTTTTAGCATGTTTTATTAACTATTTGCTCTTATATATATATATATATATATATATATATATATATATATATATATATATATATATGTGTGTGTGTGTGTGTGTGTGTGTCAAAGACCAGACTGTAAGAAAAAGAAAAAAGACTTTTAATATATATGAAAAATATATATATATATATATGAAAAGTCTTTTTTCTATATACATTAAATCTCCAAAACACTGTTTCATGGTAAACAACTGATGATCCCTTACAAAATAAATTATTTCTGGTACTATAGTGAATTCGAGAGAGCAAGTTGATGCAGTGATGACTTACTGACTACATGGTTAAAAACTTCCAAAACTATATATATACTAGCATGGGTGCCCGGCGTTGCCCGGGTATTTGGAGGTGTATGTTGAGCAAAAAAAAAAACAATTTTTTTTAACTTTGACCCCTATTACGACCCCTTAAAATGTATTGTTTTGGGCTCAAATCAAGTTATTAAGTTGGATCTATGTCCAAGGAACCTAAATCTGAAATTTTAAGTGCGTAAACCCAAAATTGTCGGAGGAGTTCTCAAAGGTCAAATCGTTGAACTTTGACCCCTTAATCGCCAAATTTCTGGCCAAAAAACGATCACATTGATTTTCCCAAATCTCAGTAACCTGTATATCAAATTTCGAGTCTGTAGACTAGAAATTGACAGAGTTAATGCTTAGGGAAATGTGCACACACACACACACACACACACACACACACGTTCACTTTTATATATATATATATATATATACTAGCATTTCAGCCCGGCGTTGTCCGGGTGTTTGGATGTGTATGTTGAGCAAAAAAAAAGTGGTAGTAGGAAGGCAGGCTCGAACCCGTACCGCAAAGGAGGAAAAGAACGGGGTAAAACCTAATGTTTATGCTGTTACGCCACCGCCAAACCGGAAGCAACATTTTTTTAAAATTAAGCCTAGACAATCTAAAGGAGAGGATAACTTTCAAAAATATCGGCGAAAAAAGTGACCCCCCCTGTAGAAAAGTGCCTAGTTGAAGGGGAATGTTTTTAGCCATTTTTCGGTATTTGTTGTATGAAAGGTCGAACTTTAAAACGATACTGATCTTGGTAAAATCCGTCGCCTCTATTGAAAGTTTAAGGCAGATATGCAAACAGACATACATACATACATTTATATATTGTTAGCTAAAAATTTTCGACCCAAACTGATGAAAAAGCTTGCCCTATCTCTGAATACCCTTTATGTAAAAGTTCAAATATTTAGACCAGAAATTGTCTGAGTAATTTGGAAGAGACCGCAGAGGTCAATTTTTTGTTAAAACTTTGACCCCTATTATGACCCCTTAAAATTTACTAAAGACATCAGAGATAAATTTTTAAAAAAATTTGACCCCTATTACGACCCCTTAACATTTATTATTTTGGGCTCAAATTGTATTATTAAGTTAGATCTAAACACTTGAAATTTTAGATATAGATTCCTTGAGTTGAGCCCAAAACAATAAAGGTTGAGGGGTCAGAATAGGGGTCAAAGTTTAAAAAATTGACTGCTTCTTTTTTTTTTTTGCTCAACATACACCTCCAAGTACCCGGGCAACGCAGGGCACCCATGCTAGTATAGACCTTGTGAAGTGGACCTTTACCATACCCTATAACATACTATACATAAATAAAAAAAACGATCATACGTTACTGACTGACACAATCATGTTGTTATTTAGAAAGCCGTTCTTTTGAAAGGGGAGGGAATTTTTAACTCATCTGTACTTTCACCTAACAATTTATTAATTCTTAATATAGAGAGGGAGGATAGTATTTTGCTATTATGGAATAGGGACCGTTCTGAAATAAAAAAGTTATTCAGAAAGCCGTTCTTAATATTGAGAGGGGAGGAAATTTTTAACTCATCTGTACTTTCACCTAAGAATATATTAATTCTTAATATAGAGAGGGAGGATAGTATTTTGCTATTATGGAATAGGGACCGTGCTGAAATACAAATGTTATTATTTAGAAAGCCGTTCTTAATGTTGGGAGGGTAATCGTTTTTTAATTCTTCTGTACTTTCACCTAACAATTTATTCATTCTTAATATGAGGAGTGTGATAGTATTTTACTATTAGTGAATAGGGACCGTTCTGAAATAAAAACGTTATTGAGAAAGCCAGTCTTAATATTGAAAGGGGAGGGAATTTTTAACTCATCTGTACTTTCACCTAACAATTTATTAATTCTTAATATAGAGAGGGAGGATAGTATTTTGCTATTATGAAATAGGGACCGTTCTGAAATAAAAAAAAGTTATTTAGAAAGCCGTTCTTAATATTGAGAGGGGATGGGAATTTTTTAACTCATCTGTACTTTCACCTAACAATTTATTCATTCTTAATATGAGGAGGGTGATAGTATTTTACTATTAGTGAATAGGGACCGTTCTGAAATAAAAACGTTATTGAGAAAGCCATTCTTAATATTGAAAGGGGAGGGAATTTTTAACTCATCTGTACTTTCACCTAACAATTTATTAATTCTTAATATAGAGAGGGAGGATAGTATTTTGCTATTATGGAATAGGGACCGTTCTGAAATAAAAAAAAAGTTATTTAGAAAGCCGTTCTTAATATTGAGAGGGGAGGGAATTTTTTAACTCATCCGTACTTTCACCTAACAATATATTAATTCTTAATATAGAGAGGGAGGATAGTATTTTGCTATTATGAAATAGGGACCGTTCTGAAATAAAAAAAAGTTATTTAGAAAGCCATTCTTAATATTGAGAGGGGAGAGAATTTTTTAACTCATCTGTACTTTCACCTAAGAATATATTAATTCTTAATATAGAGAGGGAGGATAGTATTTTGCTATTATGGAATAGGGACCGTGCTGAAATACAAATGTTATTATTTAGAAAGCCGTTCTTAATATTGGGAGGGTAATCGTTTTTTAATTCTTCTGTACGTACACCTAACAATTGATTAATTCTTAATATGAGGAGGGTGATAGTATTTTACTATTAGTGAATAGGGACCGTTCTGAAATAAAAACGTTATTGAGAAAGCCATTCTTAATATTGAAAGGGGAGGGAATTTTTAACTCATCTGTACTTTCACCTAACAATATATTAATTCTTAATATAGAGAGGGAGGATAGTATTTTGCTATTATGGAATAGGGACCGTTCTGAAATTAAAAAAAAAGTTATTTAGAAAGCCATTCTTAATATTGAGAGGGGAGGGAATTTTTTTTAACTCATCTGTACTTTCACCTAACAATAAATTAATTCTTAATATAGAGAGGGAGGATAGTATTTTGCTATTATGGAATAGGGACCGTGCTTAAATACAAATGTTATTTAGAAAGCCATTCTTAATATTGAGAGGGGAGGGAATTTTTTTAACTCATCTGTACTTTCACCTAAGAATATATTAATTCTTAATATAGAGAGGGAGGATAGTATTTCGCTATTATGAAATAGCGACCGTTCTGAAATAAAAAAAAAAGTTATTTAGAAAGCCATTCTTAATATTGAGAGGGGAGGGGAATTTTTTAAACCATCTGTACTTTCACCTAACAATAAATTAATTCTTAATATAGAGAGGGAGGATAGTATTTCGCTATTATGAAATAGCGACCGTTCTGAAATTAAAAAAAAGTTATTTAGAAAGCCATTCTTAATATTGAGAGGGGAGGGGAATTTTTTAAACCATCTGTACTTTCACCTAACAATAAATTAATTCTTAATATAGAGAGGGAGGATAGTATTTTGCTATTATGAAATAGGGACCGTTCTGAAATAAAAAAAAGTTATTTAGAAAGCCATTCTCAATATTGAGAGGGGAGGGCTGAAATACAAATGTTATTATTTAGAAAGCCGTTCTTAATATTGAGAGGGAGGGAATTTTTTAACTCATCTGTACTTTCACCTAACAATATATTAATTCTTATTATAGAGAGGGAGGGTAGTATTTTGCTATTATGGAATAGGGACCGTGCTGAAATACAAATGTTATTATTTAGAAAGCCGTTCTTAATATTGGGAGGGTAATCGTTTTTTAATTCTTCTGTACTTACACCTAACAATTGATTAATTCTTAATATGAGGAGGGTGATAGTATTTTACTATTAGTGAATAGGGACCGTTCTGAAATAAAAACGTTATTGAGAAAGCCATTCTTAATATTGAAAGGGGAGGGAATTTTTAACTCATCTGTACTTTCACCTAACAATTTATTAATTCTTAATATAGAGAGGGAGGATAGTATTTTGCTATTGTGAAATAGGGACCGTTCTGAAATAAAAAAAAGTTATTTAGAAAGCTATTCTTAATATTGAGAGGGGAGGGAATTTTTAACTCATCTGTACTTTCACCTAACAATTTATTAATTCTTAATATAGAGAGGGAGGATAGTATTTTGCTATTATGAAATAGGGACCGTTCTGAAATAAAAAAAAGTTATTTAGAAAGCCATTCTTAATATTGAGAGGGGAGGGAATTTTTAACTCATCTGTACTTTCACCTAACAATTTATTAATTCTTAATATAGAGAGGGAGGATAGTATTTTGCTATTATGAAATAGGGACCGTTCTGAAATAAAAAAAAAGTTATTTAGAAAGCCATTCTTAATATTGAGAGGGGAGGGAATTTTTAACTCATCTGTACTTTCATCTAACAATTTATTCATTCTTAATATAGAGAGGGAGGATAGTATTTTGCTATTATGAAATAGGGACCGTTCTGAAATAAAAAAAAAGTTATTTAGAAAGCCATTCTTAATATTGAGAGGGGAGAGAATTTTTTAACTCATCTGTACTTTCACCTAAGAATATATTAATTCTTAATATAGAGAGGGAGGATAGTATTTTGCTATTATGGAATAGGGACCGTGCTGAAATACAAATGTTATTATTTAGAAAGCCGTTCTTAATATTGGGAGGGTAATCGTTTTTTAATTCTTCTGTACGTACACCTAACAATTGATTAATTCTTAATATGAGGAGGGTGATAGTATTTTAATATTAGTGAATAGGGACCGTTCTGAAATAAAAACGTTATTGAGAAAGCCATTCTTAATATTGAAAGGGGAGGGAATTTTTAACTCATCTGTACTTTCACCTAACAATATATTAATTCTTAATATAGAGAGGGAGGATAGTATTTTGCTATTATGGAATAGGGACCGTTCTGAAATAAAAAAAAAAGTTATTTAGAAAGCCATTCTTAATATTGAGAGGGGAGGGAATTTTTTTTAACTCATCTGTACTTTCACCTAACAATTTTTTCATTCTTAATATAGAGAGGGAGGATAGTATTTTGCTATTATGGAATAGGGACCGTGCTTAAATACAAATGTTATTTAGAAAGCCATTCTTTATATTGAGAGGGGAGGGAATTTTTTTAACTCATCTGTACTTTCACCTAAGAATATATTAATTCTTAATATAGAGAGGGAGAATAGTATTTCGCTATTATGAAATAGCGACCGTTCTGAAATAAAAAAAAAAGTTATTTAGAAAGCCATTCTTAATATTGAGAGGGGAGGGGAATTTTTTAAACCATCTGTACTTTCACCTAACAATAAATTAATTCTTAATATAGAGAGGGAGGATAGTATTTCGCTATTATGAAATAGCGACCGTTCTGAAATTAAAAAAAAGTTATTTAGAAAGCCATTCTTAATATTGAGAGGGGAGGGGAATTTTTTAAACCATCTGTACTTTCACCTAACAATAAATTAATTCTTAATATAGAGAGGGAGGATAGTATTTTGCTATTATGAAATAGGGACCGTTCTGAAATAAAAAAAAAGTTATTTAGAAAGCCATTCTCAATATTGAGAGGGGAGGGCTGAAATACAAATGTTATTATTTAGAAAGCCGTTCTTAATATTGAGAGGGAGGGAATTTTTTAACTCATCTGTACTTTCACCTAACAATATATTAATTCTTATTATAGAGAGGGAGGGTAGTATTTTGCTATTATGGAATAGGGACCGTGCTGAAATACAAATGTTATTATTTAGAAAGCCGTTCTTAATATTGGGAGGGTAATCGTTTTTTAATTCTTCTGTACTTACACCTAACAATTGATTAATTCTTAATATGAGGAGGGTGATAGTATTTTACTATTAGTGAATAGGGACCGTTCTGAAATAAAAACGTTATTGAGAAAGCCATTCTTAATATTGAAAGGGGAGGGAATTTTTAACTCATCTGTACTTTCACCTAACAATTTATTAATTCTTAATATAGAGAGGGAGGATAGTATTTTGCTATTGTGAAATAGGGACCGTTCTGAAATAAAAAAAAGTTATTTAGAAAGCTATTCTTAATATTGAGAGGGGAGGGAATTTTTAACTCATCTGTACTTTCACCTAACAATTTATTAATTCTTAATATAGAGAGGGAGGATAGTATTTTGCTATTATGAAATAGGGACCGTTCTGAAATAAAAAAAAGTTATTTAGAAAGCCATTCTTAATATTGAGAGGGGAGGGAATTTTTAACTCATCTGTACTTTCACCTAACAATTTATTAATTCTTAATATAGAGAGGGAGGATAGTATTTTGCTATTATGAAATAGGGACCGTTCTGAAATAAAAAAAAAGTTATTTAGAAAGCCATTCTTAATATTGAGAGGGGAGGGAATTTTTAACTCATCTGTACTTTCATCTAACAATTTATTCATTCTTAATATAGAGAGGGAGGATAGTATTTTGCTATTATGAAATAGGGACCGTTCTGAAATAAAAAAAAAGTTATTTAGAAAGCCATTCTTAATATTGAGAGGGGAGAGAATTTTTTAACTCATCTGTACTTTCACCTAAGAATATATTAATTCTTAATATAGAGAGGGAGGATAGTATTTTGCTATTATGGAATAGGGACCGTGCTGAAATACAAATGTTATTATTTAGAAAGCCGTTCTTAATATTGGGAGGGTAATCGTTTTTTAATTCTTCTGTACGTACACCTAACAATTGATTAATTCTTAATATGAGGAGGGTGATAGTATTTTAATATTAGTGAATAGGGACCGTTCTGAAATAAAAACGTTATTGAGAAAGCCATTCTTAATATTGAAAGGGGAGGGAATTTTTAACTCATCTGTACTTTCACCTAACAATATATTAATTCTTAATATAGAGAGGGAGGATAGTATTTTGCTATTATGGAATAGGGACCGTTCTGAAATAAAAAAAAAAGTTATTTAGAAAGCCATTCTTAATATTGAGAGGGGAGGGAATTTTTTTTAACTCATCTGTACTTTCACCTAACAATTTTTTCATTCTTAATATAGAGAGGGAGGATAGTATTTTGCTATTATGGAATAGGGACCGTGCTTAAATACAAATGTTATTTAGAAAGCCATTCTTTATATTGAGAGGGGAGGGAATTTTTTTAACTCATCTGTACTTTCACCTAAGAATATATTAATTCTTAATATAGAGAGGGAGGATAGTATTTCGCTATTATGAAATAGCGACCGTTCTGAAATAAAAAAAAAAGTTATTTAGAAAGCCATTCTTAATATTGAGAGGGGAGGGGAATTTTTTAAACCATCTGTACTTTCACCTAACAATAAATTAATTCTTAATATAGAGAGGGAGGATAGTATTTCGCTATTATGAAATAGCGACCGTTCTGAAATTAAAAAAAAGTTATTTAGAAAGCCATTCTTAATATTGAGAGGGGAGGGGAATTTTTTAAACCATCTGTACTTTCACCTAACAATAAATTAATTCTTAATATAGAGAGGGAGGATAGTATTTTGCTATTATGAAATAGGGACCGTTCTGAAATAAAAAAAAAGTTATTTAGAAAGCCATTCTCAATATTGAGAGGGGAGGGCTGAAATACAAATGTTATTATTTAGAAAGCCGTTCTTAATATTGAGAGGGAGGGAATTTTTTAACTCATCTGTACTTTCACCTAACAATATATTAATTCTTATTATAGAGAGGGAGGGTAGTATTTTGCTATTATGGAATAGGGACCGTGCTGAAATACAAATGTTATTATTTAGAAAGCCGTTCTTAATATTGGGAGGGTAATCGTTTTTTAATTCTTCTGTACTTACACCTAACAATTGATTAATTCTTAATATGAGGAGGGTGATAGTATTTTACTATTAGTGAATAGGGACCGTTCTGAAATAAAAACGTTATTGAGAAAGCCATTCTTAATATTGAAAGGGGAGGGAATTTTTAACTCATCTGTACTTTCACCTAACAATTTATTAATTCTTAATATAGAGAGGGAGGATAGTATTTTGCTATTGTGAAATAGGGACCGTTCTGAAATAAAAAAAAGTTATTTAGAAAGCTATTCTTAATATTGAGAGGGGAGGGAATTTTTAACTCATCTGTACTTTCACCTAACAATTTATTAATTCTTAATATAGAGAGGGAGGATAGTATTTTGCTATTATGAAATAGGGACCGTTCTGAAATAAAAAAAAGTTATTTAGAAAGCCATTCTTAATATTGAGAGGGGAGGGAATTTTTAACTCATCTGTACTTTCACCTAACAATTTATTAATTCTTAATATAGAGAGGGAGGATAGTATTTTGCTATTATGAAATAGGGACCGTTCTGAAATAAAAAAAAAGTTATTTAGAAAGCCATTCTTAATATTGAGAGGGGAGGGAATTTTTAACTCATCTGTACTTTCATCTAACAATTTATTCATTCTTAATATAGAGAGGGAGGATAGTATTTTGCTATTATGAAATAGGGACCGTTCTGAAATAAAAAAAAAGTTATTTAGAAAGCCATTCTTAATATTGAGAGGGGAGAGAATTTTTTAACTCATCTGTACTTTCACCTAAGAATATATTAATTCTTAATATAGAGAGGGAGGATAGTATTTTGCTATTATGGAATAGGGACCGTGCTGAAATACAAATGTTATTATTTAGAAAGCCGTTCTTAATATTGGGAGGGTAATCGTTTTTTAATTCTTCTGTACGTACACCTAACAATTGATTAATTCTTAATATGAGGAGGGTGATAGTATTTTAATATTAGTGAATAGGGACCGTTCTGAAATAAAAACGTTATTGAGAAAGCCATTCTTAATATTGAAAGGGGAGGGAATTTTTAACTCATCTGTACTTTCACCTAACAATATATTAATTCTTAATATAGAGAGGGAGGATAGTATTTTGCTATTATGGAATAGGGACCGTTCTGAAATAAAAAAAAAAGTTATTTAGAAAGCCATTCTTAATATTGAGAGGGGAGGGAATTTTTTTTAACTCATCTGTACTTTCACCTAACAATTTTTTCATTCTTAATATAGAGAGGGAGGATAGTATTTTGCTATTATGGAATAGGGACCGTGCTTAAATACAAATGTTATTTAGAAAGCCATTCTTTATATTGAGAGGGGAGGGAATTTTTTTAACTCATCTGTACTTTCACCTAAGAATATATTAATTCTTAATATAGAGAGGGAGGATAGTATTTCGCTATTATGAAATAGCGACCGTTCTGAAATAAAAAAAAAAGTTATTTAGAAAGCCATTCTTAATATTGAGAGGGGAGGGGAATTTTTTAAACCATCTGTACTTTCACCTAACAATAAATTAATTCTTAATATAGAGAGGGAGGATAGTATTTCGCTATTATGAAATAGCGACCGTTCTGAAATTAAAAAAAAGTTATTCAGAAAGCCGTTCTTAATATTGAGAGGGAGAGGGAATTTTTTAAACTCATCTGTACTTTCACCTAACAATATATTAATTCTTAATATAGAGAGGGAGGATAGTATTTTGCTATTATGAAATAGGGACCGTGCTGAAATACAAATGTTATTTTTAGAAAGCCGTTCTTAATATTGGGAGGGTAATTCTTCTGTTATATTAACAATTTAATAATTCTTAATATAAGGAGGGGGTAGTATTTTACTATTATGGAATAGGGACCGTTCTAAAATAAAAACGTTAGATCATCGAAGTTAAGCAACAATGAGCGTGGTTAGTACCATGGGCAGGCGCCCCTATGGTGGGTATCAATAGTCTGTCAAGACTGAAGGAAGCCTGTATAGATAGAAAGACAGCCAGATAGATAGATAGATAGATAGATAGATAGATAGATAGATAGATAGATAGACAGACGGATAGACAGACAGACAGATAGATAGATAGATAAATAGATAGACAGATAGACAGATAGACAGATAGATAGATACATTCAAAAAAGCTTCCTCTATCTTATTTTCATTGTGCTAAGGGATCTTACATTTAAAATAGCTTCCTCGTTCTTATTTTCACTTTGCTAAGTGATCTTTCATTCAAAATAGCTTCCTCGTTCTTATTTTCACTGTGCTAAGTGATCTTTCATTCAAAACATCTTCCTCGTTCTTATTTTCATTGTGCTAAGTGATCTTTCATTCAAAATAGCTTCCTCGTTCTTATTTTCACTGTGCTAAGTGATCTTTCATTCAAAACATCTTCCTCGTTCTTATTTTCACTGTGCTAAGGTATCTTTCATTCAAAATAGCTTCCTCGTTCTTATTTTCACTGTGCTAAGTGATCTTTCATTCAAAATAGCTTCCTCGTTTTTATTTTCACTGTGCTAAGTGATCTTTCATTCAAAACATCTTCCTCGTTCTTATTTTCACTGTGCTAAGGTATCTTTCATTCAAAATAGCTTCCTCGTTCTTATTTTCACTGTGCTAAGTGATCTTTCATTCAAAACATCTTCCTCGTTCTTATTTTCACTGTGCTAAGGTATCTTTCATTCAAAATAGCTTCCTCGTTCTTATTTTCATTGTGCTAAGTGATCTTTCATTCAAAACATCTTCCTCGTTCTTATTTTCACTGTGCTAAGTGATCTTTCATTCCAAATAGCTTCCTCGTTCTTATTTTCACTGTGCTAAGTGATCTTTCATTCAAAATAGCTTCCTCGTTCTTATTTTCACTGTGCTAAGGTATCTTTCATTCAAAATAGCTTCCTCGTTCTTATTTTCATTGTGCTAAGTGATCTTTCATTCAAAACATCTTCCTCGTTCTTATTTTCACTGTGCTAAGTGATCTTTCATTCCAAATAGCTTCCTCGTTCTTATTTTCACTGTGCTAAGTGATCTTTCATTCAAAATAGCTTCCTCGTTCTTATTTTCACTGTGCTAAGTGATCTTTCATTCCAAATAGCTTCCTCGTTCTTATTTTCACTGTGCTAAGTGATCTTTCATTCCAAATAGCTTCCTCGTTCTTATTTTCACTGTGCTAAGTGATCTTTCATTCAAAATAGCTTCCTCGTTCTTATTTTCACTGTGCTAAGGTATCTTTCATTCAAAATAGCTTCCTCGTTCTTATTTTCACTGTGCTAAGGGATCTTTCATTCAAAACAT
The DNA here is from genome assembly GCF_053919585.1 of Euprymna scolopes. NCBI lineage: Eukaryota > Metazoa > Mollusca > Cephalopoda > Sepiida > Sepiolidae > Euprymna > Euprymna scolopes. The sequence goes on along the minus strand of NC_136527.1, from coordinate 128,357,808 downwards.
CTTCCTCGTTCTTATTTTCACTGTGCTAAGTGATCTTTCATTCAAAATAGCTTCCTCGTTCTTATTTTCACTGTGCTAAGGTATCTTTCATTCAAAATAGCTTCCTCGTTCTTATTTTCACTGTGCTAAGTGATCTTTCATTCAAAATAGCTTCCTCGTTCTTATTTTCATTGTACTAAGGGATCTTTCATTCAAAATAGCTTCCTCGTTCTTATTTTCACTGTGCTAAGGTATCTTTCATTCAAAATAGCTTCCTCGTTCTTATTTTCACTGTGCTAAGTGATCTTTCATTTAAAATAGCTTCCTCGTTCTTATTTTCATTGTACTAAGTGATCTTTCATTCAAAATAGCTTCCTCGTTCTTATTTTCACTGTGCTAAGGTATCTTTCATTCAAAATAGCTTCCTCGTTCTTATTTTCATTGTGCTAAGTGATCTTTCATTCAAAACATCTTCCTCGTTCTTATTTTCACTGTGCTAAGTGATCTTTCATTCCAAATAGCTTCCTCGTTCTTATTTTCACTGTGCTAAGTGATCTTTCATTCAAAATAGCTTCCTCGTTCTTATTTTCACTGTGCTAAGTGATCTTTCATTCAAAACATCTTCCTCGTTCTTATTTTCACTGTACTAAGGTATCTTTCATTCAAAATAGCTTCCTCGTTCTTATTTTCATTGTACTAAGTGATCTTTCATTCAAAATAGCTTCCTCGTTCTTATTTTCACTGTGCTATGGTATCTTTCATTCAAAATAGCTTCCTCGTTCTTATTTTCACTGTGCTAAGTGATCTTTCATTTAAAATAGCTTCCTCGTTCTTATTTTCATTGTACTAAGTGATCTTTCATTCAAAATAGCTTCCTCGTTCTTATTTTCACTGTGCTAAGTGATCTTTCATTCCAAATAGCTTCCTCGTTCTTATTTTCACTGTGCTAAGTGATCTTTCATTCAAAATAGCTTCCTCGTTCTTATTTTCACTGTGCTAAGGGATCTTTCATTCAAAATAGCTTCCTCGTTCTTATTTTCACTGTGCTAAGGGATCTTTCATTCAAAACATCTTCCTCGTTCTTATTTTCACTGTGCTAAGGGATCTTTCATTCAAAATAGCTTCCTCGTTCTTATTTTCACTGTGCTAAGTGATCTTTCATTCCAAATAGCTTCCTCGTTCTTATTTTCACTGTGCTAAGGGATCTTTCATTCAAAACATCTTCCTCGTTCTTATTTTCACTGTACTAAGGGATCTTTCATTCAAAATAGCTTCCTCGTTCTTATTTTCACTGTGCTAAGTGATCTTTCATTCAAAATAGCTTCCTCGTTCTTATTTTCACTGTGCTAAGGTATCTTTCATTCAAAACATCTTCCTCGTTCTTATTTTCACTGTGCTAAGTGATCTTTCATTCAAAACATCTTCCTCGTTCTTATTTTCACTGTGCTAAGTGATCTTTCATTCAAAACATCTTCCTCGTTCTTATTTTCACTGTGCTAAGTGATCTTTCATTCAAAATAGCTTCCTCGTTCTTATTTTCACTGTGCTAAGTGATCTTTCATTCAAAATAGCTTCCTCGTTCTTATTTTCATTGTGCTAAGTGATCTTTCATTCAAAACATCTTCCTCGTTCTTATTTTCACTGTGCTAAGTGATCTTTCATTCAAAACATCTTCCTCGTTCTTATTTTCACTGTGCTAAGTGATCTTTCATTCAAAACATCTTCCTCGTTCTTATTTTCACTGTGCTAAGTGATCTTTCATTCAAAATAGCTTCCTCGTTCTTATTTTCACTGTGCTAAGTGATCTTTCATTCAAAATAGCTTCCTCGTTCTTATTTTCACTGTGCTAAGTGATCTTTCATTCAAAATAGCTTCCTCGTTCTTATTTTCACTGTGCTAAGTGATCTTTCATTCAAAATAGCTTCCTCGTTCTTATTTTCACTGTGCTAAGTGATCTTTCATTCAAAACATCTTCCTCGTTCTTATTTTCACTGTGCTAAGTGATCTTACATTCAAAACATCTTCCTCGTTCTTATTTTCACTGTGCTAAGTGATCTTTCATTCAAAACATCTTCCTCGTTCTTATTTTCACTGTGCTAAGTGATCTTTCATTCAAAACATCTTCCTCGTTCTTATTTTCACTGTGCTAAGTGATCTTTCATTCAAAACATCTTCCTCGTTCTTATTTTCACTGTGCTAAGTGATCTTTCATTCAAAACATCTTCCTCGTTCTTATTTTCACTGTGCTAAGTGATCTTTCATTCAAAACATCTTCCTCGTTCTTATTTTCACTGTGATAAGTGATCTTTCATTCAAAACATCTTCCTCGTTCTTATTTTCACTGTGCTAAGTGATCTTTCATTCAAAATAGCTTCCTCGTTCTTATTTTCATTGTGCTAAGTGATCTTTCATTCAAAATAGCTTCCTCGTTCTTATTTTCACTGTGCTAAGGTATATTTCATTCAAAATAGCTTCCTCGTTCTTATTTTCATTGTGCTAAGTGATCTTTCATTCAAAATAGCTTCCTCGTTCTTATTTTCATTGTGCTAAGTGATCTTTCATTCAAAACATCTTCCTCGTTCTTATTTTCACTGTGCTAAGTGGTCTTACATTCAAAACATCTTCCTCGTTCTTATTTTCACTGTGCTAAGTGGTCTTACATTCAAAATAGCTTCCTCGTTCTTATTTTCACTGTGCTAAGTGATCTTTCATTCAAAATAGCTTCCTCGTTCTTATTTTCATTGTGCTAAGTGATCTTTCATTCAAAATAGCTTCCTCGTTCTTATTTTCACTGTGCTAAGGTATATTTCATTCAAAATAGCTTCCTCGTTCTTATTTTCATTGTGCTAAGTGATCTTTCATTCAAAATAGCTTCCTCGTTCTTATTTTCACTGTGCTAAGTGGTCTTACATTCAAAACATCTTCCTCGTTCTTATTTTCACTGTGCTAAGGGATCTTTCATTCAAAACATCTTCCTCGTTCTTATTTTCACTGTGCTAAGTGATCTTTCATTCAAAATAGCTTCCTCGTTCTTATTTTCACTGTGCTAAGTGATCTTTCATTCAAAACATCTTCCTCGTTCTTATTTTCACTGTGCTAAGTGATCTTTCATTCAAAATAGCTTCCTCGTTCTTATTTTCACTGTGCTAAGTGATCTTTCATTCAAAACATCTTCCTCGTTCTTATTTTCACTGTGCTAAGTGATCTTTCATTCAAAATAGCTTCCTCGTTCTTATTTTCACTGTGCTAAGGGATCTTTCATTCAAAACATCTTCCTCGTTCTTATTTTCACTGTGCTAAGTGATCTTTCATTCAAAATAGCTTCCTCGTTCTTATTTTCACTGTGCTAAGTGATCTTTCATTCAAAACATCTTCCTCGTTCTTATTTTCACTGTGCTAAGGTATCTTTCATTCAAAATAGCTTCCTCGTTCTTATTTTCACTGTGCTAAGTGATCTTTCATTCAAAATAGCTTCCTCGTTCTTATTTTCACTGTGCTAAGTGATCTTTCATTCAAAACATCTTCCTCGTTCTTATTTTCACTGTGCTAAGTGATCTTTCATTCAAAATAGCTTCCTCGTTCTTATTTTCACTGTGCTAAGGTATCTTTCATTCAAAATAGCTTCCTCGTTCTTATTTTCACTGTGCTAAGTGATCTTTCATTCAAAATAGCTTCCTCGTTCTTATTTTCACTGTGCTAAGGTATCTTTCATTCAAAATAGCTTCCTCGTTCTTATTTTCACTGTGCTAAGGTATCTTTCATTCAAAATAGCTTCCTCGTTCTTATTTTCACTGTGCTAAGTGATCTTTCATTCAAAATAGCTTCCTCGTTCTTATTTTCACTGTGCTAAGGTATCTTTCATTCAAAATAGCTTCCTCGTTCTTATTTTCACTGTGCTAAGGTATCTTTCATTCAAAATAGCTTCCTCGTTCTTATTTTCACTGTGCTAAGTGATCTTTCATTCAAAATAGCTTCCTCGTTCTTATTTTCACTGTGCTAAGGTATCTTTCATTCAAAATAGCTTCCTCGTTCTTATTTTAACTGTGCTAAGTGATCTTTCATTCAAAATAGCTTCCTCGTTCTTATTTTCACTGTGCTAAGTGATCTTTCATTCAAAACATCTTCCTCGTTCTTATTTTCACTGTGCTAAGGTATCTTTCATTCAAAATAGCTTCCTCGTTCTTATTTTCACTGTGCTAAGTGATCTTTCATTCAAAACATCTTCCTCGTTCTTATTTTCACTGTGCTAAGGTATCTTTCATTCAAAATAGCTTCCTCGTTCTTATTTTCATTGTGCTAAGGGATCTTACATTCAAAACATCTTCCTCGTTCTTATTTTCACTGTGCTAAGGGATCTTTCATTCAAAATAGCTTCCTCGTTCTTATTTTCACTGTGCTAAGTGATCTTTCATTCAAAATAGCTTCCTCGTTCTTATTTTCACTGTGATAAGTGATCTTTCATTCAAAATAGCTTCCTCGTTCTTATTTTCACTGTGCTAAGTGATCTTTCATTCAAAACATCTTCCTCGTTCTTATTTTCATTGTGCTAAGTGATCTTTCATTCAAAACATCTTCCTCGTTCTTATTTTCACTGTGCTAAGTGATCTTTCATTCAAAACATCTTCCTCGTTCTTATTTTCACTGTGCTAAGTGATCTTTCATTCAAAAAATCTTCCTCGTTCTTATTTTCACTGTGCTAAGTGATCTTTCATTCAAAATAGCTTCCTCGTTCTTATTTTCACTGTGCTAAGTGATCTTTCATTCAAAATAGCTTCCTCGTTCTTATTTTCATTGTGCTAAGTGATCTTTCATTCAAAATAGCTTCCTCGTTCTTATTTTCACTGTGCTAAGTGATCTTTCATTCAAAATAGCTTCCTCGTTCTTATTTTCACTGTGCTAAGTGATCTTTCATTCAAAACATCTTCCTCGTTCTTATTTTCACTGTGCTAAGTGATCTTTCATTCAAAACATCTTCCTCGTTCTTATTTTCACTGTGCTAAGTGATCTTTCATTCAAAATAGCTTCCTCGTTCTTATTTTCACTGTGCTAAGTGATCTTTCATTCAAAACATCTTCCTCGTTCTTATTTTCACTGTGCTAAGTGATCTTTCATTCAAAACATCTTCCTCGTTCTTATTTTCACTGTGCTAAGTGATCTTTCATTCAAAACATCTTCCTCGTTCTTATTTTCACTGTGCTAAGTGATCTTACATTCAAAACATCTTCCTCGTTCTTATTTTCACTGTGCTAAGTGATCTTTCATTCAAAATAGCTTCCTCGTTCTTATTTTCACTGTGCTAAGTGATCTTTCATTCAAAACATCTTTCTCGTTCTTATTTTCACTGTGCTAAGTGATCTTTCATTCAAAATAGCTTCCTCGTTCTTATTTTCACTGTGCTAAGTGATCTTTCATTCAAAATAGCTTCCTCGTTCTTATTTTCACTGTGCTAAGTGATCTTTCATTCAAAATAGCTTCCTCGTTCTTATTTTCACTGTGCTAAGTGATCTTTCATTCAAAACATCTTCCTCGTTCTTATTTTCACTGTGCTAAGTGATCTTTCATTCAAAACATCTTCCTCGTTCTTATTTTCACTGTGCTAAGTGATCTTACATTCAAAACATCTTCCTCGTTCTTATTTTCACTGTGCTAAGTGATCTTTCATTCAAAACATCTTCCTCGTTCTTATTTTCACTGTGCTAAGTGATCTTTCATTCAAAATAGCTTCCTCGTTCTTGTTTTCACTGTGCTAAGTGATCTTTCATTCAAAACATCTTCCTCGTTCTTATTTTCACTGTGCTAAGTGATCTTACATTCAAAATAGCTTCCTCGTTCTTATTTTCACTGTGCTAAGTGATCTTTCATTCAAAACATCTTCCTCGTTCTTATTTTCACTGTGCTAAGTGATCTTTCATTCAAAACATCTTCCTCGTTCTTATTTTCACTGTGCTAAGTGATCTTACATTCAAAACATCTTCCTCGTTCTTATTTTCACTGTGCTAAGTGATCTTTCATTCAAAATAGCTTCCTCGTTCTTATTTTCACTGTGCTAAGTGATCTTTCATTCAAAACATCTTCCTCGTTCTTATTTTCACTGTGCTAAGTGATCTTTCATTCAAAACATCTTCCTCGTTCTTATTTTCACTGTGCTAAGTGATCTTACATTCAAAACATCTTCCTCGTTCTTATTTTCACTGTGCTAAGTGATCTTTCATTCAAAACATCTTCCTCGTTCTTATTTTCACTGTGCTAAGTGATCTTTCATTCAAAATAGCTTCCTCGTTCTTGTTTTCACTGTGCTAAGTGATCTTTCATTCAAAACATCTTCCTCGTTCTTATTTTCACTGTGCTAAGTGATCTTACATTCAAAATAGCTTCCTCGTTCTTATTTTCACTGTGCTAAGTGATCTTTCATTCAAAACATCTTCCTCGTTCTTATTTTCACTGTGCTAAGTGATCTTTCATTCAAAACATCTTCCTCGTTCTTATTTTCACTGTGCTAAGTGATCTTACATTCAAAACATCTTCCTCGTTCTTATTTTCACTGTGCTAAGTGATCTTTCATTCAAAATAGCTTCATCGTTCTTATTTTCACTGTGCTAAGTGATCTTTCATTCAAAACATCTTCCTCGTTCTTATTTTCACTGTGCTAAGTGATCTTTCATTCAAAACATCTTCCTCGTTCTTATTTTCACTGTGCTAAGTGATCTTACATTCAAAACATCTTCCTCGTTCTTATTTTCACTGTGCTAAGTGATCTTTCATTCAAAACATCTTCCTCGTTCTTATTTTCACTGTGCTAAGTGATCTTTCATTCAAAATAGCTTCCTCGTTCTTATTTTCACTGTGCTAAGTGATCTTTCATTCAAAATAGCTTCCTCGTTCTTATTTTCACTGTGCTAAGTGATCTTTCATTCAAAACATCTTCCTCGTTCTTATTTTCACTGTGCTAAGTGATCTTTCATTCAAAACATCTTCCTCGTTCTTATTTTCACTGTGCTAAGTGATCTTACATTCAAAACATCTTCCTCGTTCTTATTTTCACTGTGCTAAGTGATCTTTCATTCAAAACATCTTCCTCGTTCTTATTTTCACTGTGCTAAGTGATCTTTCATTCAAAATAGCTTCCTCGTTCTTATTTTCACTGTGCTAAGGGATCTTTCATTCAAAACATCTTCCTCGTTCTTATTTTCACTGTGCTAAGTGATCTTTCATTCAAAACATCTTCCTCGTTCTTATTTTCACTGTGCTAAGTGATCTTTCATTCAAAACATCTTCCTCGTTCTTATTTTCACTGTGCTAAGTGATCTTTCATTCAAAACATATTCCTCGTTCTTATTTTCACTGTGCTAAGGGATCTTACATTCAAAACATCTTCCTCGTTCTTATTTTCACTGTGCTAAGGGATCTTTCATTCAAAATAGCTTCCTCGTTCTTATTTTCACTGTGCTAAGTGATCTTTCATTCAAAATAGCTTCCTCGTTCTTATTTTCACTGTGCTAAGGGATCTTTCATTCAAAATAGCTTCCTCGTTCTTATTTTCATTGTGCTAAAGGAATCTTACATTCAAAACATCTTCCTCGTTCTTATTTTCACTGTGCTAAGTGATCTTTCATTCAAAACATCTTCCTCGTTCTTATTTTCACTGTGCTAAGTGATCTTTCATTCAAAACATCTTCCTCGTTCTTATTTTCACTGTGCTAAGTGATCTTTCATTCAAAACATCTTCCTCGTTCTTATTTTCACTGTGCTAAGTGATCTTACATTCAAAACATCTTCCTCGTTCTTATTTTCACTGTGCTAAGTGATCTTTCATTCAAAACATCTTCCTCGTTCTTATTTTCACTGTGCTAAGTGATCTTTCATTCAAAACATCTTCCTCGTTCTTATTTTCACTGTGCTAAGTGATCTTTCATTCAAAACATATTCCTCGTTCTTATTTTCACTGTGCTAAGGGATCTTACATTCAAAACATCTTCCTCGTTCTTATTTTCACTGTGCTAAGGGATCTTTCATTCAAAATAGCTTCCTCGTTCTTATTTTCACTGTGCTAAGTGATCTTTCATTCAAAATAGCTTCCTCGTTCTTATTTTCACTGTGCTAAGTGATCTTTCATTCAAAACATCTTCCTCGTTCTTATTTTCACTGTGCTAAGTGATCTTTCATTCAAAACATCTTCCTCGTTCTTATTTTCACTGTGCTAAGTGATCTTACATTCAAAACATCTTCCTCGTTCTTATTTTCACTGTGCTAAGTGATCTTTCATTCAAAACATCTTCCTCGTTCTTATTTTCACTGTGCTAAGTGATCTTTCATTCAAAACATCTTCCTCGTTCTTATTTTCACTGTGCTAAGTGATCTTTCATTCAAAACATATTCCTCGTTCTTATTTTCACTGTGCTAAGGGATCTTACATTCAAAACATCTTCCTCGTTCTTATTTTCACTGTGCTAAGGGATCTTTCATTCAAAATAGCTTCCTCGTTCTTATTTTCACTGTGCTAAGTGATCTTTCATTCAAAATAGCTTCCTCGTTCTTATTTTCACTGTGCTAAGGGATCTTTCATTCAAAATAGCTTCCTCGTTCTTATTTTCACTGTGCTAAGGGATCTTTCATTCAAAATAGCTTCCTCGTTCTTATTTTCACTGTGCTAAGTGATCTTTCATTCAAAATAGCTTCCTCGTTCTTATTTTCACTGTGCTAAGTGATCTTTCATTCAAAATAGCTTCCTCGTTCTTATTTTCATTGTGCTAAAGGAATCTTACATTCAAAACATCTTCCTCGTTCTTATTTTCACTGTGCTAAGTGATCTTTCATTCAAAACATCTTCCTCGTTCTTATTTTCACTGTGCTAAGTGATCTTTCATTCAAAACATCTTCCTCGTTCTTATTTTCACTGTGCTAAGTGATCTTTCATTCAAAACATCTTCCTCGTTCTTATTTTCACTGTGCTAAGTGATCTTACATTCAAAACATCTTCCTCGTTCTTATTTTCACTGTGCTAAGTGATCTTTCATTCAAAACATCTTCCTCGTTCTTATTTTCACTGTGCTAAGGGATCTTACATTCAAAACATCTTCCTCGTTCTTATTTTCACTGTGCTAAGGGATCTTTCATTCAAAATAGCTTCCTCGTTCTTATTTTCACTGTGCTAAGTGAACTTTCATTCAAAATAGCTTCCTCGTTCTTATTTTAACTGTGCTAAGTGATCTTTCATTCAAAATAGCTTCCTCGTTCTTATTTTCACTGTGCTAAGTGATCTTTCATTCAAAACATCTTCCTCGTTCTTATTTTCACTGTGCTAAGTGATCTTTCATTCAAAATAGCTTCCTCGTTCTTATTTTCACTGTGCTAAGGTATCTTTCATTCAAAATAGCTTCCTCGTTCTTATTTTCACTGTGCTAAGGGATCTTACATTCAAAACATCTTCCTCGTTCTTATTTTCACTGTGCTAAGGGATCTTTCATTCAAAATAGCTTCCTCGTTCTTATTTTCACTGTGCTAAGTGATCTTTCATTCAAAATAGCTTCCTCGTTCTTATTTTCACTGTGCTAAGGGATCTTTCATTCAAAATAGCTTCCTCGTTCTTATTTTCACTGTGCTAAGTGATCTTTCATTCAAAACATCTTCCTCGTTCTTATTTTCACTGTGCTAAGTGATCTTTCATTCAAAACATCTTCCTCGTTCTTATTTTCACTGTGCTAAGTGATCTTTCATTCAAAACATCTTCCTCGTTCTTATTTTCACTGTGCTAAGTGATCTTACATTCAAAACATCTTCCTCGTTCTTATTTTCACTGTGCTAAGTGATCTTTCATTCAAAACATCTTCCTCGTTCTTATTTTCACTGTGCTAAGGGATCTTACATTCAAAACATCTTCCTCGTTCTTATTTTCACTGTGCTAAGGGATCTTTCATTCAAAATAGCTTCCTCGTTCTTATTTTCACTGTGCTAAGGGATTTTACATTCAAAATAGCTTCCTCGTTCTTATTTTCACTGTGCTAAGTGATCTTTCATTCAAAATAGCTTCCTCGTTCTTATTTTCACTGTGCTAAGTGATCTTTCATTCAAAATAGCTTCCTCGTTCTTATTTTCACTGTGCTAAGGGATCTTTCATTCAAAACATCTTCCTCGTTCTTATTTTCACTGTGCTAAGGGATCTTTCATTCAAAACATCTTCCTCGTTCTTATTTTCACTGTGCTAAGTGATCTTTCATTCAAAATAGCTTCCTCGTTCTTATTTTCACTGTGCTAAGGGATCTTTCATTCAAAACATCTTCCTCGTTCTTATTTTCACTGTGCTAAGGGATCTTTCATTCAAAACATCTTCCTCGTTCTTATTTTCACTGTGCTAAGTGATCTTTCATTCAAAACATCATCCTCGTTCTTATTTTCACTGTGCTAAGGGATCTTTCATTCAAAATAGCTTCCTCGTTCTTATTTTCACTGTGCTAAGGGATCTTTCATTCAAAACATCTTCCTCGTTTTTATTTTCACTGTGCTAAGGGATCTTACATTCAAAATAGCTTCCTCGTTCTTATTTTCACTGTGCTAAGGTATCTTTCATTCAAAATAGCTTCCTCGTTCTTATTTTCACTGTGCTAAGGGATCTTTCATTCAAAACATCTTCCTCGTTCTTATTTTCATTGTGCTAAGTGATCTTTCATTCAAAACATCTTCCTCGTTCTTATTTTCACTGTGCTAAGTGATCTTTCATTCAAAATAGCTTCCTCGTTCTTATTTTCACTGTGCTAAGTGATCTTTCATTCAAAATAGCTTCCTCGTTCTTATTTTCACTGTGCTAAGTGATCTTTCATTCAAAATAGCTTCCTCGTTCTTATTTTCACTGTGCTAAGTGATCTTTCATTCAAAATAGCTTCCTCGTTCTTATTTTCACTGTGCTAAGGGATTATACATTCAAAACATCTTCCTCGTTCTTATTTTCACTGTGCTAAGGGATTTTTCATTCAAAATAGCTTCCTCGTTCTTATTTTCACTGTGCTAAGGGATCTTTCATTCAAAATAGCTTCCTCGTTCTTATTTTCACTGTGCTAAGTGATCTTTCATTCAAAATATCTTCCTCGTTCTTATTTTCACTGTGCTAAGTGATCTTTCATTCAAAACATCTTCCTCGTTCTTATTTTCACTGTGCTAAGTGATCTTTCATTCAAAATAGCTTCCACGTTCTTATTTTCACTGTGCTAAGTGATCTTTCATTCAAAATAGCTTCCTCGTTCTTATTTTCACTGTGCTAAGTGATCTTTCATTCAAAATAGCTTCCTCGTTCTTATTTTCACTGTGCTTAGTGATCTTTCATTCAAAACATCTTCCTCGTTCTTATTTTCACTGTGCTAAGTTATCTTTCATTCAAAACATCTTCCTCGTTCTTATTTTCACTGTGCTAAGTGATCTTTCATTCAAAATAGCTTCCTCGTTCTTATTTTCACTGTGCTAAGTGATCTTTCATTCAAAATAGCTTCCTCGTTCTTATTTTCACTGTGCTAAGTGATCTTTCATTCAAAATAGCTTCCTCGTTCTTATTTTCACTGTGCTAAGGTATCTTTCATTCAAAACATCTTCCTCGTTCTTATTTTCACTGTGCTAAGTGATCTTTCATTCAAAATAGCTTCCTCGTTCTTATTTTCACTGTGCTAAGTGATCTTTCATTCAAAACATCTTCCTCGTTCTTATTTTCACTGTGCTAAGGGATCTTTCATTCAAAACATCTTCCTCGTTCTTATTTTCACTGTGCTAAGTGATCTTTCATTCAAAATAGCTTCCTCGTTCTTATTTTCACTGTGCTAAGTGATCTTTCATTCAAAATAGCTTCCTCGTTCTTATTTTCACTGTGCTAAGTGATCTTTCATTCAAAACATCTTCCTCGTTCTTATTTTCACTGTGCTAAGTGATCTTTCATTCAAAACATCTTCCTCGTTCTTATTTTCACTGTGCTAAGTGATCTTTCATTCAAAACATCTTCCTCGTTCTTATTTTAACTGTGCTAAGTGATCTTTCATTCAAAACATCTTCCTCGTTCTTATTTTCACTGTGCTAAGGTATCTTTCATTCAAAATAGCTTCCTCGTTCTTATTTTCACTGTGCTAAGGGATCTTACATTCAAAATAGCTTCCTCGTTCTTATTTTCACTGTGCTAAGTGATCTTTCATTCAAAATAGCTTCCTCGTTCTTATTTTCACTGTGCTAAGTGATCTTTCATTCAAAACATCTTCCTCGTTCTTATTTTCACTGTGCTAAGGGATCTTTCATTCAAAACATCTTCCTCGTTCTTATTTTCACTGTGCTAAGTGATCTTTCATTCAAAATAGCTTCCTCGTTCTTATTTTCACTGTGCTAAGTGATCTTTCATTCAAAATAGCTTCCTCGTTCTTATTTTCACTGTGCTAAGTGATCTTTCATTCAAAACATCTTCCTCGTTCTTATTTTCACTGTGCTAAGGTATCTTTCATTCAAAACATCTTCCTCGTTCTTATTTTCACTGTGCTAAGTGATCTTTCATTCAAAATAGCTTCCTCGTTCTTATTTTCACTGTGCTAAGTGATCTTTCATTCAAAACATCTTCCTCGTTCTTATTTTCACTGTGCTAAGGGATCTTTCATTCAAAATAGCTTCCTCGTTCTTATTTTCACTGTGCTAAGGTATCTTTCATTCAAAACATCTTCCTCGTTCTTATTTTCACTGTGCTAAGGGATCTTTCATTCAAAATAGCTTCCTCGTTCTTATTTTCACTGTGCTAAGTGATCTTTCATTCAAAATAGCTTCCTCGTTCTTATTTTCACTGTGCTAAGTGATCTTTCATTCAAAATAGCTTCCTCGTTCTTATTTTCACTGTGCTAAGGTATCTTTCATTCAAAACATCTTCCTCGTTCTTATTTTCACTGTGCTAAGTGATCTTTCATTCAAAACATCTTCCTCGTTCTTATTTTCACTGTGCTAAGGGATCTTTCATTCAAAACATCTTCCTCGTTCTTATTTTCACTGTGCTAAGTGATCTTTCATTCAAAACATCTTCCTCGTTCTTATTTTCACTGTGCTAAGTGATCTTTCATTCAAAACATCTTCCTCGTTCTTATTTTCATTGTACGAAGGGATCTTTCATTCAAAACATCTTCCTCGTTCTTATTTTCACTGTTCTAAGTGATCTTTCATTCAAAATAGCTTCCTCGTTCTTATTTTCACTGTGCTAAGTGATCTTTCATTCAAAACATCTTCCTCGTTCTTATTTTCACTGTGCTAAGTGATCTTTCATTCAAAACATCTTCCTCGTTCTTATTTTCACTGTGCTAAGTGATCTTTCATTCAAAACATCTTCCTCGTTCTTATTTTCACTGTGCTAAGTGATCTTTCATTCAAAATAGCTTCCTCGTTCTTATTTTCACTGTGCTAAGTGATCTTTCATTCAAAATAGCTTCCTCGTTCTTATTTTCACTGTGATAAGTGATCTTTCATTCAAAACATCTTCCTCGTTCTTATTTTCACTGTGCTAAGTGATCTTTCATTCAAAATAGCTTCCTCGTTCTTATTTTCACTGTGCTAAGTGATCTTTCATTCAAAACATCTTCCTCGTTCTTATTTTCACTGTGCTAAGTGATCTTTCATTCAAAACATCTTCCTCGTTCTTATTTTCACTGTGCTAAGTGATCTTTCATTCAAAATAGCTTCCTCGTTCTTATTTTCACTGTGCTAAGTGATCTTTCATTCAAAACATCTTCCTCGTTCTTATTTTCATTGTACGAAGGGATCTTTCATTCAAAACATCTTCCTCGTTCTTATTTTCACTGTGCTAAGTGATCTTTCATTCAAAATAGCTTCCTCGTTCTTATTTTCATTGTACGAAGGGATCTTTCATTCAAAACATCTTCCTCGTTCTTATTTTCACTGTGCTAAGGGATCTTTCATTCAAAACATCTTCCTCGTTCTTATTTTCACTGTGCTAAGGTATCTTTCATTCAAAATAGCTTCCTCGTTCTTATTTTCACTGTGCTAAGTGATCTTTCATTCAAAACATCTTCCTCGTTCTTATTTTCACTGTGCTAAGTGATCTTTCATTCAAAACATCTTCCTCGTTCTTATTTTCACTGTGCTAAGTGATCTTTCATTCAAAACATCTTCCTCGTTCTTATTTTCACTGTGCTAAGTGATCTTTCATTCAAAATAGCTTCCTCGTTCTTATTTTCACTGTGCTAAGGGATCTTTCATTCAAAATAGCTTCCTCGTTCTTATTTTCACTGTGCTAAGGGATCTTTCATTCAAAACATCTTCCTCGTTCTTATTTTCACTGTGCTAAGTTATCTTTCATTCAAAACATCTTCCTCGTTCTTATTTTCACTGTGCTAAGTGATCTTTCATTCAAAATAGCTTCCTCGTTCTTATTTTCACTGTGCTAAGGGATCTTTCATTCAAAATAGCTTCCTCGTTCTTATTTTCACTGTGCTAAGTGATCTTTCATTCAAAACATCTTCCTCGTTCTTATTTTCACTGTGCTAAGTTATCTTTCATTCAAAATATCTTCCTCGTTCTTATTTTCACTGTGCTAAGTGATCTTTCATTCAAAATAGCTTCCTCGTTCTTATTTTCACTGTGCTAAGGTATCTTTCATTCAAAATAGCTTCCTCGTTCTTATTTTCACTGTGCTAAGTGATCTTTCATTCAAAACATCTTCCTCGTTCTTATTTTCACTGTGCTAAGGGATCTTTCATTCAAAATAGCTTCCTCGTTCTTATTTTCACTGTGCTAAGTGATCTTTCATTCAAAATAGCTTCCTCGTTCTTATTTTCACTGTGCTAAGTGATCTTTCATTCAAAATAGCTTCCTCGTTCTTATTTTCACTGTGCTAAGTGATCTTTCATTCAAAACATCTTCCTCGTTCTTATTTTCATTGTACGAAGGGATCTTTCATTCAAAACATCTTCCTCGTTCTTATTTTCACTGTTCTAAGTGATCTTTCATTCAAAATAGCTTCCTCGTTCTTATTTTCACTGTGCTAAGTGATCTTTCATTCAAAACATCTTCCTCGTTCTTATTTTCATTGTACGAAGGGATCTTTCATTCAAAACATCTTCCTCGTTCTTATTTTCACTGTTCTAAGTGATTTTTCATTCAAAATAGCTTCCTCGTTCTTATTTTCACTGTGCTAAGTGATCTTTCATTCAAAACATCTTCCTCGTTCTTATTTTCACTGTGCTAAGTGATCTTTCATTCAAAATAGCTTCCTCGTTCTTATTTTCACTGTGCTAAGTGATCTTTCATTCAAAATAGCTTCCTCGTTCTTATTTTCACTGTGCTAAGTGATCTTTCATTCAAAATAGCTTCCTCGTTCTTATTTTCACTGTGCTAAGGTATCTTTCATTCAAAATAGCTTCCTCGTTCTTATTTTCACTGTGCTAAGGGATCTTTCATTCAAAACATCTTCCTCGTTCTTATTTTCACTGTGCTAAGGGATCTTTCATTCAAAACATCTTCCTCGTTCTTATTTTCACTGTGCTAAGTGATCTTTCATTCAAAACATCTTCCTCGTTCTTATTTTCACTGTGCTAAGGGATCTTTCATTCAAAACATCTTCCTCGTTCTTATTTTCACTGTGCTAAGTGATCTTTCATTCAAAACATCTTCCTCGTTCTTATTTTCACTGTGCTAAGGGATCTTTCATTCAAAAAATCTTCCTCGTTCTTATTTTCACTGTGCTAAGGGATCTTTCATTCAAAACAGCTTCCTCGTTCTTATTTTCACTGTGCTAAGGGATCTTTCATTCAAAATAGCTTCCTCGTTCTTATTTTCACTGTGCTAAGTGATCTTTCATTCAGAACATCTTCCTTGTTCTTATTTTCACTGTGCTAAGGGATCTTTCATTCAAAATAGCTTCCTCGTTCTTATTTTCACTGTGCTAAGTGATCTTTCATTCAGAACATCTTCCTTGTTCTTATTTTCACTGTGCTAAGGGATCTTTCATTCAAAAAATCTTCCTCGTTCTTATTTTCACTGTGCTAAGGGATCTTTCATTCAAAACAGCTTCCTCGTTCTTATTTTCACTGTGCTAAGGGATCTTTCATTCAAAATAGCTTCCTCGTTCTTATTTTCACTGTGCTAAGGGATCTTTCATTCAAAATAGCTTCCTCGTTCTTATTTTCACTGTGCTAAGGGATCTTTCATTCAAAATAGCTTCCTCGTTCTTATTTTCACTGTGCTAAGGGATCTTTCATTCAAAACATCTTCCTCGTTCTTATTTTCATTGTACGAAGGGATCTTTCATTCAGAACATCTTCCTTGTTCTTATTTTCACTGTGCTAAGTGATCTTTCATTCAAAATAGCTTCCTCGTTCTTATTTTCACTGTGCTAAGTGATCTTTCATTCAAAACATCTTCCTCGTTCTTATTTTCACTGTGCTAAGGGATCTTTCATTCAAAACATCTTCCTCGTTCTTATTTTCACTGTGCTAAGTGATCTTTCATTCAAAACATCTTCCTCGTTCTTATTTTCACTGTGCTAAGGGATCTTTCATTCAAAACATCTTCCTCGTTCTTATTTTCACTGTGCTAAGTGATCTTTCATTCAAAACATCTTCCTCGTTCTTATTTTCACTGTGCTAAGGGATCTTTCATTCAAAAAATCTTCCTCGTTCTTATTTTCACTGTGCTAAGGGATCTTTCATTCAAAACAGCTTCCTCGTTCTTATTTTCACTGTGCTAAGGGATCTTTCATTCAAAATAGCTTCCTCGTTCTTATTTTCACTGTGCTAAGTGATCTTTCATTCAGAACATCTTCCTCGTTCTTATTTTCACTGTGCTAAGGGATCTTTCATTCAAAATAGCTTCCTCGTTCTTATTTTCACTGTGCTAAGGAGACTTTCATTCAAAACATCTTCCTCGTTCTTATTTTCACTGTGCTAAGGGATCTTTCATTCAAAATAGCTTCCTCATTCTTATTTTCACTGTGCTAAGGGATCTTTCATTCAAAATAGCTTCCTCATTCTTATTTTCACTGTGCTAAGTGATCTTTCATTCAAAACATCTTCCTCGTTCTTATTTTCACTGTGCTAAGTGATCTTTCATTCAAAATAGCTTCCTCGTTCTTATTTTCACTGTGCTAAGGGATCTTTCATTCAAAATAGCTTCCTCGTTCTTATTTTCACTGTGCTAAGGGATCTTTCATTCAAAACATCTTCCTCGTTCTTATTTTCACTGTGCTAAGTGATCTTTCATTCAAAATAGCTTCCTCATTCTTATTTTCACTGTGCTAAGGGATCTTTCATTCAAAATAGCTTCCTCGTTCTTATTTTCACTGTGCTAAGGGATCTTTCATTCAAAACATCTTCCTCATTCTTATTTTCACTGTGCTAAGTGATCTTTCATTCAAAATAGCTTCCTCATTCTTATTTTCACTGTGCTAAGTGATCTTTCATTCAAAATAGCTTCCTCGTTCTTATTTTCACTGTGCTAAGTGATCTTTCATTCAAAATAGCTTCCTCATTCTTATTTTCACTGTGCTAAGTGATCTTTCATTCAAAACATCTTCCTCGTTCTTATTTTCACTGTGCTAAGTGATCTTTCATTCAAAATAGCTTCCTCATTCTTATTTTCACTGTGCTAAGGGATCTTTCATTCAAAACATCTTCCTCGTTCTTATTTTCACTGTGCTAAGTGATCTTTCATTCAAAACATCTTCCTCGTTCTTATTTTCACTGTGCTAAGTGATCTTTCATTCAAAACATCTTCCTCGTTCTTATTTTCACTGTTCTAAGGGATCTTACATTCAAAACATCTTCCTCGTTCTTATTTTCACTGTGCTAATTGATCTTTCATTCAAAACATCTTCCTCGTTCTTATTTTCACTGTGCTAAGTGATCTTTCATTCAAAACATCTTCCTCGTTCTTATTTTCACTGTGCTAAGTGATCTTACATTCAAAACATCTTCCTCGTTCTTATTTTCACTGTGCAAAGGGATTTTACATTCAAAACATCTTCCTCGTTCTTATTTTCACTGTGCTAAGTGATCTTTCATTCAAAACATCTTCCTCGTTCTTATTTTCACTGTGCTAAGTGATCTTTCATTCAAAATAGCTTCCTCGTTCTTATTTTCACTGTGCTAAGTGATCTTTCATTCAAAATAGCTTCCTCGTTCTTATTTTCACTGTGCTAAGGGATTTTACATTCAAAACATCTTCCTCGTTCTTATTTTCACTGTGCTAAGTGATCTTTCATTCAAAATAGCTTCCTCGTTCTTATTTTCACTGTGCTAAGTGATCTTACATTCAAAACATCTTCCTCGTTCTTATTTTCACTGTGCTAAGTGATCTTTCATTCAAAATAGCTTCCTCGTTCTTATTTTCACTGTGCTAAGTGATCTTACATTCAAAACATCTTCCTCGTTCTTATTTTCACTGTGCTAAGTGATCTTTCATTCAAAATAGCTTCCTCGTTCTTATTTTCACTGTGCTAAGGGATTTTACATTCAAAATAGCTTCCTCGTTCTTATTTTCACTGTGCTAAGTGATCTTTCATTCAAAATAGCTTCCTCGTTCTTATTTTCACTGTGCTAAGGGATCTTTCATTCAAAATAGCTTGCTCGTTCTTATTTTCACTGTGCTAAGTGATCTTTCATTCAAAATAGCTTCCTCGTTCTTATTTTCACTGTGCTAAGGGATCTTTCATTCAAAATAGCTTCCTCGTTCTTATTTTCACTGTGCTAAGGGATCTTTCATTCAAAACATCTTCCTCGTTCTTATTTTCACTGTGCTAAGTGATCTTTCATTCAAAATAGCTTCCTCGTTCTTATTTTCACTGTGCTAAGGGATCTTTCATTCAAAATAGCTTCCTCGTTCTTATTTTCACTGTGCTAAGGGATCTTTCATTCAAAACATCTTCCTCGTTCTTATTTTCACTGTGCTAAGGGATCTTTCATTCAAAATAGCTTCCTCGTTCTTATTTTCACTGTGCTAAGGGATCTTTCATTCAAAATAACTTCCTCGTTCTTATTTTCACTGTGCTAAGGAGACTTTCATTCAAAACATCTTCCTCGTTCTTATTTTCACTGTGCTAAGTGATCTTTCATTCAAAATAGCTTCCTTGTTCTTATTTTCACTGTGCTAAGGAGACTTTCATTCAAAACATCTTCCTCGTTCTTATTTTCAATGTGCTAAGGGATCTTTCATTCAAAATAGCTTCCTCATTCTTATTTTCACTGTGCTAAGTGATCTTTCATTCAAAACATCTTCCTCGTTCTTATTTTCACTGTGCTAAGTGATCTTTCATTCAAAATAGCTTCCTCGTTCTTATTTTCACTGTGCTAAGGGATCTTTCATTCAAAATAGCTTCCTCGTTCTTATTTTCACTGTGCTAAGGGATCTTTCATTCAAAACATCTTCCTCGTTCTTATTTTCACTGTGCTAAGTGATCTTTCATTCAAAATAGCTTCCTCATTCTTATTTTCACTGTGCTAAGTGATCTTTCATTCAAAATAGCTTCCTCATTCTTATTTTCACTGTGCTAAGTGATCTTTCATTCAAAATAGCTTCCTCGTTCTTATTTTCACTGTGCTAAGTGATCTTTCATTCAAAATAGCTTCCTCATTCTTATTTTCACTGTGCTAAGTGATCTTTCATTCAAAACATCTTCCTCGTTCTTATTTTCACTGTGCTAAGTGATCTTTCATTCAAAATAGCTTCCTCGTTCTTATTTTCACTGTGCTAAGGGATCTTTCATTCAAAATAGCTTCCTCGTTCTTATTTTCACTGTGCTAAGGGATCTTACATTAAAAACATCTTCCTCGTTCTTATTTTCACTGTGCTAAGGGATCTTTCATTCAAAATAGCTTCCTCGTTCTTATTTTCACTGTGCTAAGTGATCTTTCATTCAAAACATCTTCCTCGTTCTTATTTTCACTGTGCTAAGTGATCTTTCATTCAAAACATCTTCCTCGTTCTTATTTTCACTGTGCTAAGTGATCTTTCATTCAAAACATCTTCCTCGTTCTTATTTTCACTGTGCTAAGGGATCTTTCATTCAAAACATCTTCCTCGTTCTTATTTTCACTGTGCTAAGGGATCTTTCATTCAAAACATCTTCCTCGTTCTTATTTTCACTGTGCTAAGTGATCTTTCATTCAAAACATCTTCCTCGTTCTTATTTTCACTGTGCTAAGTGATCTTTCATTCAAAACATCTTCCTCGTTCTTATTTTCACTGTTCTAAGGGATCTTACATTCAAAACATCTTCCTCGTTCTTATTTTCACTGTGCTAATTGATCTTTCATTCAAAACATCTTCCTCGTTCTTATTTTCACTGTGCTAAGTGATCTTTCATTCAAAACATCTTCCTCGTTCTTATTTTCACTGTGCTAAGTGATCTTACATTCAAAACATCTTCCTCGTTCTTATTTTCACTGTGCAAAGGGATTTTACATTCAAAATAGCTTCCTCGTTCTAATTTTCACTGTGCTAAGGGATTTTACATTCAAAATAGCTTCCTCGTTCTTATTTTCACTGTGCTAAGTGATCTTTCATTCAAAATAGCTTCCTCGTTCTTATTTTCACTGTGCTAAGTGATCTTTCATTCAAAATAGCTTCCTCGTTCTTATTTTCACTGTGCTAAGGGATTTTACATTCAAAACATCTTCCTCGTTCTTATTTTCACTGTGCTAAGTGATCTTTCATTCAAAATAGCTTCCTCGTTCTTATTTTCACTGTGCTAAGTGATCTTTCATTCAAAATAGCTTCCTCGTTCTTATTTTCACTGTGCTAAGGGATTTTACATTCAAAACATCTTCCTCGTTCTTATTTTCACTGTGCTAAGTGATCTTTCATTCAAAATAGCTTCCTCGTTCTTATTTTCACTGTGCTAAGTGATCTTACATTCAAAACATCTTCCTCGTTCTTATTTTCACTGTGCTAAGTGATCTTTCATTCAAAATAGCTTCCTCGTTCTTATTTTCACTGTGCTAAGTGATCTTTCATTCAAAATAGCTTCCTCGTTCTTATTTTCACTGTGCTAAGTGATCTTTCATTCAAAATAGCTTCCTCGTTCTTATTTTCACTGTGCTAAGTAATCTTTCATTCAAAACATCTTCCTCGTTCTTATTTTCACTGTGCTAAGTGATCTTTCATTCAAAATAGCTTCCTCGTTCTTATTTTCACTGTGCTAAGGGATCTTTCATTCAAAACATCTTCCTCGTTCTTATTTTCACTGTGCTAAGGGATCTTTCATTCAAAATAGCTTCCTCGTTCTTATTTTCACTGTGCTAAGTGATCTTACATTCAAAACATCTTCCTCGTTCTTATTTTCACTGTGCTAAGGGATCTTACATTCAAAACATCTTCCTCGTTCTTATTTTCACTGTGCTAAGTGATCTTTCATTCAAAATAGCTTCCTCATTCTTATTTTCACTGTGCTAAGGGATCTTTCATTCAAAATAGCTTCCTCGTTCTTATTTTCACTGTGCTAAGTGATCTTTCATTCAAAACATCTTCCTCGTTCTTATTTTCACTGTGCTAAGTGATCTTTCATTCAAAATAGCTTCCTCGTTCTTATTTTCACTGTGCTAAGTGATCTTACATTCAAAACATCTTCCTCGTTCTTATTTTCACTGTGCTAAGTGATCTTTCATTCAAAATAGCTTCCTCGTTCTTATTTTCACTGTGCTAAGTGATCTTTCATTCAAAATAGCTTCCTCGTTCTTATTTTCACTGTGCTAAGGGATCTTTCATTCAAAATAGCTTCCTCGTTCTTATTTTCACTGTGCTAAGGGATCTTTCATTCAAAATAGCTTCCTCGTTCTTATTTTCACTGTGCTAAGTGATCTTACATTCAAAACATCTTCCTCGTTCTTATTTTCACTGTGCTAAGGGATCTTTCATTCAAAACATCTTCCTCGTTCTTATTTTCACTGTGCTAAGGGATCTTTCATTCAAAATAGCTTCCTCGTTCTTATTTTCACTGTGCTAAGTGATCTTTCATTCAAAATAGCTTCCTCGTTCTTATTTTCACTGTGCTAAGTGATCTTTCATTCAAAACATCTTCCTCGTTCTTATTTTCACTGTGCTAAGGAGACTTTCATTCAAAACATCTTCCTCGTTCTTATTTTCACTGTGCTAAGTGATCTTTCATTCAAAATAGCTTCCTCGTTCTTATTTTCACTGTGCTAAGGGATCTTTCATTCAAAATAGCTTCCTCGTTCTTATTTTCACTGTGCTAAGGGATCTTTCATTCAAAACATCTTCCTCGTTCTTATTTTCACTGTGCTAAGTGATCTTTCATTCAAAATAGCTTCCTCATTCTTATTTTCACTGTGCTAAGTGATCTTTCATTCAAAACATCTTCCTCGTTCTTATTTTCACTGTGCTAAGTGATCTTTCATTCAAAATAGCTTCCTCATTCTTATTTTCACTGTGCTAAGTGATCTTTCATTCAAAACATCTTCCTCGTTCTTATTTTCACTGTGCTAAGTGATCTTTCATTCAAAATAGCTTCCTCATTCTTATTTTCACTGTGCTAAGGGATCTTTCATTTAAAATAGCTTCCTCGTTCTTATTTTCACTGTGCTAAGGGATCTTTCATTCAAAACATCTTCCTCAGTCTTATTTTCACTGTGCTAAGTGATCTTTCATTCAAAACATCTTCCTCGTTCTTATTTTCACTGTGCTAAGGGATCTTTCATTCAAAATAGCTTCCTCGTTCTTATTTTCACTGTGCTAAGGGATCTTTCATTCAAAATAGCTTCCTCGTTCTTATTTTCACTGTACTAAGGGATCTTTCATTCAAAACATCTTCCTCGTTCTTATTTTCACTGTGCTAAGTGATCTTTCATTCAAAATAGCTTACTCGTTCTTATTTTCACTGTGCTAAGGGATCTTTCATTCAAAATAGCTTCCTCGTTCTTATTTTCACTGTGCTAAGTGATCTTACATTCAAAATAGCTTCCTCGTTCTTATTTTCACTGTGCTAAGGGATCTTTCATTCAAAACATCTTCCTCGTTTTTATTTTCACTGTGCTAAGTGATCTTTCATTCAAAACATCTTCCTCGTTCTTATTTTCACTGTGCTAAGGGATCTTACATTCAAAACATCTTCCTCGTTCTTATTTTTACTGTGCTAAGTGATCTTTCATTCAAAATAGCTTCCTCGTTCTTATTTTCACTGTGCTAAGGGATCTTTCATTCAAAATAGCTTCCTCGTTCTTATTTTCACTGTGCTAAGGGATTTTACATTCAAAATAGCTTCCTCGTTCTTATTTTCACTGTGCTAAGTGATCTTTCATTCAAAATAGCTTTCTCGTTCTTATTTTCACTGTGCTAAGGGATCTTTCATTCAAAATAGCTTCCTCGTTCTTATTTTCACTGTGCTAAGTGATCTTTCATTCAAAACATCTTCCTCGTTCTTATTTTCACTGTGCTAAGGGATCTTTCATTCAAAACATCTTCCTCGTTCTTATTTTCACTGTGCTAAGGGATCTTTCATTCAAAACATCTTCCTCGTTCTTATTTTCACTGTGCTAAGTGATCTTTCATTCAAAATAGCTTCCTCGTTCTTATTTTCACTGTGCTAAGGGATCTTTCATTCAAAATAGCTTCCTCGTTCTTATTTTCACTGTGCTAAGGGATCTTTCATTCAAAACATCTTCCTCGTTCTTATTTTCACTGTGCTAAGTGATCTTTCATTCAAAATAGCTTCCTCATTCTTATTTTCACTGTGCTAAGGGATCTTTCATTCAAAATAGCTTCCTCGTTCTTATTTTCACTGTGCTAAGGGATCTTTAATTCAAAACATCTTCCTCGTTCTTATTTTCACTGTGCTAAGTGATCTTTCATTCAAAATAGCTTCCTCATTCTTATTTTCACTGTGCTAAGTGATCTTTCATTCAAAACATCTTCCTCGTTCTTATTTTCACTGTGCTAAGTGATCTTTCATTCAAAATAGCTTCCTCATTCTTATTTTCACTGTGCTAAGGGATCTTTCATTCAAAATAGCTTCCTCATTCTTTTTTTCACTGTGCTAAGTGATCTTTCATTCAAAATAGCTTCCTCGTTCTTATTTTCACTGTGCTAAGTGATCTTTCATTCAAAATAGCTTCCTCATTCTTATTTTCACTGTGCTAAGGGATCTTTCATTCAAAATAGCTTCCTCATTCTTATTTTCACTGTGCTAAGTGATCTTTCATTCAAAACATCTTCCTCGTTCTTATTTTCACTGTGCTAAGTGATCTTTCATTCAAAATAGCTTCCTCGTTCTTATTTTCACTGTGCTAAGGGATCTTTCATTCAAAATAGCTTCCTCGTTCTTATTTTCACTGTGCTAAGGGATCTTTCATTCAAAACATCTTCCTCGTTCTTATTTTCACTGTGCTAAGGGATCTTTCATTCAAAATAGCTTCCTTGTTCTTATTTTCACTGTGCTAAGTGATCTTTCATTCAAAATAGCTTCCTCGTTCTTATTTTCACTGTGCTAAGGGATCTTTCATTCAAAACATCTTCCTCGTACTTATTTTCACTGTGCTAAGGGATCTTTCATTCAAAATAGCTTCCTCGTTCTTATTTTCACTGTGCTAAGGGATCTTTCATTCAAAACATCTTCCTCGTTCTTATTTTCACTGTGCTAAGTGATCTTTCATTCAAAATAGCTTCCTCGTTCTTATTTTCACTGTGCTAAGGGATCTTTCATTCAAAACATCTTCCTCGTTCTTATTTTCACTGTGCTAAGTGATCTTTCATTCAAAATAGCTTCCTCATTCTTATTTTCACTGTGCTAAGGGATCTTTCATTCAAAATAGCTTCCTCATTCTTATTTTCACTGTGCTAAGTGATCTTTCATTCAAAACATCTTCCTCGTTCTTATTTTCACTGTGCTAAGTGATCTTTCATTCAAAATAGCTTCCTCGTTCTTATTTTCACTGTGCTAAGGGATCTTTCATTCAAAATAGCTTCCTCGTTCTTATTTTCACTGTGCTAAGGGATCTTTCATTCAAAATAGCTTCCTCGTTCTTATTTTCACTGTGCTAAGTGATCTTTTATTCAAAATAGCTTCCTCATTCTTATTTTCACTGTGCTAAGGGATCTTTCATTCAAAATAGCTTCCTCGTTCTTATTTTCACTGTGCTAAGGGATCTTTCATTCAAAACATCTTCCTCATTCTTATTTTCACTGTGCTAAGTGATCTTTCATTCAAAATAGCTTCCTCATTCTTATTTTCACTGTGCTAAGTGATCTTTCATTCAAAATAGCTTCCTCGTTCTTATTTTCACTGTGCTAAGTGATCTTTCATTCAAAACATCTTCCTCGTTCTTATTTTCACTGTGCTAAGTGATCTTTCATTCAAAATAGCTTCCTCATTCTTATTTTCACTGTGCTAAGTGATCTTTCATTCAAAACATCTTCCTCGTTCTTATTTTCACTGTGCTAAGTGATCTTTCAGTCAAAATAGCTTCCTCATTCTTATTTTCACTGTGCTAAGTGATCTTTCATTCAAAACATCTTCCTCGTTCTTATTTTCACTGTGCTAAGTGATCTTTCATTCAAAATAGCTTCCTCATTCTTATTTTCACTGTGCTAAGGGATCTTTCATTTAAAATAGCTTCCTCGTTCTTATTTTCACTGTGCTAAGGGATCTTTCATTCAAAACATCTTCCTCGTTCTTATTTTCACTGTGCTAAGTGATCTTTCATTCAAAATAGCTTCCTCGTTCTTATTTTCACTGTGCTAAGGGATCTTTCATTCAAAATAGCTTCCTCGTTCTTATTTTCACTGTGCTAAGGGATCTTTCATTCAAAATAGCTTCCTCGTTCTTATTTTCACTGTGCTAAGGGATCTTTCATTCAAAACATCTTCCTCGTTCTTATTTTCACTGTGCTAAGTGATCTTTCATTCAAAATAGCTTACTCGTTCTTATTTTCACTGTGCTAAGGGATCTTTCATTCAAAATAGCTTCCTCGTTCTTATTTTCACTGTGCTAAGTGATCTTACATTCAAAATAGCTTCCTCGTTCTTATTTTCACTGTGCTAAGGGATCTTTCATTCAAAACATCTTCCTCGTTTTTATTTTCACTGTGCTAAGTGATCTTTCATTCAAAACATCTTCCTCGTTCTTATTTTCACTGTGCTAAGGGATCTTACATTCAAAACATCTTCCTCGTTCTTATTTTCACTGTGCTAAGTGATCTTTCATTCAAAATAGCTTCCTCGTTCTTATTTTCACTGTGCTAAGGGATCTTTCATTCAAAATAGCTTCCTCGTTCTTATTTTCACTGTGCTAAGGGATTTTACATTCAAAATAGCTTCCTCGTTCTTATTTTCACTGTGCTAAGTGATCTTTCATTCAAAATAGCTTTCTCGTTCTTATTTTCACTGTGCTAAGGGATCTTTCATTCAAAATAGCTTCCTCATTCTTATTTTCACTGTGCTAAGGGATCTTTCATTCAAAATAGCTTCCTCGTTCTTATTTTCACTGTGCTAAGGGATCTTTCATTCAAAACATCTTCCTCATTCTTATTTTCACTGTGCTAAGTGATCTTTCATTCAAAATAGCTTCCTCATTCTTATTTTCACTGTGCTAAGTGATCTTTCATTCAAAACATCTTCCTCGTTCTTATTTTCACTGTGCTAAGTGATCTTTCATTCAAAATAGCTTCCTCATTCTTATTTTCACTGTGCTAAGGGATCTTTCATTCAAAATAGCTTCCTCGTTCTTATTTTCACTGTGCTAAGGGATCTTTAATTCAAAACATCTTCCTCGTTCTTATTTTCACTGTGCTAAGTGATCTTTCATTCAAAATAGCTTCCTCATTCTTATTTTCACTGTGCTAAGTGATCTTTCATTCAAAACATCTTCCTCGTTCTTATTTTCACTGTGCTAAGTGATCTTTCATTCAAAATAGCTTCCTCGTTCTTATTTTCACTGTGCTAAGGGATCTTTCATTCAAAACATCTTCCTCGTTCTTATTTTCACTGTGCTAAGTGATCTTTCATTCAAAATAGCTTCCTCATTCTTATTTTCACTGTGCTAAGGGATCTTTCATTTAAAATAGCTTCCTCGTTCTTATTTTCACTGTGCTAAGGGATCTTTCATTCAAAACATCTTCCTCGTTCTTATTTTCACTGTGCTAAGTGATCTTTCATTCAAAATAGCTTCCTCGTTCTTATTTTCACTGTGCTAAGGGATCTTTCATTCAAAATAGCTTCCTCATTCTTTTTTTCACTGTGCTAAGTGATCTTTCATTCAAAACATCTTCCTCGTTCTTATTTTCACTGTGCTAAGGGATCTTTCAGTCAAAATAGCTTCCTCATTCTTATTTTCACTGTGCTAAGTGATCTTTCATTCAAAACATCTTCCTCGTTCTTATTTTCACTGTGCTAAGTGATCTTTCATTCAAAATAGCTTCCTCGTTCTTATTTTCACTGTGCTAAGGGATCTTTCATTCAAAATAGCTTCCTCGTTCTTATTTTCACTGTGCTAAGGGATCTTTCATTCAAAACATCTTCCTCGTTCTTATTTTCACTGTGCTAAGTGATCTTTCATTCAAAATAGCTTACTCGTTCTTATTTTCACTGTGCTAAGGGATCTTTCATTCAAAATAGCTTCCTCGTTCTTATTTTCACTGTGCTAAGTGATCTTACATTCAAAATAGCTTCCTCGTTCTTATTTTCACTGTGCTAAGGGATCTTTCATTCAAAACATCTTCCTCGTTTTTATTTTCACTGTGCTAAGTGATCTTTCATTCAAAACATCTTCCTCGTTCTTATTTTCACTGTGCTAAGGGATCTTACATTCAAAACATCTTCCTCGTTCTTATTTTCACTGTGCTAAGTGATCTTTCATTCAAAATAGCTTCCTCGTTCTTATTTTCACTGTGCTAAGGGATCTTTCATTCAAAATAGCTTCCTCGTTCTTATTTTCACTGTGCTAAGGGATTTTACATTCAAAATAGCTTCCTCGTTCTTATTTTCACTGTGCTAAGTGATCTTTCATTCAAAATAGCTTTCTCGTTCTTATTTTCACTGTGCTAAGGGATCTTTCATTCAAAATAGCTTCCTCATTCTTATTTTCACTGTGCTAAGGGATCTTTCATTCAAAATAGCTTCCTCGTTCTTATTTTCACTGTGCTAAGGGATCTTTCATTCAAAACATCTTCCTCATTCTTATTTTCACTGTGCTAAGTGATCTTTCATTCAAAATAGCTTCCTCATTCTTATTTTCACTGTGCTAAGTGATCTTTCATTCAAAACATCTTCCTCGTTCTTATTTTCACTGTGCTAAGTGATCTTTCATTCAAAATAGCTTCCTCATTCTTATTTTCACTGTGCTAAGGGATCTTTCATTCAAAATAGCTTCCTCGTTCTTATTTTCACTGTGCTAAGGGATCTTTAATTCAAAACATCTTCCTCGTTCTTATTTTCACTGTGCTAAGTGATCTTTCATTCAAAATAGCTTCCTCATTCTTATTTTCACTGTGCTAAGTGATCTTTCATTCAAAACATCTTCCTCGTTCTTATTTTCACTGTGCTAAGTGATCTTTCATTCAAAATAGCTTCCTCGTTCTTATTTTCACTGTGCTAAGGGATCTTTCATTCAAAACATCTTCCTCGTTCTTATTTTCACTGTGCTAAGTGATCTTTCATTCAAAATAGCTTCCTCATTCTTATTTTCACTGTGCTAAGGGATCTTTCATTTAAAATAGCTTCCTCGTTCTTATTTTCACTGTGCTAAGGGATCTTTCATTCAAAACATCTTCCTCGTTCTTATTTTCACTGTGCTAAGTGATCTTTCATTCAAAATAGCTTCCTCGTTCTTATTTTCACTGTGCTAAGGGATCTTTCATTCAAAATAGCTTCCTCATTCTTTTTTTCACTGTGCTAAGTGATCTTTCATTCAAAACATCTTCCTCGTTCTTATTTTCACTGTGCTAAGGGATCTTTCAGTCAAAATAGCTTCCTCATTCTTATTTTCACTGTGCTAAGTGATCTTTCATTCAAAACATCTTCCTCGTTCTTATTTTCACTGTGCTAAGTGATCTTTCATTCAAAATAGCTTCCTCGTTCTTATTTTCACTGTGCTAAGGGATCTTTCATTCAAAATAGCTTCCTCGTTCTTATTTTCACTGTGCTAAGGGATCTTTCATTCAAAACATCTTCCTCGTTCTTATTTTCACTGTGCTAAGGGATCTTTCATTCAAAATAGCTTCCTCGTTCTTATTTTCACTGTGCTAAGTGATCTTTCATTCAAAACATCTTCCTCGTTCTTATTTTCACTGTGCTAAGTGATCTTTCATTCAAAATAGCTTCCTCGTTCATATTTTCACTGTGCTAAGGGATCTTTCATTCAAAATAGCTTCCTCGAACTTATTTTCACTGTGCTAAGGGATCTTTCATTCAAAACATCTTCCTCGTTCTTATTTTCACTGTGCTAAGTGATCTTTCATTCAAAATAGCTTCCTCATTCTTATTTTCACTGTGCTAAGGGATCTTTCATTTAAAATAGCTTCCTCGTTCTTATTTTCACTGTGCTAAGGGATCTTTCATTCAAAACATCTTCCTCGTTCTTATTTTCACTGTGCTAAGTGATCTTTCATTCAAAATAGCTTCCTCGTTCTTATTTTCACTGTGCTAAGGGATCTTTCATTCAAAATAGCTTCCTCATTCTTTTTTTCACTGTGCTAAGTGATCTTTCATTCAAAACATCTTCCTCGTTCTTATTTTCACTGTGCTAAGGGATCTTTCATTCAAAATAGCTTCCTCATTCTTATTTTCACTGTGCTAAGTGATCTTTCATTCAAAACATCTTCCTCGTTCTTATTTTCACTGTGCTAAGTGATCTTTCATTCAAAATAGCTTCCTCGTTCTTATTTTCACTGTGCTAAGGGATCTTTCATTCAAAATAGCTTCCTCGTTCTTATTTTCACTGTGCTAAGGGATCTTTCATTCAAAACATCTTCCTCGTTCTTATTTTCACTGTGCTAAGGGATCTTTCATTCAAAATAGCTTCCTTGTTCTTATTTTCACTGTGCTAAGTGATCTTTCATTCAAAACATCTTCCTCGTTCTTATTTTCACTGTGCTAAGTGATCTTTCATTCAAAATAGCTTCCTCGTTCTTATTTTCACTGTGCTAAGGGATCTTTCATTCAAAACATCTTCCTCGTACTTATTTTCACTGTGCTAAGGGATCTTTCATTCAAAATAGCTTCCTCGTTCTTATTTTCACTGTGCTAAGGGATCTTTCATTCAAAACATCTTCCTCGTTCTTATTTTCACTGTGCTAAGTGATCTTTCATTCAAAATAGCTTCCTCATTCTTATTTTCACTGTGCTAAGGGATCTTTCATTCAAAATAGCTTCCTCGTTCTTATTTTCACTGTGCTAAGGGATCTTTCATTCAAAACATCTTCCTCGTTCTTATTTTCACTGTGCTAAGTGATCTTTCATTCAAAATAGCTTCCTCGTTCTTATTTTCACTGTGCTAAGGGATCTTTCATTCAAAATAGCTTCCTCATTCTTTTTTTCACTGTGCTAAGTGATCTTTCATTCAAAACATCTTCCTCGTTCTTATTTTCACTGTGCTAAGGGATCTTTCATTCAAAATAGCTTCCTCATTCTTATTTTCACTGTGCTAAGTGATCTTTCATTCAAAACATCTTCCTCGTTCTTATTTTCACTGTGCTAAGTGATCTTTCATTCAAAATAGCTTCCTCGTTCTTATTTTCACTGTGCTAAGGGATCTTTCATTCAAAATAGCTTCCTCGTTCTTATTTTCACTGTGCTAAGGGATCTTTCATTCAAAACATCTTCCTCGTTCTTATTTTCACTGTGCTAAGGGATCTTTCATTCAAAATAGCTTCCTTGTTCTTATTTTCACTGTGCTAAGTGATCTTTCATTCAAAATAGCTTCCTCGTTCTTATTTTCACTGTGCTAAGGGATCTTTCATTCAAAACATCTTCCTCGTACTTATTTTCACTGTGCTAAGGGATCTTTCATTCAAAATAGCTTCCTCGTTCTTATTTTCACTGTGCTAAGGGATCTTTCATTCAAAACATCTTCCTCGTACTTATTTTCACTGTGCTAAGGGATCTTTCATTCAAAATAGCTTCCTCGTTCTTATTTTCACTGTGCTAAGGGATCTTTCATTCAAAACATCTTCCTCGTTCTTATTTTCACTGTGCTAAGTGATCTTTCATTCAAAATAGCTTCCTCATTCTTATTTTCACTGTGCTAAGGGATCTTTCATTCAAAATAGCTTCCTCGTTCTTATTTTCACTGTGCTAAGTGATCTTTCATTCAAAACATCTTCCTCGTTCTTATTTTCACTGTGCTAAGTGATCTTTCATTCAAAATAGCTTCCTCGTTCATATTTTCACTGTGCTAAGGGATCTTTCATTCAAAATAGCTTCCTCGAACTTATTTTCACTGTGCTAAGTGATCTTTCATTCAAAATATCTTCCTCGTTCTTATTTTCACTGTGCTAAGTGATCTTTCATTCAAAATAGCTTCCTCATTCTTATTTTCACTGTGCTAAGGGATCTTTCATTCAAAATAGCTTCCTCGTTCTTATTTTCACTGTGCTAAGGGATCTTTCATTCAAAACATCTTCCTCGTTCTTATTTTCACTGTGCTAAGTGATCTTTCATTCAAAATAGCTTCCTCATTCTTATTTTCACTGTGCTAAGGGATCTTTCATTCAAAATAGCTTCCTCGTTCTTATTTTCACTGTGCTAAGGGATCTTTCATTCAAAACATCTTCCTCGTTCTTATTTTCACTGTGCTAAGGGATCTTTCATTCAAAACATCTTCCTCGTTCCTCTTTTCACTGTGCTAAGGGATCTTTCATTCAAAACATCTTCCTCGTTCTTATTTTCACTGTTCTAAGGGATCTTTCATTCAAAACATCTTCCTCGTTCTTATTTTCACTGTGCTAAGTGATATTTCATTCAAAACATCTTCCTCGTTCTTATTTTCACTGTGCTAAGGGATCTTTCATTCAAAATAGCTTCCTCGTTCTTATTTTCACTGTGCTAAGTGATCTTTAATTCAAAACATCTTCCTCGTTCTTATTTTCACTGTGCTAAGTGATCTTTCATTCAAAATAGCTTCCTCGTTCATATTTTCACTGTGCTAAGGGATCTTTCATTCAAAATAGCTTCCTCGAACTTATTTTCACTGTGCTAAGGGATCTTTCATTCAAAACATCTTCCTCGTTCTTATTTTCACTGTGCTAAGTGATCTTTCATTCAAAATAGCTTCCTCATTCTTATTTTCACTGTGCTAAGGGATCTTTCATTTAAAATAGCTTCCTCGTTCTTATTTTCACTGTGCTAAGGGATCTTTCATTCAAAACATCTTCCTCGTTCTTATTTTCACTGTGCTAAGTGATCTTTCATTCAAAATAGCTTCCTCGTTCTTATTTTCACTGTGCTAAGGGATCTTTCATTCAAAATAGCTTCCTCATTCTTTTTTTCACTGTGCTAAGTGATCTTTCATTCAAAACATCTTCCTCGTTCTTATTTTCACTGTGCTAAGGGATCTTTCATTCAAAATAGCTTCCTCATTCTTATTTTCACTGTGCTAAGTGATCTTTCATTCAAAACATCTTCCTCGTTCTTATTTTCACTGTGCTAAGTGATCTTTCATTCAAAATAGCTTCCTCGTTCTTATTTTCACTGTGCTAAGGGATCTTTCATTCAAAATAGCTTCCTCGTTCTTATTTTCACTGTGCTAAGGGATCTTTCATTCAAAACATCTTCCTCGTTCTTATTTTCACTGTGCTAAGGGATCTTTCATTCAAAATAGCTTCCTTGTTCTTATTTTCACTGTGCTAAGTGATCTTTCATTCAAAACATCTTCCTCGTTCTTATTTTCACTGTGCTAAGTGATCTTTCATTCAAAATAGCTTCCTCGTTCTTATTTTCACTGTGCTAAAGGATCTTTCATTCAAAACATCTTCCTCGTACTTATTTTCACTGTGCTAAGGGATCTTTCATTCAAAATAGCTTCCTCGTTCTTATTTTCACTGTGCTAAGGGATCTTTCATTCAAAACATCTTCCTCGTTCTTATTTTCACTGTGCTAAGTGATCTTTCATTCAAAATAGCTTCCTCATTCTTATTTTCACTGTGCTAAGGGATCTTTCATTCAAAATAGCTTCCTCGTTCTTATTTTCACTGTGCTAAGGGATCTTTCATTCAAAACATCTTCCTCGTTCTTATTTTCACTGTGCTAAGTGATCTTTCATTCAAAATAGCTTCCTCGTTCTTATTTTCACTGTGCTAAGGGATCTTTCATTCAAAATAGCTTCCTCATTCTTTTTTTCACTGTGCTAAGTGATCTTTCATTCAAAACATCTTCCTCGTTCTTATTTTCACTGTGCTAAGGGATCTTTCATTCAAAATAGCTTCCTCATTCTTATTTTCACTGTGCTAAGTGATCTTTCATTCAAAACATCTTCCTCGTTCTTATTTTCACTGTGCTAAGTGATCTTTCATTCAAAATAGCTTCCTCGTTCTTATTTTCACTGTGCTAAGGGATCTTTCATTCAAAATAGCTTCCTCGTTCTTATTTTCACTGTGCTAAGGGATCTTTCATTCAAAACATCTTCCTCGTTCTTATTTTCACTGTGCTAAGGGATCTTTCATTCAAAATAGCTTCCTTGTTCTTATTTTCACTGTGCTAAGTGATCTTTCATTCAAAATAGCTTCCTCGTTCTTATTTTCACTGTGCTAAGGGATCTTTCATTCAAAACATCTTCCTCGTACTTATTTTCACTGTGCTAAGGGATCTTTCATTCAAAATAGCTTCCTCATTCTTATTTTCACTGTGCTAAGGGATCTTTCATTCAAAACATCTTCCTCGTACTTATTTTCACTGTGCTAAGGGATCTTTCATTCAAAATAGCTTCCTCGTTCTTATTTTCACTGTGCTAAGGGATCTTTCATTCAAAACATCTTCCTCGTTCTTATTTTCACTGTGCTAAGTGATCTTTCATTCAAAATAGCTTCCTCATTCTTATTTTCACTGTGCTAAGGGATCTTTCATTCAAAATAGCTTCCTCGTTCTTATTTTCACTGTGCTAAGTGATCTTTCATTCAAAACATCTTCCTCGTTCTTATTTTCACTGTGCTAAGTGATCTTTCATTCAAAATAGCTTCCTCGTTCATATTTTCACTGTGCTAAGGGATCTTTCATTCAAAATAGCTTCCTCGAACTTATTTTCACTGTGCTAAGTGATCTTTCATTCAAAATATCTTCCTCGTTCTTATTTTCACTGTGCTAAGTGATCTTTCATTCAAAATAGCTTCCTCATTCTTATTTTCACTGTGCTAAGGGATCTTTCATTCAAAATAGCTTCCTCGTTCTTATTTTCACTGTGCTAAGGGATCTTTCATTCAAAACATCTTCCTCGTTCTTATTTTCACTGTGCTAAGTGATCTTTCATTCAAAATAGCTTCCTCATTCTTATTTTCACTGTGCTAAGGGATCTTTCATTCAAAATAGCTTCCTCGTTCTTATTTTCACTGTGCTAAGGGATCTTTCATTCAAAACATCTTCCTCGTTCTTATTTTCACTGTGCTAAGGGATCTTTCATTCAAAACATCTTCCTCGTTCCTCTTTTCACTGTGCTAAGGGATCTTTCATTCAAAACATCTTCCTCGTTCTTATTTTCACTGTTCTAAGGGATCTTTCATTCAAAACATCTTCCTCGTTCTTATTTTCACTGTGCTAAGTGATATTTCATTCAAAACATCTTCCTCGTTCTTATTTTCACTGTGCTAAGGGATCTTACATTCAAAACATCTTCCTAATTCTTATTTTCACTGTGCTAAGGGATCTTTCATTCAAAATAGCTTCCTCGTTCTTATTTTCACTGTGCTAAGTGATCTTACATTCAAAATAGCTTCCTCGTTCTTATTTTCACTGTGCTAAGGGATCTTTAATTAAAAATAGCTTCCTCGTTCTTATTTTCACTGTTCTAAGGGATCTTTCATTCAAAACATCTTCCTCGTTCTTATTTTCACTGTGCTAAGGGATCTTTCATTCAAAATAGCTTCCTCGTTCTTATTTTCACTGTGCTAAGGGATCTTACATTCAAAACATCTTCCTCGTTCTTATTTTCACTGTGCTAAGGGATCTTTCATTCAAAATAGCTTCCTCGTTCTTATTTTCACTGTGCTAAGTGATCTTTCATTCAAAACATCTTCCTCGTTCTTATTTTCACTGTGCTAAGTGATATTTCATTCAAAATAGCTTCCTCGTTCTTATTTTCACTGTGCTAAGGGATCTTTCATTCAAAATAGCTTCCTCGTTCTTATTTTCACTGTGCTAAGGGATCTTACATTCAAAACATCTTCCTCGTTCTTATTTTCACTGTGCTAAGGGATCTTTCATTCAAAATAGCTTCCTCGTTCTTATTTTCACTGTGCTAAGTGATCTTTCATTCAAAACATCTTCCTCGTTCTTATTTTCACTGTGCTAAGTGATCTTTCATTCAAAACATCTTCCTCGTTCTTATTTTCACTGTGCTAAGTGATCTTTCATTCAAAATAGCTTCCTCATTCTTATTTTCACTGTGCTAAGGGATCTTTCATTCAAAATAGCTTCCTCGTTCTTATTTTCACTGTGCTAAGTGATCTTTCATTCAAAACATCTTCCTCGTTCTTATTTTCACTGTGCTAAGTGATCTTTCATTCAAAATAGCTTCCTCGTTCATATTTTCACTGTGCTAAGGGATCTTTCATTCAAAATAGCTTCCTCGAACTTATTTTCACTGTGCTAAGGGATCTTTCATTCAAAACATCTTCCTCGTTCTTATTTTCACTGTGCTAAGTGATCTTTCATTCAAAATAGCTTCCTCATTCTTATTTTCACTGTGCTAAGGGATCTTTCATTCAAAATAGCTTCCTCATTCTTATTTTCACTGTGCTAAGTGATCTTTCATTCAAAACATCTTCCTCGTTCTTATTTTCACTGTGCTAAGGGATCTTTCATTCAAAACATCTTCCTCGTTCTTATTTTCACTGTGCTAAGTGATCTTTCATTCAAAATAGCTTCCTCATTCTTATTTTCACTGTGCTAAGGGATCTTTCATTCAAAATAGCTTCCTCGTTCTTATTTTCACTGTGCTAAGGGATCTTTCATTCAAAACATCTTCCTCGTTCTTATTTTCACTGTGCTAAGGGATCTTTCATTCAAAACATCTTCCTCGTTCCTCTTTTCACTGTGCTAAGGGATCTTTCATTCAAAACATCTTCCTCGTTCTTATTTTCACTGTGCTAATGGATCTTACATTCAAAACATCTTCCTCGTTCTTATTTTCACTGTTCTAAGGGATCTTTCATTCAAAACATCTTCCTCGTTCTTATTTTCACTGTGCTAAGTGATCTTTCATTCAAAATAGCTTCCTCGTTCTTATTTTCACTGTGCTAAGGGATCTTTCATTCAAAACATCTTCCTCGTTCTTATTTTCACTGTGCTAAGGGATCTTTCATTCAAAACATCTTCCTCGTTCTTATTTTCACTGTGCTAAGGGATCTTACATTCAAAACATCTTCCTAATTCTTATTTTCACTGTGCTAAGGGATCTTTCATTCAAAATAGCTTCCTCGTTCTTATTTTCACTGTGCTAAGTGATCTTACATTCAAAATAGCTTCCTCGTTCTTATTTTCACTGTGCTAAGGGATCTTTCATTAAAAATAGCTTCCTCGTTCTTATTTTCACTGTTCTAAGGGATCTTTCATTCAAAACATCTTCCTCGTTCTTATTTTCACTGTGCTAAGGGATCTTTCATTCAAAATAGCTTCCTCGTTCTTATTTTCACTGTGCTAAGTGATCTTACATTCAAAATAGCTTACTCGTTCTTATTTTCACTGTGCTAAGTGATCTTTCATTCAAAATAGCTTCCTCGTTCTTATTTTCACTGTGCTAAGGGATCTTTCATTCAAAACATCTTCCTCGTTCTTATTTTCACTGTGCTAAGGGATCTTTCATTCAAAACATCTTCCTCGTTCTTATTTTCACTGTGCTAAGGGATCTTACATTCAAAACATCTTCCTAATTCTTATTTTCACTGTGCTAAGGGATCTTTCATTCAAAATAGCTTCCTCGTTCTTATTTTCACTGTGCTAAGTGATCTTACATTCAAAATAGCTTCCTCGTTCTTATTTTCACTGTGCTAAGGGATCTTTCATTAAAAATAGCTTCCTCGTTCTTATTTTCACTGTTCTAAGGGATCTTTCATTCAAAACATCTTCCTCGTTCTTATTTTCACTGTGCTAAGGGATCTTTCATTCAAAATAGCTTCCTCGTTCTTATTTTCACTGTGCTAAGGGATCTTACATTCAAAACATCTTCCTCGTTCTTATTTTCACTGTGCTAAGGGATCTTTCATTCAAAATAGCTTCCTCGTTCTTATTTTCACTGTGCTAAGGGATCTTACATTCAAAACATCTTCCTCGTTCTTATTTTCACTGTGCTAAGTGATCTTTCATTCAAAATAGCTTCCTCGTTCTTATTTTCACTGTGCTAAGGGATCTTTCATTCAAAATAGCTTCCTCGTTCTTATTTTCACTGTGCTAAGGGATCTTACATTCAAAACATCTTCCTCGTTCTTATTTTCACTGTGCTAAGGGATCTTTCATTCAAAATAGCTTCCTCGTTCTTATTTTCACTGTGCTAAGTGATCTTTCATTCAAAACATCTTCCTCGTTCTTATTTTCACTGTGCTAAGTGATCTTTCATTCAAAACATCTTCCTCGTTCTTATTTTCACTGTGCTAAGTGATCTTTCATTCAAAACATCTTCCTCGTTCTTATTTTCACTGTGCTAAGTGATCTTTCATTCAAAACATCTTCCTCGTTCTTATTTTCACTGTTCTAAGGGATCTTACATTCAAAACATCTTCCTCGTTCTTATTTTCACTGTGCTAATTGATCTTTCATTCAAAACATCTTCCTCGTTCTTATTTTCACTGTGCTAAGTGATCTTTCATTCAAAACATCTTCCTCGTTCTTATTTTCACTGTGCTAAGTGATCTTACATTCAAAACATCTTCCTCGTTCTTATTTTCACTGTGCAAAGGGATTTTACATTCAAAATAGCTTCCTAGTTCTAATTTTCACTGTGCTAAGGGATTTTACATTCAAAATAGCTTCCTCGTTCTTATTTTCACTGTGCTAAGTGATCTTTCATTCAAAATAGCTTCCTCGTTCTTATTTTCACTGTGCTAAGTGATCTTTCATTCAAAATAGCTTCCTCGTTCTTATTTTCACTGTGCTAAAGGATTTTACATTCAAAACATCTTCCTCGTTCTTATTTTCACTGTGCTAAGTGATCTTTCATTCAAAACATCTTCCTCGTTCTTATTTTCACTGTGCTAAGTGATCTTTCATTCAAAATAGCTTCCTCGTTCTTATTTTCACTGTGCTAAGTAATCTTTCATTCAAAACATCTTCCTCGTTCTTATTTTCACTGTGCTAAGGGATCTTTCATTCAAAATAGCTTCCTCGTTCTTATTTTCACTGTGCTAAGTGATCTTTCATTCAAAACATCTTCCTCGTTCTTATTTTCACTGTGCTAAGTGATCTTTCATTCAAAACATCTTCCTCGTTCTTATTTTCACTGTGCTAAGGGATCTTTCATTCAAAACATCTTCCTCGTTCTTATTTTCACTGTGCTAAGGGATCTTTCATTCAAAACATCTTCCTCGTTCTTATTTTCACTGTGCTAAGTGATCTTTCATTCAAAACATCTTCCTCGTTCTTATTTTCACTGTGCTAAGTGATCTTTCATTCAAAACATCTTCCTCGTTCTTATTTTCACTGTTCTAAGGGATCTTACATTCAAAACATCTTCCTCGTTCTTATTTTCACTGTGCTAATTGATCTTTCATTCAAAACATCTTCCTCGTTCTTATTTTCACTGTGCTAAGTGATCTTTCATTCAAAACATCTTCCTCGTTCTTATTTTCACTGTGCTAAGTGATCTTACATTCAAAACATCTTCCTCGTTCTTATTTTCACTGTGCAAAGGGATTTTACATTCAAAATAGCTTCCTAGTTCTAATTTTCACTGTGCTAAGGGATTTTACATTCAAAATAGCTTCCTCGTTCTTATTTTCACTGTGCTAAGTGATCTTTCATTCAAAATAGCTTCCTCGTTCTTATTTTCACTGTGCTAAGTGATCTTTCATTCAAAATAGCTTCCTCGTTCTTATTTTCACTGTGCTAAGGGATTTTACATTCAAAACATCTTCCTCGTTCTTATTTTCACTGTGCTAAGTGATCTTTCATTCAAAACATCTTCCTCGTTCTTATTTTCACTGTGCTAAGTGATCTTACATTCAAAACATCTTCCTCGTTCTTATTTTCACTGTGCAAAGGGATTTTACATTCAAAATAGCTTCCTAGTTCTAATTTTCACTGTGCTAAGGGATTTTACATTCAAAATAGCTTCCTCGTTCTTATTTTCACTGTGCTAAGTGATCTTTCATTCAAAATAGCTTCCTCGTTCTTATTTTCACTGTGCTAAGTGATCTTTCATTCAAAATAGCTTCCTCGTTCTTATTTTCACTGTGCTAAGTGATCTTTCATTCAAAATAGCTTCCTCGTTCTTATTTTCACTGTGCTAAGTGATCTTTCATTCAAAATAGCTTCCTCGTTCTTATTTTCACTGTGCTAAGTGATCTTACATTCAAAACATCTTCCTCGTTCTTATTTTCACTGTGCTAAGTGATCTTTCATTCAAAACATCTTCCTCGTTCTTATTTTCACTGTGCTAAGTGATCTTTCATTCAAAATAGCTTCCTCATTCTTATTTTCACTGTGCTAAGTGATCTTTCATTCAAAACATCTTCCTCGTTCTTATTTTCACTGTGCTAAGTGATCTTTCATTCAAAATAGCTTCCTCGTTCTTATTTTCACTGTGCTAAGTGATCTTTCATTCAAAACATCTTCCTCGTTCTTATTTTCACTGTGCTAAGTGATCTTTCATTCAAAATAGCTTCCTCGTTCTTATTTTCACTGTGCTAAGGGATCTTTCATTCAAAATAGCTTCCTCGTTCTTATTTTCACTGTGCTAAGGGATCTTTCATTCAAAACATCTTCCTCGTTCTTATTTTCACTGTGCTAAGTGATCTTTCATTCAAAATAGCTTCCTCATTCTTATTTTCACTGTGCTAAGGGATCTTTCATTCAAAATAGCTTCCTCGTTCTTATTTTCACTGTGCTAAGGGATCTTTCATTCAAAACATCTTCCTCATTCTTATTTTCACTGTGCTAAGTGATCTTTCATTCACAATAGCTTCCTCATTCTTATTTTCACTGTGCTAAGTGATCTTTCATTCAAAATAGCTTCCTCGTTCTTATTTTCACTGTGCTAAGTGATCTTTCATTCAAAATAGCTTCCTCATTCTTATTTTCACTGTGCTAAGTGATCTTTCATTCAAAACATCTTCCTCGTTCTTATTTTCACTGTGCTAAGTGATCTTTCATTCAAAATAGCTTCCTCATTCTTATTTTCACTGTGCTAAGTGATCTTTCATTCAAAACATCTTCCTCGTTCTTATTTTTACTGTGCTAAGTGATCTTTCATTCAAAATAGCTTCCTCATTCTTTTTTTAACTGTGCTAAGGGATCTTTCATTTAAAATAGCTTCCTCGTTCTTATTTTCACTGTGCTAAGGGATCTTTCATTCAAAACATCTTCCTCGTTCTTATTTTCACTGTGCTAAGTGATCTTTCATTCAAAATAGCTTCCTCGTTCTTATTTTCACTGTGCTAAGGGATCTTTCATTCAAAATAGCTTCCTCGTTCTTATTTTCACTGTGCTAAGGGATCTTTCATTCAAAATAGCTTCCTCGTTCTTATTTTCACTGTGCTAAGGGATCTTTCATTCAAAACATCTTCCTCGTTCTTATTTTCACTGTGCTAAGTGATCTTTCATTCAAAATAGCTTACTCGTTCTTATTTTCACTGTGCTAAGGGATCTTTCATTCAAAATAGCTTCCTCGTTCTTATTTTCACTGTGCTAAGTGATCTTACATTCAAAATAGCTTCCTCGTTCTTATTTTCACTGTGCTAAGGGATCTTTCATTCAAAACATCTTCCTCGTTTTTATTTTCACTGTGCTAAGTGATCTTTCATTCAAAACATCTTCCTCGTTCTTATTTTCACTGTGCTAAGGGATCTTACATTCAAAACATCTTCCTCGTTCTTATTTTCACTGTGCTAAGTGATCTTTCATTCAAAATAGCTTCCTCGTTCTTATTTTCACTGTGCTAAGGGATCTTTTATTCAAAATAGCTTCCTCGTTCTTATTTTCACTGTGCTAAGGGATTTTACATTCAAAATAGCTTCCTCGTTCTTATTTTCACTGTGCTAAGTGATCTTTCATTCAAAATAGCTTTCTCGTTCTTATTTTCACTGTGCTAAGGGATCTTTCATTCAAAATAGCTTCCTCGTTCTTATTTTCACTGTGCTAAGTGATCTTTCATTCAAAACATCTTCCTCGTTCTTATTTTCACTGTGCTAAGGGATCTTTCATTCAAAACATCTTCCTCGTTCTTATTTTCACTGTGCTAAGGGATCTTTCATTCAAAACATCTTCCTCGTTCTTATTTTCACTGTGCTAAGTGATCTTTCATTCAAAACATCTTCCTCGTTCTTATTTTCACTGTGCTAAGGGATCTTTCATTCAAAACATCTTCCTCGTTCTTATTTTCACTGTGCTAAGTGATCTTTCATTCAAAATAGCTTCCTCATTCTTATTTTCACTGTGCTAAGGGATCTTTCATTCAAAATAGCTTCCTCGTTCTTATTTTCACTGTGCTAAGGGATCTTTCATTCAAAACATCTTCCTCATTCTTATTTTCACTGTGCTAAGTGATCTTTCATTCAAAATAGCTTCCTCATTCTTATTTTCACTGTGCTAAGTGATCTTTCATTCAAAACATCTTCCTCGTTCTTATTTTCACTGTGCTAAGTGATCTTTCATTCAAAATAGCTTCCTCATTCTTATTTTCACTGTGCTAAGGGATCTTTCATTCAAAATAGCTTCCTCGTTCTTATTTTCACTGTGCTAAGGGATCTTTAATTCAAAACATCTTCCTCGTTCTTATTTTCACTGTGCTAAGTGATCTTTCATTCAAAATAGCTTCCTCAATCTTATTTTCACTGTGCTAAGTGATCTTTCATTCAAAACATCTTCCTCGTTCTTATTTTCACTGTGCTAAGTGATCTTTCATTCAAAATAGCTTCCTCATTCTTATTTTCACTGTGCTAAGGGATCTTTCATTTAAAATAGCTTCCTCGTTCTTATTTTCACTGTGCTAAGGGATCTTTCATTCAAAACATCTTCCTCGTTCTTATTTTCACTGTGCTAAGGGATCTTTCATTCAAAACATCTTCCTCGTTCTTATTTTCACTGTGCTAAGTGATCTTTCATTCAAAACATCTTCCTTGTTCTTATTTTCACTGTGCTAAGGGATCTTTCATTCAAAATAGCTTCCTCATTCTTATTTTCACTGTGCTAAGTGATCTTTCATTCAAAACATCTTCCTCGTTCTTATTTTCACTGTGCTAAGTGATCTTTCATTCAAAATAGCTTCCTCGTTCTTATTTTCACTGTGCTAAGGGATCTTTCATTCAAAATAGCTTCCTCGTTCTTATTTTCACTGTGCTAAGGGATCTTTCATTCAAAACATCTTCCTCGTTCTTATTTTCACTGTGCTAAGGGATCTTTCATTCAAAATAGCTTCCTTGTTCTTATTTTCACTGTGCTAAGTGATCTTTCATTCAAAATAGCTTCCTCGTTCTTATTTTCACTGTGCTAAGGGATCTTTCATTCAAAACATCTTCCTCGTACTTATTTTCACTGTGCTAAGTGATCTTTCATTCAAAATAGCTTCCTTGTTCTTATTTTCACTGTGCTAAGTGATCTTTCATTCAAAATAGCTTCCTCGTTCTTATTTTCACTGTGCTAAGGGATCTTTCATTCCAAATAGCTTCCTCGTTCTTATTTTCACTGTGCTAAGGGATCTTTCATTCAAAACATCTTCCTCGTTCTTATTTTCACTGTGCTAAGTGATCTTTCATTCAAAATAGCTTCCTCATTCTTATTTTCACTGTGCTAAGGGATCTTTCATTCAAAATAGCTTCCTCGTTCTTATTTTCACTGTGCTAAGTGATCTTACATTCAAAACATCTTCCTCGTTCTTATTTTCACTGTGCTAAGTGATCTTTCATTCAAAATAGCTTCCTCGTTCTTATTTTCACTGTGCTAAGGGATTTTACATTCAAAATAGCTTCCTCGTTCTTATTTTCACTGTGCTAAGTGATCTTTCATTCAAAATAGCTTCCTCGTTCTTATTTTCACTGTGCTAAGGGATCTTTCATTCAAAATAGCTTCCTCGTTCTTATTTTCACTGTGCTAAGGGATCTTTCATTCAAAATAGCTTCCTCGTTCTTATTTTCACTGTGCTAAGTGATCTTTCATTCAAAATAGCTTCCTCGTTCTTATTTTCACTGTGCTAAGGGATCTTTCATTCAAAATAGCTTCCTCGTTCTTATTTTCACTGTGCTAAGGGATCTTTCATTCAAAACATCTTCCTCGTTCTTATTTTCACTGTGCTAAGGGATCTTTCATTCAAAATAGCTTCCTCGTTCTTATTTTCACTGTGCTAAGGAGACTTTCATTCAAAACATCTTCCTCGTTCTTATTTTCACTGTGCTAAGTGATCTTTCATTCAAAATAGCTTCCTCATTCTTATTTTCACTGTGCTAAGGGATCTTTCATTCAAAATAGCTTCCTCATTCTTATTTTCACTGTGCTAAGTGATCTTTCATTCAAAACATCTTCCTCGTTCTTATTTTCACTGTGCTAAGTGATCTTTCATTCAAAATAGCTTCCTCGTTCTTATTTTCACTGTGCTAAGTGATCTTTCATTCAAAATAGCTTCCTCGTTCTTATTTTCACTGTGCTAAGTGATCTTTCATTCAAAATAGCTTCCTCGTTCTTATTTTCACTGTGCTAAGGGATCTTTCATTCAAAATAGCTTCCTCGTTCTTATTTTCACTGTGCTAAGGGATCTTTCATTCAAAATAGCTTCCTCGTTCTTATTTTCACTGTGCTAAGTGATCTTTCATTCAAAATAGCTTCCTCGTTCTTATTTTCACTGTGCTAAGTGATCTTTCATTCAAAATAGCTTCCTCGTTCTTATTTTCACTGTGCTAAGGGATCTTTCATTCAAAATAGCTTCCTCGTTCTTATTTTCACTGTGCTAAGGGATCTTTCATTCAAAACATCTTCCTCGTTCTTATTTTCACTGTGCTAAGTGATCTTTCATTCAAAATAGCTTCCTCATTCTTATTTTCACTGTGCTAAGGGATCTTTCATTCAAAATAGCTTCCTCGTTCTTATTTTCACTGTGCTAAGGGATCTTTCATTCAAAACATCTTCCTCATTCTTATTTTCACTGTGCTAAGTGATCTTTCATTCAAAATAGCTTCCTCATTCTTATTTTCACTGTGCTAAGTGATCTTTCATTCAAAATAGCGTCCTCGTTCTTATTTT
Organism: Euprymna scolopes; assembly: GCF_053919585.1. NCBI lineage: Eukaryota > Metazoa > Mollusca > Cephalopoda > Sepiida > Sepiolidae > Euprymna > Euprymna scolopes. The sequence goes on along the minus strand of NC_136527.1, from coordinate 128,313,288 downwards.
CACTGTGCTAAGTGATCTTTCATTCAAAATAGCTTCCTCATTCTTATTTTCACTGTGCTAAGTGATCTTTCATTCAAAACATCTTCCTCGTTCTTATTTTCACTGTGCTAAGTGATCTTTCATTCAAAATAGCTTCCTCATTCTTATTTTCACTGTGCTAAGTGATCTTTCATTCAAAACATCTTCCTCGTTCTTATTTTTACTGTGCTAAGTGATCTTTCATTCAAAATAGCTTCCTCATTCTTATTTTCACTGTGCTAAGGGATCTTTCATTCAAAACAGCTTCCTCGTTCTTATTTTCACTGTGCTAAGGGATCTTTCATTCAAAATAGCTTCCTCGTTCTTATTTTCACTGTGCTAAGGGATTTTACATTCAAAATAGCTTCCTCGTTCTTATTTTCACTGTGCTAAGTGATCTTTCATTCAAAATAGCTTTCTCGTTCTTATTTTCACTGTGCTAAGGGATCTTTCATTCAAAATAGCTTCCTCGTTCTTATTTTCACTGTGCTAAGTGATCTTTCATTCAAAACATCCACCTCGTTCTTATTTTTACTGTGCTAAGTGATCTTTCATTCAAAATAGCTTCCTCATTCTTATTTTCACTGTGCTAAGGGATCTTTCATTTAAAATAGCTTCCTCGTTCTTATTTTCACTGTGCTAAGGGATCTTTCATTCAAAACATCTTCCTCGTTCTTATTTTCACTGTGCTAAGGGATCTTTCATTCAAAATAGCTTCCTCGTTCTTATTTTCACTGTGCTAAGGGATCTTTCATTCAAAATAGCTTCCTCGTTCTTATTTTCACTGTGCTAAGGGATCTTTCATTCAAAACATCTTCCTCGTTCTTATTTTCACTGTGCTAAGTGATCTTTCATTCAAAATAGCTTACTCGTTCTTATTTTCACTGTGCTAAGGGATCTTTCATTCAAAATAGCTTCCTCGTTCTTATTTTCACTGTGCTAAGTGATCTTACATTCAAAATAGCTTCCTCGTTCTTATTTTCACTGTGCTAAGGGATCTTTCATTCAAAACATCTTCCTCGTTTTTATTTTCACTGTGCTAAGTGATCTTTCATTCAAAACATCTTCCTCGTTCTTATTTTCACTGTGCTAAGGGATCTTACATTCAAAACATCTTCCTCGTTCTTATTTTCACTGTGCTAAGTGATCTTTCATTCAAAATAGCTTCCTCGTTCTTATTTTCACTGTGCTAAGGGATCTTTCATTCAAAATAGCTTCCTCGTTCTTATTTTCACTGTGCTAAGGGATTTTACATTCAAAATAGCTTCCTCGTTCTTATTTTCACTGTGCTAAGTGATCTTTCATTCAAAATAGCTTTCTCGTTCTTATTTTCACTGTGCTAAGGGATCTTTCATTCAAAATAGCTTCCTCGTTCTTATTTTTACTGTGCTAAGTGATCTTTCATTCAAAACATCTTCCTCGTTCTTATTTTCACTGTGCTAAGGGATCTTTCATTCAAAACATCTTCCTCGTTCTTATTTTCACTGTGCTAAGGGATCTTTCATTCAAAACATCTTCCTCGTTCTTATTTTCACTGTGCTAAGTGATCTTTCATTCAAAATAGCTTCCTCATTCTTATTTTCACTGTGCTAAGTGATCTTTCATTCAAAACATCTTCCTCGTTCTTATTTTCACTGTGCTAAGTGATCTTTCATTCAAAATAGCTTCCTCGTTCTTATTTTCACTGTGCTAAGTGATCTTTCATTCAAAATAGCTTCCTCGTTCTTATTTTCACTGTGCTAAGGGATCTTTCATTCAAAATAGCTTCCTCGTTCTTATTTTCACTGTGCTAAGGGATCTTTCATTCAAAATAGCTTCCTCGTTCTTATTTTCACTGTGCTAAGTGATCTTTCATTCAAAACATCTTCCTCGTTCTTATTTTCACTGTGCTAAGGGATCTTTCATTCAAAATAGCTTCCTCGTTCTTATTTTCACTGTGCTAAGGAGACTTTCATTCAAAACATCTTCCTCGTTCTTATTTTCACTGTGCTAAGGGATCTTTCATTCAAAACATCTTCCTCATTCTTATTTTCACTGTGCTAAGTGATCTTTCATTCAAAATAGCTTCCTCATTCTTATTTTCACTGTGCTAAGTGATCTTTCATTCAAAATAGCTTCCTCGTTCTTATTTTCACTGTGCTAAGTGATCTTTCATTCAAAACATCTTCCTCGTTCTTATTTTCACTGTGCTAAGTGATCTTTCATTCAAAATAGCTTCCTCATTCTTATTTTCACTGTGCTAAGTGATCTTTCATTCAAAACATCTTCCTCGTTCTTATTTTCACTGTGCTAAGTGATCTTTCATTCAAAATAGCTTCCTCATTCTTATTTTCACTGTGCTAAGTGATCTTTCATTCAAAACATCTTCCTCGTTCTTATTTTCACTGTGCTAAGTGATCTTTCATTCAAAATAGCTTCCTCATTCTTATTTTCACTGTGCTAAGGGATCTTTCATTCAAAATAGCTTCCTCATTCTTATTTTCACTGTGCTAAGTGATCTTTCATTCAAAATAGCTTCCTCGTTCTTATTTTCACTGTGCTAAGTGATCTTTCATTCAAAACATCTTCCTCGTTCTTATTTTCACTGTGCTAAGTGATCTTTCATTCAAAATAGCTTCCTCGTTCTTATTTTCACTGTGCTAAGGGATCTTTCATTCAAAACATCTTCCTCATTCTTATTTTCACTGTGCTAAGTGATCTTTCATTCAAAATAGCTTCCTCATTCTTATTTTCACTGTGCTAAGTGATCTTTCATTCAAAATAGCTTCCTCGTTCTTATTTTCACTGTGCTAAGTGATCTTTCATTCAAAACATCTTCCTCGTTCTTATTTTCACTGTGCTAAGTGATCTTTCATTCAAAATAGCTTCCTCATTCTTATTTTCACTGTGCTAAGTGATCTTTCATTCAAAACATCTTCCTCGTTCTTATTTTCACTGTGCTAAGTGATCTTTCATTCAAAATAGCTTCCTCATTCTTATTTTCACTGTGCTAAGTGATCTTTCATTCAAAACATCTTCCTCGTTCTTATTTTCACTGTGCTAAGTGATCTTTCATTCAAAATAGCTTCCTCATTCTTATTTTCACTGTGCTAAGTGATCTTTCATTCAAAATAGCTTCCTCATTCTTATTTTCACTGTGCTAAGTGATCTTTCATTCAAAATAGCTTCCTCGTTCTTATTTTCACTGTGCTAAGTGATCTTTCATTCAAAACATCTTCCTCGTTCTTATTTTCACTGTGCTAAGTGATCTTTCATTCAAAATAGCTTCCTCGTTCTTATTTTCACTGTGCTAAGTGATCTTTCATTCAAAACATCTTCCTCGTTCTTATTTTCACTGTGCTAAGTGATCTTTCATTCAAAATAGCTTCCTCATTCTTATTTTCACTGTGCTAAGTGATCTTTCATTCAAAACATCTTCCTCGTTCTTATTTTCACTGTGCTAAGTGATCTTTCATTCAAAATAGCTTCCTCATTCTTATTTTCACTGTGCTAAGGGATCTTTCATTCAAAATAGCTTCCTCATTCTTATTTTCACTGTGCTAAGTGATCTTTCATTCAAAATAGCTTCCTCGTTCTTATTTTCACTGTGCTAAGTGATCTTTCATTCAAAATAGCTTCCTCGTTCTTATTTTCACTGTGCTAAGGGATCTTTCATTCAAAATAGCTTCCTCGTTCTTATTTTCACTGTGCTAAGTGATCTTTCATTCAAAATAGCTTCCTCGTTCTTATTTTCACTGTGCTAAGGGATCTTTCATTCAAAACATCTTCCTCGTTCTTATTTTCACTGTGCTAAGGGATCTTTCATTCAAAACATCTTCCTCGTTCTTATTTTCACTGTGCTAAGTGATCTTTCATTCAAAATAGCTTCCTCGTTCTTATTTTCACTGTGCTAAGTGATCTTTCATTCAAAACATCTTCCTCGTTCTTATTTTCACTGTGCTAAGGGATCTTTCATTCAAAACATCTTCCTCGTTCTTATTTTCACTGTGCTAAGTGATCTTTCATTCAAAATAGCTTCCTCGTTCTTATTTTCACTGTGCTAAGGTATCTTTCATTCAAAATAGCTTCCTCGTTCTTATTTTCACTGTGCTAAGTGATCTTTCATTCAAAATAGCTTCCTCGTTCTTATTTTCACTGTGCTAAGGTATCTTTCATTCAAAATAGCTTCCTCGTTCTTATTTTCACTGTGCTAAGTGATCTTTCATTCAAAACATCTTCCTCGTTCTTATTTTCACTGTGCTAAGGGATCTTTCATTCAAAACATCTTCCTCGTTCTTATTTTCACTGTGCTAAGGGATCTTTCATTCAAAATAGCTTCCTCGTTCTTATTTTCACTGTGCTAAGTGATCTTTCATTCAAAATAGCTTTCTCGTTCTTATTTTCACTGTGCTAAGTGATCTTTCATTCAAAATAGCTTCCTCGTTCTTATTTTCACTGTGCTAAGTGATCTTTCATTCAAAACATCTTCCTCGTTCTTATTTTCACTGTGCTAAGGGATCTTTCATTCAAAATAGCTTCCTCGTTCTTATTTTCACTGTGCTAAGGGATCTTTCATTCAAAACATCTTCCTCGTTCTTATTTTCACTGTGCTAAGTGATCTTTCATTCAAAACATCTTCCTCGTTCTTATTTTCACTGTGCTAAGGTATCTTTCATTCAAAATAGCTTCCTCGTTCTTATTTTCACTGTGCTAAGTGATCTTTCATTCAAAATAGCTTTCTCGTTCTTATTTTCACTGTGCTAAGGGATCTTTCATTCAAAATAGCTTCCTCGTTCTTATTTTCACTGTGCTAAGGGATCTTTCATTCAAAACATCTTCCTCGTTCTTATTTTCACTGTGCTAAGTGATCTTTCATTCAAAACATCTTCCTCGTTCTTATTTTCACTGTGCTAAGTGATCTTTCATTCAAAACATCTTCCTCGTTCTTATTTTCATTGTACTAAGGGATCTTACATTCAAAACATCTTCCTCGTTCTTATTTTCACTGTGCTAAGGGATCTTTCATTCAAAACATCTTCCTCGTTCTTATTTTCATTGTACTAAGGGATCTTACATTCAAAACATCTTCCTCGTTCTTATTTTCACTGTGCTAAGTGATCTTTCATTCAAAACATCTTCCTCGTTCTTATTTTTACTGTGCTAAGTGATCTTTCATTCAAAACATCTTCCTCGTTCTTATTTTCACTGTGCTAAGGGATCTTTCATTCAAAACATCTTCCTCATTCTTATTTTCACTGTGCTAAGTGATCTTTCATTCAAAACATCTTCCTCGTTCTTATTTTCACTGTGCTAAGGGATCTTTCATTCAAAATAGCTTCCTCGTTCTTATTTTCACTGTGCTAAGTGATCTTTCATTCAAAACATCTTCCTCGTTCTTATTTTCACTGTGCTAAGTGATCTTTCATTCAAAATAGCTTCCTCGTTCTTATTTACTGTGCTAAGTGATCTTTCATTCAAAACATCTTCCTCGTTCTTATTTTTACTGTGCTAAGTGATCTTTCATTCAAAACATCTTCCTCGTTCTTATTTTCACTGTGCTAAGGGATCTTTCATTCAAAACATCTTCCTCATTCTTATTTTCACTGTGCTAAGTGATCTTTCATTCAAAACATCTTCCTCGTTCTTATTTTCACTGTGCTAAGGGATCTTTCATTCAAAATAGCTTCCTCGTTCTTATTTTCACTGTGCTAAGTGATCTTTCATTCAAAACATCTTCCTCGTTCTTATTTTCACTGTGCTAAGTGATCTTTCATTTAAAATAGCTTCCTCGTTCTTATTTTCACTGTGCTAAGTGATCTTTCATTCAAAACATCTTCCTCGTTCTTATTTTCACTGTGCTAAGTGATCTTTCATTCAAAACATCTTCCTCGTTCTTATTTTCACTGTGCTAAGTGATCTTTCATTCAAAACATCTTCCTCGTTCTTATTTTCACTGTGCTAAGTGATCTTTCATTCAAAACATCTTCCTCGTTCTTATTTTCACTGTGCTAAGTGATCTTTCATTCAAAATAGCTTCCTCGTTCTTATTTTCACTGTGCTAAGTGATCTTTCATTCAAAATAGCTTCCTCGTTCTTATTTTCACTGTGCTAAGGGATCTTTCATTCAAAATAGCTTCCTCGTTCTTATTTTCACTGTGCTAAGTGATCTTTCATTCAAAACATCTTCCTCGTTCTTATTTTCACTGTGCTAAGTGATCTTTCATTCAAAATAGCTTCCTCGTTCTTATTTTCACTGTGCTAAGTGATCTTTCATTCAAAACAGCTTCCTCGTTCTTATTTTCACTGTGCTAAGTGATCTTTCATTCAAAACATCTTCCTCGTTCTTATTTTCACTGTGCTAAGTGATCTTTCATTCAAAATAGCTTCCTCGTTCTTATTTTCACTGTGCTAAGTGATCTTTCATTCAAAATAGCTTCCTCGTTCTTATTTTCACTGTGCTAAGTGATCTTTCATTCAAAATAGCTTCCTCGTTCTTATTTTCACTGTGCTAAGGTATCTTTCATTCAAAATAGCTTCCTCGTTCTTATTTTCACTGTGCTAAGTGATCTTTCATTCAAAATAGCTTCCTCGTTCTTATTTTCACTGTGCTAAGTGATCTTTCATTCAAAATATCTTCCTCGTTCTTATTTTCACTGTGCTAAGTGATCTTTCATTCAAAACATCTTCCTCGTTCTTATTTTCACTGTGCTAAGTGATCTTTCATTCAAAACATCTTCCTCGTTCTTATTTTCATTGTACTAAGGGATCTTACATTCAAAACATCTTCCTCGTTCTTATTTTCACTGTGCTAAGGGATCTTTCATTCAAAACATCTTCCTCGTTCTTATTTTCATTGTACTAAGGGATCTTACATTCAAAACATCTTCCTCGTTCTTATTTTCACTGTGCTAAGTGATCTTTCATTCAAAACATCTTCCTCGTTCTTATTTTTACTGTGCTAAGTGATCTTTCATTCAAAACATCTTCCTCGTTCTTATTTTCACTGTGCTAAGGGATCTTTCATTCAAAACATCTTCCTCATTCTTATTTTCACTGTGCTAAGTGATCTTTCATTCAAAACATCTTCCTCGTTCTTATTTTCACTGTGCTAAGGGATCTTTCATTCAAAATAGCTTCCTCGTTCTTATTTTCACTGTGCTAAGTGATCTTTCATTCAAAACATCTTCCTCGTTCTTATTTTCACTGTGCTAAGTGATCTTTCATTCAAAATAGCTTCCTCGTTCTTATTTACTGTGCTAAGTGATCTTTCATTCAAAACATCTTCCTCGTTCTTATTTTTACTGTGCTAAGTGATCTTTCATTCAAAACATCTTCCTCGTTCTTATTTTCACTGTGCTAAGGGATCTTTCATTCAAAACATCTTCCTCATTCTTATTTTCACTGTGCTAAGTGATCTTTCATTCAAAACATCTTCCTCGTTCTTATTTTCACTGTGCTAAGGGATCTTTCATTCAAAATAGCTTCCTCGTTCTTATTTTCACTGTGCTAAGTGATCTTTCATTCAAAACATCTTCCTCGTTCTTATTTTCACTGTGCTAAGTGATCTTTCATTCAAAATAGCTTCCTCGTTCTTATTTTCACTGTGCTAAGTGATCTTTCATTCAAAACATCTTCCTCGTTCTTATTTTCACTGTGCTAAGTGATCTTTCATTCAAAACATCTTCCTCGTTCTTATTTTCACTGTGCTAAGTGATCTTTCATTCAAAACATCTTCCTCGTTCTTATTTTCACTGTGCTAAGTGATCTTTCATTCAAAACATCTTCCTCGTTCTTATTTTCACTGTGCTAAGTGATCTTTCATTCAAAATAGCTTCCTCGTTCTTATTTTCACTGTGCTAAGTGATCTTTCATTCAAAATAGCTTCCTCGTTCTTATTTTCACTGTGCTAAGGGATCTTTCATTCAAAATAGCTTCCTCGTTCTTATTTTCACTGTGCTAAGTGATCTTTCATTCAAAACATCTTCCTCGTTCTTATTTTCACTGTGCTAAGTGATCTTTCATTCAAAATAGCTTCCTCGTTCTTATTTTCACTGTGCTAAGTGATCTTTCATTCAAAACAGCTTCCTCGTTCTTATTTTCACTGTGCTAAGTGATCTTTCATTCAAAACATCTTCCTCGTTCTTATTTTCACTGTGCTAAGTGATCTTTCATTCAAAATAGCTTCCTCGTTCTTATTTTCACTGTGCTAAGTGATCTTTCATTCAAAATAGCTTCCTCGTTCTTATTTTCACTGTGCTAAGTGATCTTTCATTCAAAATAGCTTCCTCGTTCTTATTTTCACTGTGCTAAGGTATCTTTCATTCAAAATAGCTTCCTCGTTCTTATTTTCACTGTGCTAAGTGATCTTTCATTCAAAATAGCTTCCTCGTTCTTATTTTCACTGTGCTAAGTGATCTTTCATTCAAAATAGCTTCCTCGTTCTTATTTTCACTGTGCTAAGTCATCTTTCATTCAAAATAGCTTCCTCGTTCTTATTTTCACTGTGCTAAGTGATCTTTCATTCAAAACATCTTCCTCGTTCTTATTTTCACTGTGCTAAGTGATCTTTCATTCAAAACAGCTTCCTCGTTCTTATTTTCACTGTGCTAAGTGATCTTACATTCAAAACATCTTCCTCGTTCTTATTTTCACTGTGCTAAGTGATCTTTCATTCAAAATAGCTTCCTCGTTCTTATTTTCACTGTGCTAAGTGATCTTTCATTCAAAATAGCTTCCTCGTTCTTATTTTCACTGTGCTAAGTGATCTTTCATTCAAAATAGCTTCCTCGTTCTTATTTTCACTGTGCTAAGGTATCTTTCATTCAAAATAGCTTCCTCGTTCTTATTTTCACTGTGCTAAGTGATCTTTCATTCAAAATAGCTTCCTCGTTCTTATTTTCACTGTGCTAAGTGATCTTTCATTCAAAATAGCTTCCTCGTTCTTATTTTCACTGTGCTAAGTGATCTTTCATTCAAAACAGCTTCCTCGTTCTTATTTTCACTGTGCTAAGTGATCTTTCATTCAAAACATCTTCCTCGTTCTTATTTTCACTGTGCTAAGTGATCTTTCATTCAAAATAGCTTCCTCGTTCTTATTTTCACTGTGCTAAGTGATCTTTCATTCAAAATAGCTTCCTCGTTCTTATTTTCACTGTGCTAAGTGATCTTTCATTCAAAATAGCTTCCTCGTTCTTATTTTCACTGTGCTAAGGTATCTTTCATTCAAAATAGCTTCCTCGTTCTTATTTTCACTGTGCTAAGTGATCTTTCATTCAAAATAGCTTCCTCGTTCTTATTTTCACTGTGCTAAGTGATCTTTCATTCAAAATATCTTCCTCGTTCTTATTTTCACTGTGCTAAGTGATCTTTCATTCAAAACATCTTCCTCGTTCTTATTTTCACTGTGCTAAGTGATCTTTCATTCAAAACATCTTCCTCGTTCTTATTTTCATTGTACTAAGGGATCTTACATTCAAAACATCTTCCTCGTTCTTATTTTCACTGTGCTAAGGGATCTTTCATTCAAAACATCTTCCTCGTTCTTATTTTCATTGTACTAAGGGATCTTACATTCAAAACATCTTCCTCGTTCTTATTTTCACTGTGCTAAGTGATCTTTCATTCAAAACATCTTCCTCGTTCTTATTTTTACTGTGCTAAGTGATCTTTCATTCAAAACATCTTCCTCGTTCTTATTTTCACTGTGCTAAGGGATCTTTCATTCAAAACATCTTCCTCATTCTTATTTTCACTGTGCTAAGTGATCTTTCATTCAAAACATCTTCCTCGTTCTTATTTTCACTGTGCTAAGGGATCTTTCATTCAAAATAGCTTCCTCGTTCTTATTTTCACTGTGCTAAGTGATCTTTCATTCAAAACATCTTCCTCGTTCTTATTTTCACTGTGCTAAGTGATCTTTCATTCAAAATAGCTTCCTCGTTCTTATTTACTGTGCTAAGTGATCTTTCATTCAAAACATCTTCCTCGTTCTTATTTTTACTGTGCTAAGTGATCTTTCATTCAAAACATCTTCCTCGTTCTTATTTTCACTGTGCTAAGGGATCTTTCATTCAAAACATCTTCCTCATTCTTATTTTCACTGTGCTAAGTGATCTTTCATTCAAAACATCTTCCTCGTTCTTATTTTCACTGTGCTAAGGGATCTTTCATTCAAAATAGCTTCCTCGTTCTTATTTTCACTGTGCTAAGTGATCTTTCATTCAAAACATCTTCCTCGTTCTTATTTTCACTGTGCTAAGTGATCTTTCATTCAAAATAGCTTCCTCGTTCTTATTTTCACTGTGCTAAGTGATCTTTCATTCAAAACATCTTCCTCGTTCTTATTTTCACTGTGCTAAGTGATCTTTCATTCAAAACATCTTCCTCGTTCTTATTTTCACTGTGCTAAGTGATCTTTCATTCAAAACATCTTCCTCGTTCTTATTTTCACTGTGCTAAGTGATCTTTCATTCAAAACATCTTCCTCGTTCTTATTTTCACTGTGCTAAGTGATCTTTCATTCAAAATAGCTTCCTCGTTCTTATTTTCACTGTGCTAAGTGATCTTTCATTCAAAATAGCTTCCTCGTTCTTATTTTCACTGTGCTAAGGGATCTTTCATTCAAAATAGCTTCCTCGTTCTTATTTTCACTGTGCTAAGTGATCTTTCATTCAAAACATCTTCCTCGTTCTTATTTTCACTGTGCTAAGTGATCTTTCATTCAAAATAGCTTCCTCGTTCTTATTTTCACTGTGCTAAGTGATCTTTCATTCAAAACAGCTTCCTCGTTCTTATTTTCACTGTGCTAAGTGATCTTTCATTCAAAACATCTTCCTCGTTCTTATTTTCACTGTGCTAAGTGATCTTTCATTCAAAATAGCTTCCTCGTTCTTATTTTCACTGTGCTAAGTGATCTTTCATTCAAAATAGCTTCCTCGTTCTTATTTTCACTGTGCTAAGTGATCTTTCATTCAAAATAGCTTCCTCGTTCTTATTTTCACTGTGCTAAGGTATCTTTCATTCAAAATAGCTTCCTCGTTCTTATTTTCACTGTGCTAAGTGATCTTTCATTCAAAATAGCTTCCTCGTTCTTATTTTCACTGTGCTAAGTGATCTTTCATTCAAAATAGCTTCCTCGTTCTTATTTTCACTGTGCTAAGTCATCTTTCATTCAAAATAGCTTCCTCGTTCTTATTTTCACTGTGCTAAGTGATCTTTCATTCAAAACATCTTCCTCGTTCTTATTTTCACTGTGCTAAGTGATCTTTCATTCAAAACAGCTTCCTCGTTCTTATTTTCACTGTGCTAAGTGATCTTACATTCAAAACATCTTCCTCGTTCTTATTTTCACTGTGCTAAGTGATCTTTCATTCAAAATAGCTTCCTCGTTCTTATTTTCACTGTGCTAAGTGATCTTTCATTCAAAATAGCTTCCTCGTTCTTATTTTCACTGTGCTAAGTGATCTTTCATTCAAAATAGCTTCCTCGTTCTTATTTTCACTGTGCTAAGGTATCTTTCATTCAAAATAGCTTCCTCGTTCTTATTTTCACTGTGCTAAGTGATCTTTCATTCAAAATAGCTTCCTCGTTCTTATTTTCACTGTGCTAAGTGATCTTTCATTCAAAATAGCTTCCTCGTTCTTATTTTCACTGTGCTAAGTGATCTTTCATTCAAAACATCTTCCTCGTTCTTATTTTCACTGTGCTAAGGGATCTTTCATTCAAAACATCTTCCTCGTTCTTATTTTCACTGTGCTAAGGTATCTTTCATTCAAAATAGCTTCCTCGTTCTTATTTTCACTGTGCTAAGTGATCTTTCATTCAAAATAGCTTCCTCGTTCTTATTTTCACTGTGCTAAGTGATCTTTCATTCAAAATAGCTTCCTCGTTCTTATTTTCACTGTGCTAAGTGATCTTTCATTCAAAACAGCTTCCTCGTTCTTATTTTCACTGTGCTAAGTGATCTTTCATTCAAAACATCTTCCTCGTTCTTATTTTCACTGTGCTAAGGGATCTTTCATTCAAAACATCTTCCTCGTTCTTATTTTCACTGTGCTAAGGTATCTTTCATTCAAAATAGCTTCCTCGTTCTTATTTTCACTGTGCTAAGTGATCTTTCATTCAAAATAGCTTCCTCGTTCTTATTTTCACTGTGCTAAGTGATCTTTCATTCAAAATAGCTTCCTCGTTCTTATTTTCACTGTGCTAAGGTATCTTTCATTCAAAATAGCTTCCTCGTTCTTATTTTCACTGTTCTAAGTGATCTTTCATTCAAAATAGCTTCCTCGTTCTTATTTTCACTGTGCTAAGGGATCTTTCATTCAAAATAGCTTCCTCGTTCTTATTTTCACTGTGCTAAGTGATCTTTCATTCAAAATAGCTTCCTCGTTCTTATTTTCACTGTGCTAAGTGATCTTTCATTCAAAATAGCTTCCTCGTTCTTATTTTCACTGTGCTAAGTGATCTTTCATTCAAAATAGCTTCCTCGTTCTTATTTTCACTGTGCTAAGTGATCTTTCATTCAAAATATCTTCCTCGTTCTTATTTTCACTGTGCTAAGTGATCTTTCATTCAAAATAGCTTCCTCGTTCTTATTTTCACTGTGCTAAGTGATCTTTCATTCAAAATAGCTTCCTCGTTCTTATTTTCACTGTGCTAAGGGATCTTTCATTCAAAATAGCTTCCTCGTTCTTATTTTCACTGTGCTAAGTGATCTTTCATTCAAAATAGCTTCCTCGTTCTTATTTTCACTGTGCTAAGTGATCTTTCATTCAAAATAGCTTCCTCGTTCTTATTTTCACTGTGCTAAGTGATCTTTCATTCAAAATAGCTTCCTCGTTCTTATTTTCACTGTGCTAAGTGATCTTTCATTCAAAACATCTTCCTCGTTCTTATTTTCACTGTGCTAAGTGATCTTTCATTCAAAACAGCTTCCTCGTTCTTATTTTCACTGTGCTAAGTGATCTTTCATTCAAAACATCTTCCTCGTTCTTATTTTCACTGTGCTAAGTGATCTTTCATTCAAAATAGCTTCCTCGTTCTTATTTTCACTGTGCTAAGGGATCTTACATTCAAAATAACTTATTTTTCTTTCTTTTTTTTTTTAAATACGCACACTTTTACCGTTACTCCCAAAAAACAAAACAAAAAAAAAAAGATTTTAACTTCGTACCTTATATACAATTTTAGTCGTTATGCAGAGCACGGAGCGTGCTTTTTTAGACATGAATTTAAAGTTAAATTCAAATTTTACGGTATCTTTTGTTTATTAAATTGTTAGGTAAAAGTTCAGAATAGTTAACAAAAAAAAGTCCATCCACCCACGTTAAGAATAGGTTTCTTAATAATAAATAATAACATTATGATTTAGGTGCAATCAGTATGCTGTATAAGTATCATACATTCTTTTGTTTTTTTCATAGGCATCACCATTTATCAAGGCCCAGGGGCCACTCGAGGAAAAGGGTTAAAGAGTGTACAGTACTCAATTGGACAATATAGTAATTTTCAGTAATCGAAATTCAGTAAATTTGTTAACTTAAGGTGAAGGGCTTATCAAGAACTTGTTTACATTGGACTTGAACACAACCATATTGTAGTCAGCTGGAAAGCAGGAAAACAAGACAGTTTCACAGTTTTAAGAAAGAAGATTTGTTCATGGAATCTATGTTTAGGTTTAGACACAGATAAAGAGTGGGGGAATTATTGATAGTGTTTTCAGGTAGACGAGTGTTTCATGTGAAAGTTTGATGAAGAGGGGGGGGGCATAGATTGGAGTTGAACTTCAATCTATGTCGAGCACTTGCCATGAAAATAACGATAAAGCAAAGACAAACTCGCTACATTTCTTCTGTGAGAAAGAGGTTGCAGGGAAGAGAAAAGGACATCTCCTGCGAGGCTACAAAGTCTATTTTGAACTCTATTAAGGCAAGACAAGTCATTTCTAGCAGCTCCTGCCCAGATGTGGCATAAGTACTCCATCCTGACTCTTATATAAATAGAGAATTGCATCAGCAGTGAGATACCTACTGGATCGATAGAAGGACCCCACCATTTTTCCAGCGGTCTTGGCAACAGATTTGATGTGCGTGTTCCATTTCAGATCAGGAGTAAAGGTCAAGCTTGTCAAAACATGAGGCCTCCCCAAGACGAGAGCCATTCATTTCAATTGATGCCAGATGGGGATCAGAGCGTTGATGATGTAAAGATAGAAGCTTGGTTTTAGATGCATTAAAAGTAACCAGCCACTCCTTTCCCCATTGTACAACGTGATCAAGATCAGAGGAGAGAGAATCGGAGAGAACATGGTCGTTTACAGTCTTAGATGTGCTACCATAGATGGTAGTGTCATCAGCATAAATGTCTACGAATGATGTAAGTATGTGATTTGGAAGATCATTAATGTAAATCAGGAAGAGAGTTGGACCCAGGATGGAACCCTGAGGGACTACAGCATTTATACTGTGAGCTTCTGATTTTTGCCCATCAACTACTGTTCTTATGAACCTATCAGAGAGAAATGATTTAATAATTGAGAAGACATTTCCTGCTATACCATAGCTGGAGAGCTTGTGAAGTAAACCTTTATGCCATACTCTATCAAAGGCTTTTGATATGTCAGGAGCAATTGCCCTAGAAAGGTTGCCTCCGTTGAGAGATTCACTAATCCTATGAGATATAATTGTAAGCACATCTGCTGTAGATCTAGCAGATCGGAAACCATATTGCGTGTCACTGGGAAGGTTATTTTTGTTGAGATGGTTGATTACTTCTGTATTTAACACAGATTCCAGCAACTTACTCATGACGCACAGGAGACTTATTGGCCTGTACTGAGAGGGAGATGAGCGATCACTTGAATTCTTAAATACAGGACATACTGATGAGATTTTCCAGAGTGATGGGAAGCAATTCTCCTTAAGACAACGTTTAAACAGTTTTGTAAGTATGGGTGCAAGTTCTGGTTGAAGTTTTTTGAGTACTATAATTGGAATACCGTCAGGGCCGGTTGCTTTACTGGAATCAAGGTTTTTGATTAGCTTGGCAACATCACATACTGATATTTTTATATCACATAGCGTGTTTTCTGATACAGGAGGAAATATTGGGGGTTGGCGGCTATTGTCACAAAGGGTAGAATTAGCTGCAAATTTCTTAGCAAAGACTTTAGCTTTGTCTAATGCTGACGAGATTACCTCAGGTCCATTGATGATAGTTGGGATAGAGCACACATCTATTACGTTTGAAGCAATAGAAAAGGTGATTTCTGTGTGCAATGGCAGGAGCCCATTCTGGAGAGAAATACAGCTGGCTGTTAGGTTTTTGGAGGGTATGAAACGGTCAATACCTACAATTAACCATTCTATCAGGACTGATACTATAGAGGACACATCCTTTTTAAACATAGAATGCAGAGGTAGCTCTGATATAAATGTACGGAAGCTATCCCAGTCTGGCATAGAATGTCGATATACTGTATGATGGAGAGGTACGTTTGAAGACGTTTTACGTTTTATTTTTATTGATACAACAGAGTGGTCGGAAGATCCAAGTGGAGACAGAACGGAAACTCCCTAACACACACACACACACACACACACACACACACACACACACACACACACACACACACACACACACACACACACACACACACTCAATAAATTATAAGTTTCAAATTATATTCTTTGTCGAATAATAAATTGTAAATTCTAATTTACAGAGTTTGGAAAAAAAAAATCATTTTTTAATTAGTTCCAAAAATGATTGTCAGATTTTATTAATTACTTTTTTCGCAGCAGTAACAGGATAAAATATTAATTATGGAAATATGTGCAGATATGAATTTGTCTGTTTTATTTATCATTTTGCGAATATTAATGTATCTGACTTTTGCAAATAAATATTACTTTTTCACAAATATTAATGTGTTGCTATTTGGTTAGTGGGAGGTTTTGCTCGTGTAAGAGACAAATTATGAAATCACAATTTTTATAAAAAATTAAATTACGAATTTAAGATCATAATATCACCGAAGAAATTGTCGCAAAATGCAATTCAAATAAATATTTGCATAATAAAAATGACAACAAAAAATCAACGATGCGTGTGCATTATACTTGAATAAAACTTAAAAATACATTTTAAGTAAAAACATTATTACATAATTACATGTTATGTCGAAATTAGTAAAAATCCCAAAAATGACAAAAAAAAAAAGAAAAAAAGTTTTAGACCTTTTACTTGATATTTTTACTAAAACAAACAAAAAAACATCAGTCGGTATTGACTGCAATAAAAGAAACATATCTCCTGCCACAAAAATTTCATGGTGGGTATCAATAGTCTGTCAAGACTGAAGGAAGCCGGTATAGATAGAAAGACAGCCAGACAGACAGACAGACAGACAGATAGATAGATAGATAGATAGATAGATGGATAGATAAATAGATAGATAGATAGATAGATAGATAGATAGATGGATAGATAAATAGATAGATAGATAGATAGATAGATAGATAGGTAGATCGATAGATAGATAAATAGATAGATAGACAAATAGACAGATAGATAAATAGATAGATAGATAGATAGATAGATAGACAGATATACACATAGACAGATAGATAGACAGTGATCTTATATTTAAAACAGCTGCCTCTGTTTTATTTTCATTGTGCTAAGGGATCTTACATTCAAAAAAGCTTCCTCGACAGATTTTTTTTTTTGTGATTGTAATGTTTCAGACTTGTTGAATTTATTTTTTATTAATTTTGACAGGCAATTACACAATAGTGATCTGTTTACTTAAAATGCATTTTTGTATCCAATTATAATGAACTAGGTGTGTCAGAAATTTCGTGAAAAATAGTGAATAATTCCACCTCGTCTTTCTAAGCTTTAACATTTAACACAAAAATATAAATGTACAGTTATAAACTAATCATCTTCTTTCCCCATATATATATATATATATATATATATATATATATGTATGTATATATATATATATATATATATATATTTATTTATTTGCTTCCCCACCAAAGCAAATTAGGCACAAGGCCATTTTTAATGTGGGGTAAAAACCAGCTTCCCTAAAAGTAGGCAAAAAGGGGGCACTCTGGTTACCAAAAATAATAATTGTCCCAGTATAGAGGGTTTCCCCTCCATTGATTGGAACAAATTACCTTTAGTGCAAAACAGATACTACACTTTGAGATATTAAATCCTTTATTCATGTTAAAAATACATTGAAAATCAACAATGAACAAAAAACTTAGGCACATGGCCAACTCAAAAGAGGGGATTTTGGGGGTCATTGGTTATCCTTGTCACTCCAGAACTAAACAAAATCAAATGTTTCTTTTTCTTTTTTTTTTTACACGGTGGTCACCAC
Organism: Euprymna scolopes; assembly: GCF_053919585.1. NCBI lineage: Eukaryota > Metazoa > Mollusca > Cephalopoda > Sepiida > Sepiolidae > Euprymna > Euprymna scolopes. Next base: position 128,295,893 of record NC_136527.1, on the reverse strand, counting down.
TTATCAAGGCCCGGAAGCCACTCAGGGATAAGGGTTATTGCAAGTTAAAAAAAAAACAAAAAAAAACAAACAACGTGTTTTTTTTTTTTTAAAAAAAAAGGTTTTAAACTACGGACTTTACAGGTAAATTTCTAAAAAACACTACTTTTTTGTTTTAAATTTGAATATATTATTTATTGACCTTTTTACTTTTTAATAGACATTTCAAAATGGGAGGCGTGAATTATTCGACCCCCTGTCTTTCCAAGCTTATAACTACTCGAAAAATGTAATTCAAACCCTATTTTTTTTTTCAATTAAAGGAGCAAGGACCAAGGTTTCATAAAAAAAAAAAAAAAGAAAAAACAAACAACGTGGTTTAAAAAAAAAGGTTTTAAACTTCGAACTTTACAGGTAAATTTCTAAAAAAACACTACTTTTTTGGTTTTAAATTTGAATATATTATTTATTGATCTTTTCTCTTCAATTTGTGATATATAAAACTTTGGTGAGTAAATTAATTATTTGCTTTTTAATAGACACTTGAAAATGGGGGGAGCGTGAATTTAAAAAAAAACGTTTGTCTAAAATATTATATTCAGTTTATTGAAAAGAGCATAAAATTTCACATTGACCCTGAAAATATCGTAAAAATAGAATCAATAGAAAAATTTTGATAGATTTTTAAAGTTTAAAAATTGAAAAATATTTTACTCGTAAAATTCATTACTGTTTTTTAAAAATAAAAAAAATATTTCTATTACTTTTAAAACAACTTTAATAGTTTATTTTGGAAGTATAATCCATAAAGAAAATAAACAACCCACTTTTAAAGGAAAAATTACGAGTTTTTTATATTTTATTCGCAGTTTCGTGTTAGGGGTGTCAAAAATTCCTACAAAAATTCTGAGACACCTAAAGGATCACATCCACAAACCCCCAGAAAACAAAGTAACATTTGAAAAGTAAATAGTTTTAAGAAATTGCGGGTTTGTATAACTGTACACATAGATTCGAAAAAGTTGTCAAAAAACAAATAAACTAGACAAAATACTATTTAAAAAACACCGAATATATGTAAAGTTATGTCACGGTAACATATATTGAGCGAATATCTAACAGTATTTTGTCTAGTTTATTATTTATAACACCTTTTCCCAAACTTACCGTGTTAAAGAGAGAGTCGGACGCCATTTTGAATTTTCCATTACATCGGTAAACACTGCATGTTTTTCGAGCTGAATAAATATGTTACATTGAATAAAACACGAAAAATATATCCAGTTTGGTAGAAAAGTAACTTATCTTGCCTTTGATAACATTTATTTGTTATATATTTGTTTTTTGACAACTTTTCGAATCTATGTGTACAGTAATACAAACCCGAAATTGCAAACATCAGACAACAAAATAATAAGTCGATTAATTCGCTGTAGCATGACTGAAGAAAGAGACAAAAATAGTAGGTAATATTGGGGAGTTAACCGCTTCAGTATACCTACCCTTAATTAATGTTATTTATATTTAATAATTCAAATGTTAAAAAACAAGCAATGTAATTCATGAACGATTTATTTTAATCATTTGTTTTCTTTTTTTCCCCCAAATGATTAGCACAAGTTAGTTACAGTATTAATAAATTACATTTTTACCATTAAAATTTAAGATATTCTGATAAGTTGTCAGAATTATTTTCAGTTTCAACAGGACTAAACCTTGTCCATCTAGGTAGAAGAGTAACTTATCTTATCTTTGATAACATTTATTTATGTTTCTTTTTTAACAACTTTTATGAATCTATGTGTATAGTAAAACAAACCTAATTTAACTTTTAAAATTCTATTTAAAAAAAAATAATTTGCTAAAAATAAAAAATAAAAAATGCTAGTTAAAAAATTATGAATTAACATATTTTTTTTCTTGGCGATAAAAAAAATGAAACAAACAAGACCACAAGTTAGGGATCCTATTTCCACATTTTTATCATTCAAAATAACCTCCTTTGTCTTATTTCTATTGTGCTAAGAGATCTTACATTCAAAATAACTTCATCTATCATATTTTCATTGTGCTAAGGGATCTTACATTCAAAATGGTTCCTCTGCCTTATTTTCATTGTCCTAGGTCATCTTACATTCAAAATAGCTTCCTCTGTCTTATTTTCATTGTCCTAGGGCATCTTACATTCAAAATAGCTTCCTCTGTCTTATTTTCATTATGCTAAGGGATTTTACATTCGAAATACCGTCCTCTGTCCTATTTTCATTGTGCTAAGGGATCTTAAATTCAAAAAAACATCGTCGGTCTTATTATTGTGGTAAGGGATCTTACATTCAAAATTACTTCCTCTAGGGTTATAATCAGGATTCGGTTCTGGGGTTCGGGAAGGAGTGAGTCACTCTCTCGACAACAGCACGTTTCTGCCCTCTTCTTTTCCAATCGACCACACCTGGCCTCTCGCCACCAATGTCATACCGCACAATCCGAACGTCAAGAGAAAATGTTCATAACTCTTTTCTCTCTGCTGCCCCAGGGAATTTTTCTCTGCTTAGAAAACAAAAAGGAAGAGACAGGGGGAAAAAAATGCTTCTCCCATCATGCTATACCTTCCCAAGATGCCCCTGGCGTATACAAATGCGCTGGCCATCCTTTCCTTCTTCTTTCCCAAAGAGCGATGCAGATACGCCCGGTACGTTTCTTTTTTTTTCTTTTTCTTTTCTAACCATATACCCCACACGCCCAACTGATCTTTGAGATCAATAAGACACTTCCTAATCCTTCATCCAAGCAGGCCTCCTCCTCTCACGTTGAGGCCTCTGGGGGACAACTTCTTGGGGGTAGACATTTTCAGGTTCACTACAGACATTCTCGTCCAGTTGTAAAGAACCACAATGTGGGGCTGTCGAATTGGGGTGCAGCGTTAGCTTCTTGGTGGATATCGACTTCCTCCTCTTCACTGCCATCACTGCGCACGGGAAGGGTTACACGATGCAGGTCTAGGATATGCCGGGGAACGCCATTCACTATTACGTTGTTCTTTGGCTGCATTCCCGTTACGACCCCCCCCTGCCTTAGCGAGTGGTACATTTTGCATTGGGGGCTTTACGCACACCTCCTCGTCCACTTTAATGGTAGCTTCTTCACCCTCAATTCCTACCGTTTTGTTGCCCGGATGCCGCCACTTATATGCAAAGATGGCTCTATGAGACACAGTTGTCTCATTTTGTCTGGTTTTCGCCTCCATGGGTGAAATGTTGCTTTTTTTCCGCAGCAGCCTTGATGGTGCGATGATTCCTCTCCACTATCCCATTGCCACTTGGCCAATATGCTGCCCCCAAAAATTGCCTTACTCCCCAACTATCGCACACCTCTTTAAAGGCTTCTGATCGAAAAGCGGGGCCATTGTCCATAAACAGTCCCTGAAATAGAACTTGTCTGTCTTAGATGAAAAATAACTTCTCTGTATTATTTTTATCGTGCTTAGGGATATTAGATTCAAAATAAGTTCCTCTGTCTTATTGTCATTGTGCTAAGGGATCTTACATAAAAAAAACTTTGTCCGTCTTATTTTCATTGTGCTAAGGTATCTTACATTCAAAATAACTTCCTCTGTCTTATTTTCATTGTGCTAAGGTATCTTACATTCAAAATAGCTTCCTCTCTCTTATTTTCATTGTGCTATTTACATTCGAAATACCGTCCTCGGTCTTATTTTCATTGTGTTAAGGGATCTTACATTCAAAAAAACTTCCTCTGTCTTATTTTCATTGTGCTAAGGGATCATACATTCAAAATAGCTTCCTCTGTCTTACTTTCATTGTGCTAAGGGATCTTACATTCAAAATACCTTCCTCTGTCTTATTTAAATTGTGATAAGAGGTCTTATATTCAAAGTATCTTCCTGTTCTTATTTTCTTTGTGCTAAGGGATCTTACATTCAAAACAACTTCCTCTGTCTTACTTTAATTGTCCTAAGGGATCTTACACTCTATATACCTTCCTCTGTCTTATTTTCATAGTGCTATGAGATCTTAGATACAAAATAATTACGTCTGTCTTATTTTCATTGTGCTAAGGGACCTTACATTCAAAACAACGTGTCTGTCTTATTTTCATTGAGCTAAGGGCTCTTAGATTAAAAATAACTTCGTCTGTCTTATTTTCATTAACCTAAGTGATCTTACACTCAAAATACCTTCCTCTGTCTTATTTTCATCGTGCTAAGGAACCTTAAATTAAAAATAACTTCTTCGTTCTTATTTTCATTGTGCTAAGGGATCTTATGTTCAAACGACTTTTCTGTCTTATTTTCATTAACCTAAGTGATCTTACATTCAAAATACCTTCTTCTGTCTTATTTCCATTGTGCTAAGGCACCTTAAATTCAAAATAACTTCCTCTGTCTCATTTTCATTGTGCTAAGGCACCTTAAATTGTCTTATTTTCATTGTTCGTAGAGATCTTATATTCAAAACAGCTGCCTCTTTTTTATTTTCATTGTACTAAGGGATCTTATATCGAAAAAAAAAAAGCTTCCTCTTTCTTATTTTCATTGTGCTAAGGAATTTTACATTCAAAATAACTTCCTCTGTCTTATTTCCATTGTGCTAATGGGTCTTAGATTCAAGATAATTTCTCTCTTATTTTAATTGTAATAAGGATATTTCCTGTCTTTTTTTTCATTGTGCTATGGGATCTGACATCTCAAATAGCTTCCTCGGTCTTATTTTCATTGTGGTAAAGGATTTTGTAGTCACAATTACTTCTTCTGTCTTATTTTCATTGTGGTAAGGGATCTTCATTGAAAACACCTTCCTCTGTCTTATTTTCATTGTACTACGGTATCTTACATTCAAAATAACTTCCTCTGTCTCATTTCCATTGTGCTAAAGGATATTACATTCAAAATAACTTCCTCTGTCTTATTTCCATTGTGCTAAGGGATCTTACATTCAAAATAGCTTCCTCTGTCTTATTTCCATTGTGCTAAGGGATTTTACATTCAAAATAACTTCCTCTGTCTCATTTCCATTGTGCTAAGGGATATTACATTCAAAATAGCTTCCTCTGTCTCATTTCCATTGTGCTAAGGGATTTTACATTCAAAATAACTTCCTCTGTCTTATTTCCATTGTGCTAAGGGATTTTACATTCAAAATAACTTCCTCTGTCTCATTTCCATTGTGCTAAGGGATATTACATTCAAAATAGCTTCCTCTGTCTCATTTCCATTGTGCTAAGGGATTTTACATTCAAAATAGCTTCCTCTGTCTTATTTCCATTGTGCTAAGGGATTTTACATTCAAAATAGCTTCCTCTGTCTCATTTCCATTGTGCTAAGGGATTTTACATTCAAAATAGCTTCCTCTGTCTTATTTCCATTGTGCTAAGGGATTTTACATTCAAAATAGCTTCCTCTGTCTCATTTCCATTGTGCTAAGGGATATTACATTCAAAATAACTTCCTCTGTCTCATTTCCATTGTGCTAAGGGATCTTACATTCAAAATAGCTTCCTCTGTCTTATTTTCATTGTGCTAAGGGATTTTACATTCAAAATAACTTCCTCTGTCTTATTTTCATTGTTCTAAGGGATATTACATTCAAAATAACTTCCTCTGTCTCATTTCCATTGTGCTAAGGGATATTACATTCAAAATAGCTTCCTCTGTCTACTTTTCATTATGCTAAGGGATATTACATTCAATATAACTTTGTCTCTCTTATTTTCATTGTGCTAAGCGATCTTACATTCAAAATAACTTCCTCTGTCCTGTTTTAATTGTGCTAAGGGATCTTACATCCCAAATAGCTTCCTCTGTCTATATTTAATATAACATCCTCTGTCTTATTTTCATTACATTCAAAACAGCTTCCTCTCTCTCATTTTCATGCGAGATCGGCTCTCGGTTTGTATCCGGATCAGTCGGATGAACGTGCCCTTGTTTTTCTCTGTTCCAATTATGCTGGCGTATTTAATGAGAAGGTTCGCTGTGGCTTCCAATTCATCACGGTTTTGGTGATTTGGCAGTGATAACCCGGTGTTGTGCTTCAACCAAGTTAGCTTTTCCTCTAGCGTCTGGGTATTGGTCCGAGGCTCCATTGTGAGGTGATTCTGGGTTAGAGCGGGTTGAGGGTCATGGTCTGATGATGTTGGTGGTCGTGTGTGTTGTGTGGCCTGAGGTAAGTGTGCATCTGAACTCTACTGCGGAATTGCGGTTGTCAATCAGGTATGATCTTAGCGTGCTCTGGTGTTAAACATTTTGGCTGATCAGGATCGGTGTGGCTTGGGTCGTCACCACATTCACCTCCTCGAAAGTGGGTGAGTTCTGATTGCTGATGGCGATGTCACAGGTTAGTTCACCGAGGGCATAATAAGTGATGTAATAATAATAGGTACTCGGCCTATACGCTGCCCTAAAAAATTGCCTTACTCCCCACCTATCACACACCTCTTTAAAGGCTTCTGATCGAAAAGCGGGGCCATTGTCCATAAACAGTCCATCAAATAGAACTTGTCTGTCTTGGATAAAAAATAACTTCTCTGTATTATTTTTATTGTGCTTAGGGATATTAGATTAAAAATAAGTTCCTCTGTCTTATTGTCATTGTGCTAAGGAATCTTACATAAAAAAAAAACTTTGTCCGTCTTATTTTCATTGTACTAAGGTATCTTACATTCAAAATAACTTCCTCTGTCTTATTTTCATTGTACTAAGGTATCTTACATTCAAAATAACTCCCTCTCTCTTATTTTCATTGTGCTAAGAGATCTTACATTCAAAATAACTTCTAGGGTGAGTTCTGATTGCTGATGGTGATATCACAGGTTAGTTCACATAATAAGTGATGTAATAATAATAATAGGTACTAATAACTCACGTTTACAAGAAAAACTATTGGCTGAATCTGATTTAACTTTGGAAGTTATTTTGAATGTAAGATCCCTTAGCACAATGAAAATCGGACAGAGGAAGGCATTTGGAATGTAAGATACCGTAGCAAAATGAAAATAAGGCGGGAAGGTGTTTTCAATGAAGATCCCTTACCACAATGAAAATAAGACAGAAGAAGTAATTGTGACTACAAGATCCTTTACCACAATGAAAATAAGACCAATGAAGCTATTTGAGATGTCAGATCCCATAGCACAATGAAAAAAAGACAGGAAATTTCCTTATTACAATTAAAATAGGAGAGGAATTATCTTGAATCTAAGACCCATTAGCACAATGAAAATAAGACAGAGGAAGTTATTTTGAATGTAAAATTCCTTAGCACAATGAAAATAAGAAAGAGGAAGCTTTTTTTTTCGATGTAAGATCCCTTAGCACAATGAAAATAAAAAAGAGGCAGCTGTTTTGAATATATATTTGAGATGTCAGATCCCATAGCACAATGAAAAAAAAAGACAGGAATTATCTTGAATCTAAGACCCATTAGTACAATGAAAATAAGACGGAGGAAGCTATTTTGAATGCAAGATCCCTTAGCACAATCTTTTATAAAAGCGGGTCGAACGGCTGAATTAACTGGACAAAGAGTGGGGGCATTACATAAATAATTAAAATCGGTGAACTTTACAAAAAAAATAAAAAAAAGTCTGTAGAAAAGGAAATTACTAATCAACCACAACAACGGAAGTGATTTACCGCACGCTTCAAATAATAATTACAGTCACGACAAAATCCTGCCTTGATAGAGTTCAAAATAGACTTCGTAGCCTCGTAGGAGATGTCCTTTTCTCCTCCTTGCAACCTCTATCTCACAGAAGAGATGTTGCGAGTTTGTCTCTGATGTATCGTTATTTTCATGGAAAGTGTTCAACTGAGCTTCAATCTATGGTCCCCCCTCGCCAAACTTTCACAAGAAACACTCGTCTAGCTGTAAACACTATCAATAATTTCCCCCACTCTTTATCTGTGCCTAAACCTAAACGTAGATTCCATGAACAAAGCTTCTTTCTTAGAACTGCACGCCTGTGGAATTGTCTTCCGTTTTCCTGCTTTCCGGCTGACTACAATATGGTTTTGTTCAAGTCTAAAGTAAATAAGTTCTTGATGAGCCGTTCCATATAAGTTATTAAATTTACCAAATTTTCATTACTAATGATTACTATATTGACCAACTTCTACTGTACACTCTTTAACCCTTATCCTTGAGTGGCCTCTGGGCCTTGATAATGTGGTGATGCCTATGTAAAAAAAAAAAAAAAAAAAAAAAAAAAAAAAAAAAAAATCATTTTGCGAGTAGTACATAAAGTGCACCAGGAAGACACAACTCGTCCTGCCCAAAGCGAAAAATGCTCTTTTGTGCGTAGGTCATTATCCTCTGTTGCGATATGGGTCTGTGCTTGGGTGTGAGATGGGTGACGATATGGGCAGTTTTGTCCACGGAAGGTTTGAATTCCAGACCTTTACGTTTTCACGCATCAGCATTGCGCCTATGATGGATACAATCCCATCCACGTTCAATTCCGTGTTTTTGTCCTTTTTGCATTTGGGTGTTTTCCAGACGGCCTACTTTTCATTGTGCTAAGGGATATTACATTCAAAATAACTTCTAGGTTTATTTACATTGTGCTAAGGGATCTTACATTCAAAATAACTTCTAGGTCTTATTTTCATTGTGCTAAGGGATCTTACATTCAAAATAACTTCCTCTGTCTCATTTCCATTGTGCTAAGGGATATTACATTCAAAATAACTTCTAGGTTTATTTACATTGTGCTAAGGGATATTACATTCAAAATAACTTCTAGGTCTTATTTACATTGTGCTAAGGGATATTACATTCAAAATAACTTCTAGGTCTTATTTTCATTGTGCTAAGGGATCTTACATTCAAAATAACTTCCTCTGTCTCATTTCCATTGTGCTAAGGGATATTACATTCAAAATAACTTCTAGGTTTATTTACATTGTGCTAAGGAATATTACATTCAAAATAACTTCTAGGTCTCATTTACATTGTGCTAAGGGATCTTACATTCAAAATAATTTCTAGGTCTTATTTCCATTGTGCTAAGGGATCTTACATTCAAAAAAGCTTCCTCTGTCTACTTTTCATTGTGCTAAGGGATATTACATTCAATATAACTTTGTCTCTCTTATTTTCATTGTGCTAAGCGATCTTACATTCAAAATAATTTCTAGGTCTTATTTTCATTGTGCTAAGGGATCTTACATTCAAAATAACTTCCTCTGTCTCATTTCCATTGTGCTAAGGGATCTTACGTTCAAAATAATTTCTAGGTCTTATTTCCATTGTGCTAAGGGATCTTACATTCAAAATAATTTCTAGGTCTTATTTTCATTGTGCTAAGGGATCTTACATTCAAAATAACTTCCTCTGTCTTATTTTCATTGTGCTAAGGGATCTTACATTCAAGATAACTTCTAGGTCTTATTTACATTGTGCTAAGGGATCTTACATTCAAAATAACTTCTAGGTCTTATTTTCATTGTGCTAAGGGATCTTACATTCAAAATAATTTCTAGGTATTATTTTCATTGTGCTAAGGGATCTTACATTCAAAATAATTTCTAGGTCTTATTTACATTGTGCTAAGGGATCTTACATTCAAAATAACTTCCTCTGTCTTATTTCCATTGTGCTAAGGGATCTTACATTCAAAATAACTTCTAGGTCTTATTTTCATTGTGCTAAGGGATCTTACATTCAAAATAACTTCCTCTGTCTTATTTTCATTGTGCTAAGGGATCTTACATTCAAAATAACTTCTAGGTCTTATTTACATTGTGCTAAGGGATCTTACATTCAAAATAACTTCCTCTGTCTCATTTCCATTGTGCTAAGGGATCTTACATTCAAAATAACTTCCTCTGTCTTATTTTCATTGTGCTAAGGGATCTTACATTCAAAATAACTTCCTCTGTCTTATTTCCATTGTGCTAAGGGATCTTACATTCAAAATAACTTCCTCTGTCTCATTTACATTGTGCTAAGGGATCTTACATTCAAAATAACTTCCTCTGTCTCATTTCCATTGTGCTAAGGGATCTTACATTCAAAATAGCTTCCTCTGTCTTATTTCCATTGTGCTAAGGGATCTTACATTCAAAATAATTTCTAGGTCTTATTTTCATTGTGCTAAGGGATCTTACATTCAAAATAACTTCTAGGTTTATTTACATTGTGCTAAGGAATATTACATTCAAAATAACTTCTAGGTCTTATTTTCATTGTGCTAAGGGATCTTACATTCAAAATAACTTCCTCTGTCTCATTTCCATTGTGCTAAGGGATCTTACATTCAAAATAACTTCTAGGTCTTATTTTCATTGTGCTAAGGGATCTTACATTCAAAATAACTTCCTCTGTCTACTTTTCATTGTGCTAAGGGATATTACATTCAATATAACTTTGTCTCTCTTATTTTCATTGTGCTAAGCGATCTTACATTCAAAATAATTTCTAGGTATTATTTTCATTGTGCTAAGGGATCTTACATTCAAAAAAGCTTCCTCTGTCTACTTTTCATTGTGCTAAGGGATATTACATTCAATATAACTTTGTCTCTCTTATTTTCATTGTGCTAAGCGATCTTACATTCAAAATAATTTCTAGGTATTATTTTCATTGTGCTAAGGGATCTTACATTCAAAATAACTTCCTCTGTCTCATTTCCATTGTGCTAAGGGATCTTACGTTCAAAATAATTTCTAGGTCTTATTTCCATTGTGCTAAGGGATCTTACATTCAAAATAATTTCTAGGTCTTATTTTCATTGTGCTAAGGGATCTTACATTCAAAATAACTTCCTCTGTCTTATTTACATTGTGCTAAGGGATCTTACATTCAAAATAACTTCCTCTGTCTTATTTTTATGTGCTAAGGGATCTTACATTCAAAATAGCTTCCTCTGTCTTATTTTCATTGTGCTAAGGGATCTTACATTCAAAATAACTTCCTCTGTCTTATTTACATTGTGCTAAGGGATCTTACATTCAAAATAACTTCCTCTGTCTTATTTTTATGTGCTAAGGGATCTTACATTCAAAATAACTTCCTCTGTCTTATTTACATTGTGCTAAGGGATCTTACATTCAAAATAACTTCCTCTGTCTCATTTTTATGTGCTAAGGGATCTTACATTCAAAATAGCTTCCTCTGTCTTAATAAATAATAATTACAGTCACGACAAAATAACAAACTGTAGATTCTGTTCATTCTCACAATAAATGCAAGAGACAAAATCATTTGCGAGTAGATGTTCTGCTAAAAGGGTAGTACAGAAAGTGCACCAGGAAGACAGTGAGGCATCTTCTACAGACGATGATAATTATGAAAATTATGTTTTTTTGTTTTTTTTACACAGTGATCACCACTTATCAAGGCCCGGAAGCCACTCAGGGATAAGGGTTATCGCAATTACATTACGTTAGTGTGGGGATTTGATGAAGTGTTTACTTAAGGGGGCGATTCATTAGGAATTTGTTAACGTTGGACTTGAAGACATCCAAGTTGTAGTCCAGAGGACAGCAGGCAGACGGAACAGAGTTCCACAGGCGTGCAGTTCTAAGAAAGAAGCTTTGTTCATGGAATCTACGTTTTGATTTAGGCACAGATATAGAGTGGGGGAAATTTTTCACAGTGGATTCAGCTAGACGGGTGTTTTTCGTGAAAGATTGGCGAGGGGGGACCAGAGATTGGAGTTCAGACGAGCACCTGCCATGAAAATAACGATAAAACAAGGATAGGCTCGCAACGTCTCTTCTGTGGGAGGGTAGAGAAAAGGGCATCCCCCACTAAGCCACGAAGTCTATTTTGTACTCTGTCAAGGCATGATAGGCTGTTTTTAGCCGCTCCTGCCCAGATATGGCAACAGTACCTATTTACTATGCCTCCCCACGGGACAGAGTTAGACACCAGGGTCGTTTTTTAACGTGGAGAAAAGGTACAGAAATAAAAATTGTCTCAGTCGTGAAGAATTTCTCCTCCACCGAATGAGAACAAGAAAATGAAGTGCAGCATCTGAAGAACAGATACTACACTTTGATCTTGACCAAAAGGCCAAGAAATTGTAGGTGGAACTGATATGGCAACAGTATTCCATCCTTGGACGTACTTGGCTTTTATATAGATAGAGAATTGCATCAGTAGTGAGATATCTTCTGGAGCGGTAGAAGGATCCCACCATTTTTCAAGCGACCTTGGCAACAGACTTGATGTACGTGTTCCATTTCAGATCAGGAGTAAAGGTCAAACCCAGAAGCTTGTCAAAACACGGGGCCTCAGCCAGACGAATTCTCATCGAAGGAGAAAAAAAGTAACAAAAATCCACAAATGCTTGAAGATTGGAACATTAATTTACAAGTCAATGGGACGAACATACAATTTAAAATGGACTCCGGCAGTCAAGTTAACATTCTTCCGATAAAAGATTACTACAGAGTATCAGTTCGTCCAAAATTGCATTCAACATAACACTTTCTGCCATTATACCTTTCACCCGTACATCTGTGTGGGTCATATATTTCTTAGCTTCTCCGGCAAGCTGTGATATAGGTATGATGCATGTGGAGCATCCCGAGTCTGGCATCACGATCCCAGAGAAGTGTATGTCGTTTATGATGAAGGTGGATTTTATGAGTGGTGATTGAAGATGTGATGGCTAGTGATGGAATAGGGTGGACGGGGCATCACAACTCGTCCTGCCCGAAGCGAAAATGCTCTTTTGTGCATAGGTCATCATCCTCTGTTGCGATGTGGGTCTGTGCTTGGGTGTGAGATGGGTGACGATATGGGCAGTTTTGTCCACGGGAGGTTTGAATTCCAGACCTTTACGTTTTCACGCATCAGCATTGCGCCTATGATGGATATAATCCCATCCACGGTCAATTCCGTGTTTTTGTCCTTTTTGTATTTGGGTGTTTTCCAGACGGCCCGCAAAGTCAGTCAACTTTTATTGTGCTAAGGTATCTTACATTCAAAATAACTTCGTCTTTCTTATTTTCATTGTGCTAAGGGATATTACATTCAAAATATCTCCTAGGTCTTATTTTCATTGTGCTAAGGTATCTTACATTCAAAATAACTTCGTCTTTCTTATTTTCATTGTGCTAAGGGATATTACATTCAAAATATCTTCTAGGTCTTATTTTCATTGTGCTAAGGGATCTTACATTCAAAATAACTTCGTCTTTCTTATTTTCATTGTGCTAAGGGATATTACATTCAAAATATCTTCTAGGTCTTATTTTCATTGTGCTAGGGGATCTTACATTCAAAATAACTTCTAGGTCTTATTTTCATTGTGCTAAGGGATATTACATTCAAAATAACTTCCTCTGTCTTATTTTCATTGTGCTAAGGGATCTTACATTCAAAATAACTTCCTCTGTCTTATTTTTATGTGCTAAGGGATCTTACATTCAAAATAACTTCCTCTGTCTTATTTTCATTGTGCTAAGGGATCATACATTCAAAATAGCTTCCTCTGTCTTATTTTCATTGTGCTAAGGGATCTTACATTCAAAATAACTTCTAGGTCTTATTTTTATTGTGCTAAGGGATATTACATTCAAAATATCTTCTAGGTCTTATTTTCATTGTGCTAAGAGATCTTACATTCAAAATAACTTCTAGGTCTTATTTTCATTGTGCTAAGGGATATTACATTCAAAATATCTTCTAGGTCTTATTTTCATTGTGCTAAGGGATATTACATTCAAAATATCTTCTAGGTCTTATTTTCATTGTGCTAAGGGATATTACATTCAAAATATCTTCTAGGTCTTATTTTCATTGTGCTAAGGGATCTTACATTCAAAATAACTTCTAGGTCTTATTTTCATTGTGCTAAGGGATCTTACATTCAAAATAACTTCGTCTTTCTTATTTTCATTGTGCTAAGGGATATTACATTCAAAATATCTTCTAGGTCTTATTTTCATTGTGCTAAGGGATCTTACATTCAAAATAACTTCGTCTTTCTTATTTTCATTGTGCTAAGGGATATTACATTCAAAATATCTTCTAGGTCTTATTTTCATTGTGCTAGGGGATCTTACATTCAAAATAACTTCTAGGTCTTATTTTCATTGTGCTAAGGGATCTTACATTCAAAATAACTTCCTCTGTCTTATTTTCATTGTGCTAAGGGATCTTACATTCAAAATAACTTCCTCTGTCTCATTTTTATGTGCTAAGGGATCATACATTCAAAATAACTTCCTCTGTCTTATTTTCATTGTGCTAAGGGATCATACATTCAAAATAGCTTCCTCTGTCTTATTTTCATTGTGCTAAGGGATCTTACATTCAAAATAACTTCTAGGTCTTATTTTTATTGTGCTAAGGGATATTACATTCAAAATATCTTCTAGGTCTTATTTTCATTGTGCTAAGAGATCTTACATTCAAAATAACTTCTAGGTCTTATTTTCATTGTGCTAAGGGATATTACATTCAAAATATCTTCTAGGTCTTATTTTCATTGTGCTAAGGGATATTACATTCAAAATATCTTCTAGGTCTTATTTTCATTGTGCTAAGGGATCTTACATTCAAAATAACTTCTAGGTCTTATTTTCATTGTGCTAAGGGATATTACATTCAAAATATCTTCTAGGTCTTATTTTCATTGTGCTAAGGGATATTACATTCAAAATATCTTCTAGGTCTTATTTTCATTGTGCTAAGGGATCTTACATTCAAAATAACTTCTAGGTCTTATTTTCATTGTGCTAAGGGATATTACATTCAAAATATCTTCTAGGTCTTATTTTCATTGTGCTAAGGGATATTACATTCAAAATATCTTCTAGGTCTTATTTTCATTGTGCTAAGGGATCTTACATTCAAAATAACTTCTAGGTCTTATTTTCATTGTGCTAAGGGATATTACATTCAAAATATCTTCTAGGTCTTATTTTCATTGTGCTAAGGGATCTTACATTCAAAATAACTTCGTCTTTCTTATTTTCATTGTGCTAAGGGATATTACATTCAAAATATCTTCTAGGTCTTATTTTCATTGTGCTAAGGGATCTTACATTCAAAATAACTTCTAGGTCTTATTTCCATTGTGCTAAGGGATCTTACATTCAAAATAGCTTCCGATATGGGCAGTTTTGTCCACGGAAGCACGGTCGTCCCCTGAGGTAATTCTTGCACAATGGAGTATGTGGCGGGTGTTGGTGTTTGATGACGGCCATATTTTGGTTGGTTGTTGAGGCTTGTTTGGTACTGGTGAGACTGTCCATTGGATCGGGTTGGTAGGTTTGTCTTGAGTGCGCTGTCTCTGTGACAAGACTGCTGCGGTTTTTGCGAGTAGTATGTGGTTTCAAGAGCAGCAGTGACGTCGGATTTTACGCCATGATTGATGTATCTTTGGGCTTCGCAGGCTATGCCAGTTGCGCTATAGTGGTTGTCCATTGTTCTAACGAGGTGGGGGTAAAGGTTTGAATTCTAGACCTTTACGTTTTCACTCATCAGCATTGCACCTATGATGGATACAAGCCCATCCACGGTCAATTCCGTGTTTTTGTCCTTTTTGTATTTTGTTTTCATGTGGACAGCTGCTTCTCTCAGGGTGTTTTCCAGATGGCCCGTGAAGTCAGTCAACTTTTCCCCGTCTTGTCGTTCCTGGTCCCAGGCTCGACTGAGGTGTTGGAAGTTCGTCATCTGGCTGCCATGGGCCGCTTGTAGATATTCTTTTAGTGCTTTGAAAGTGGATGAGTCTGTTTTTGAATCGATCATCTGTTGATCACAGACTTGAGGAACTCGCCCTCCAGGCTGGGATATCTATCCAGTTCTGGTGTCATGTGGATGGTGTAGGCTTTGTTCAATGCCATGATGAATTTTTTGACGTATCCCCTGGGCGGAATAGTTTCTGCTGTTTCATGACATCCCGGATGGCTTGTTGACGGATAACCAAACTGTAATCATTTTCTTTCTGATTCGTATGGGTTGCTGTTGAAGTCGTTAGTTTTAAAGCCGGCAACATGTCGTCTATGTCGGTTTGGACTTCTCGAATCGCACATTCGGATGGCTGTGCTGCCGATCTCCAGATTGAATAGGAGTGTTTTCTGCTCTCTAATGAGGGTGAAAAGTTTGGTCCGTGTAAAGCTTGTATAGTCCTCCATATTTAACTTGCTGTACACTTCTGACACCAGTGAAATAAACAAGAAAAATACAGACGACCGAGTAAGGTTAATAATTATATATTTTATTTCTCACCAAGTTAAAGATTTAAGGCGTCGTCATTATGATGGCCAGTCGGGTATTGAGATACACATGTCAACAATCAAAGTTCTTTGGATTCGGTTGGGTGCGGGGTGGTGATGGCAGGAATGTGGTTTAGCGTGTCCGGCGATACTTGTAAGCTGATGTCGCTCGGCGGGGTTGGTAAGAGATGGTGATTCGGTATCAGCCGAAGAAAGAAAAGGGGCTTGTATCAGGATCGCGGGTGAGATGGTGGCGGCGGGCGATGCTGGCTGTACGTAGTAAGCTTCAAGTCTTGGTAGCACGAGTGGGGTTGGTGAGAGGTGATGATTTGGTATCAGTCGAAGAAGGAAAGGGGCTTGTATCAGGATCGCGGACGAGACGGTAGCGGCGAGCGATGCTGGTGTACTACACTCCGAGTCTGATATCACTGAGGAGGGGCCGGGTGCTGGCTGACGACGGAGCGCGTTCACAGCATGCCATGCTAGGGTCGGTCTGTCTGTTGTCGAAAAGGCTGGTATTTATATATTGATGAAGCGGACGTAGTAGGAGCACATAAATTTTTTTTAATCGCTGGCCGGAGTTTGCTTTATGATTGTGTTTGTTTTGCGTGCTATAATGTGTTGTAGTGAACTGTCTGTTTTGTGTATGTATGCATGTGTTATATCGATTTGAAGCTAATAAAATTGTGAATGTAATCTAGTCAGTGTTGTATGGTTGTATTGTTATGTGAATTATATATTGGTGTTTATATGCTTAGGAGTTACATTTACTGTGATGTGTGTGTTTGGTATTTTGGTTTTGTCTTTGCTGTGCAGCTTTCTCTGGCGGTTTTCTTTGTGGAAGTAAGGTGCGAGTTATTCTAATTATGTGTGTATCTAAAGAAATGGGATTTGAAGTTGTCATGTGTATTTATTGTGTTCATTTGCGTTGTACCGACGAACAGATTTGTCCTAGTGTCGCCATTATTGTTGCTGTCGTTGCCCTTGCTGGTTTTCGGTTTGTTCATGAAAATATGGAGGGATATGCAATATAACAGTCCGCTCACTGGTTTCACCTTTGAATCAGCTTCCAAACTGTCAATGGGCTGTCTGAAGAATATACTGCCTATATATGTAGCCTATTTTTAATTCTTATACTACGTGGCCTACGTTTTTTAAATTCCATTATGGTAGGCGGTATACAATTTTCAATCCGTTATTGTATGTGGCCTACGTTTCTATTTCGTTATTGTATGCTTTTTTACAAAGGAGTCACCACTTATCAAGTTCCAGAGGCAACTCAAGGATAAGGGTTAATAAGTGTACAGTGGTAAATGGAACAGTGACGTAGTAATTGTTAGTAGGGGAAATTTGGTAAATTAGAATTTGTTTACGTTGGACTTGAAGACGACCATAAAGCCGGAAAGTAAGCTTCCTCTGTTTTATTTTCATTGTGCTAAGGGATATTACATTCAAAATACCTTCCTCTGCCTTATTTTCATTGTGCTAAGGGATCTTGCATTCAAAATAGCTTCTCCTGTCTTATTTTCATTGTGCTAAGAGATCTTTCATTCAAAAAGCTTCCCCTGTCTTATTTTCATTGTGCTAAGGGATCTTACATTCAAAATAGCTTCTCCTGTCTTAATTTCATTGTGCTAAGACTTTTTACAATCAAAATAGCTACTTCAGTCTGATTTTCATTGTGCTAAGGGATCTGACATTCAAAAAAACTTTCTCTGTCCTATTTTCATTGTGGTAAGGAACCTTACATTCAAAATGGCATCCTTTGTCTTATTTTCATTGTGGTAAGAGATACTACATTCAAAATAACTTCCTATGTCTTATTTTTCCTTATGCTAATTGATCTTACATTGAAAAAACTTTCCCTGTCTTATTTTCATTCTGCTAATGGATACCACATTCAAAACAGCTCCCTCTGTTCTGGTGTTATTGTGCTATGGGATCTTACTTTCAAAATATATTCCTCTATCTTATTTTCATAGTCCTGAGGGATCTTATATTTAAAACACTTCATCTATGTTATTTTCATTGTGCTAAGTGTTATTACATTCAAAATAACTTTCTCTGTCTTATTTTCATTGTGCCAAGGTATCTTACATTCAAAATGGATTCCTCTGTCTTATTTTCATTGTGCTAAGGGATCTTATATTCAAAATAGCTTCCTCTGTCTTATTTTCATTTTGCTAAGGGATCTTACATTCAAAATAACTTCTTCTGCCTCATTTTCATTGTGCTAAGAGATCTTACATTCAAGATAACTTCTGCCTTATTTTCATTGTGCTAAGGGATCTTACATTCAAAATAGCTTCGTCTGTCTTATTTTCATTGTGCTAAGGGATCTTACATTCAAAATAACTTCCTCTGTCTTATTTTCATTGTGCTCAGGCTTCTTACATTCAAAATAGATTCCTCAGTCTTATGTTCATTGTGCTAAGGGATCTTACAGATGACCTCCAATCTGTAGTGGAATGGGGACATAAATGAATGGTCACATTCAATGCTGCCAGTACTAAGCTGGTTTCCTTCAATAACTACAAGAAACCTTCTCAATGGCCAGTGACCCCTTGTCTGAGAGTACATCTTTCAAACTGCTTGGCCTAACGTTCATATGGGTTGGAACAATTATATTGAAAATATTGCCAGGGCCGCTGCGAAAAAGGTAGGCTCTCTCTACTGTGCTAGAAAACTATTGACACCTGAAAGTATCCTGTACCTCTATAAGGCCACCATTCGCCCATGTATGGAGTATTGCTGTCATATTTTGGCTGGTGCATCTGCTACTAGTCTCTCTCTCCTAGACAAGGTTCAAAAGAGAGTCGCAAATCTTATAGGCCCTGAACTGGCATCTAAGCTTCTGCCTTTGTCCCATCGACGAAACGTTGCATCCCTCTGCATGTTCTACAAGTATTTTAATGGTGAACGCTCTGACGAACTGCAGACACTTGTGCCCCCACGACGTGAACACCCTCGACAGACCTGACAGCTAAATCCCACCCCCACACAGTAGAGATCCCTAAATGTAAAAGATCTTTCTACTCCAGTAGTTTGTTCCCGAGAACTGCTAGACTCTGGAATTCCATTCCAGGTTCCTACTTCCCTACCTGTACTGACATGCAGAAGTTCAAGTGTAATGTGAACTAACATCTTGCTGCCCAAATCCCGACATAGTGCCTCAGTAGTTGCAGCCCTGATAGTAGCCCCCTGCACCAAAGTGGCAATGTGCCTTGTTTGGGGTGAAAATGTAATAAAAAAAAAATTAATTAAAAAAATATATTTTCATTGTGCTGAGGGATCTTACATTCAAAATAGCTTCATCTATCTTATTTTCATTGTGCTAAGGGATCTTGCATTCAAAAAACCTTCCTCTATCTTATTTTCATTGTGCTAAGGAATCTTGTATTCAAAGTAATTTCCTGTGTCTTACTTTCATTGTGCTAATGGGTCTTACATTCAAAATTACTTGGTCTGTCTCATTTTCATTGTGCTAAGGGATCTTACATTCAAAATCGATTGTTATATTTAAAGTAAAAGTGATTTTGCAGACGTTCCTTTTCCTTTTAAAAAGGGCTGAGTTTTTCTTCTTCTTCAACTGCTGATTATTTGCTCTCACGTTTACTATTTGCTCTTACGTTTATTATTAGCTGTGAAATTAGTTCTGTAAAGCCTAGTAAAGAGGTTTTGGTCTGTCTTCCGTTCTATGATGAAACACCACACTGTCACATTTTCATTCAAAATAACTTCCTCTGTCTTATTTTCAGGGATCTTACATTCAAAATAACTTGGTCTCTCATTTTCACTGTGCTAAGAGATCTTACATTCAAAATAGCTTCCTTTCTTTCTTATTCTCATTGTACTAAGAGATCTTTCATTCAAAATAGCTTCCTTTATCTGATTTTCATTGTGCAAAATACCTTCGTCTGTCTTATTTTTATTGTGCTATGGGATCTTACATTAAAAAAGCTTCCTCTGTTTTATTTTCATTGTGATAAGAGATCTTACATTCAAAAAAGCTTTCTCTGTCTTATTTTCATTGTGATAAGGGATCTTACATTCAAAATAACTTCCTCTGCCATATTTTCATTGTGCTAAGGGATCTTACATTCAAAATAACTTCCTATGTCTTATTTTCATTGTACTAAGTTTCCTCTATCTTATTTTCATTGTGCTAAGGGATCTTACGTTCAAAAAAATTTTAATCTCTTCTCTTCTCTATCTATATAAATAAAATGAACTCATTTTTCCCCTCCGACTTTGACATTTATAGGACTGCACCTGTATACATTTAGTGCAGCCGTATCATTCACAAACTGAATCGCGACATCTGTCGTATGTTATAGGCTTATTAGCTGTCCAGTATCTTGCTGATCAGAGTTTCCTATATTCTGTCTGGTGAGAGTCCACTGTAAAAATCGGTTACATTTAATGGAAGTAGTAAAGTATACTCTCTCTAACAAATTCATCCTACCACCGCCACTCACTTACACCGTTCCAGAACGTTCACAGGAGACATTTAAAACCGATCACCGGTTAGAATTTATCTAAAAACTGGTCTGGACTTACGCTGAAATGAACCACGGTTACTTTGCCATTGATTAGCATAAAACATAAACATAAAGCATTTATTATAATAATATTAAATTAAAACAGACCACAATCCGTTACTTGGAATTGAATTCACAATTACATTACTTCGATTTCGTTATAACCCGCATGATTACAGTTTTATGAAAACCTGGATTTACATTTACGTGAAACGCACCAAACTTACTTTCACAAACACAACTTCCGTTTTGCTCTTTCCTTCCGTTCTTTTATTTTCTTTCTTTCTTTCTTTGTAAGGACATGTTTTCGTTGCCATAGTAACAACTTTTTATCGACTTTGTTTCACTGTTTATGAATATTGAAATAAAATACATTACTACACATTAATAATATCTCACTTTTAAGTCGATAAAAAGTTGTTGATTGTTTTTCCACAATGGGAACATTATGAACAGTCTCAGGAAGACACTTCTGGTACTTTATTCTTTTGTTTTGGTTTACTCAAAACCGCACACACCTCGAAACATCCGAGCAACGCCGGGTACCCCTGCTAGTAATTATATAATCTTATGAAATTGAAAAAAAAAACATACGTTACCTGATGACTAACAAGCATTTCAACGGTGATGTCCTCTTTTCCGTTCTGCGCAAATTCAGGCCAATAATGGCTGACAGGTTTTTTATAATCAAGAAAACCCCTATAATTAAAAAATAATTATAAAATTTTAAATTATTTTATAATTATAAAATTTATAAAATGAAATAATAAAAACATATTAAAAATATAAAAACAAAAATTATAAACCAGACACTTTAAGAAAAAAGTATTGAAATTGAAAAAAAAAAAAAAAAGGAATTATAAAATTCATAAAATGAAAAAATACAAAAATTATAAACCAGTCAGTTTTAGAAAAAAACATGAAATATTTTAAAACGGACAATATAGTATCTATTTATAGTATTAAATACGAGTTAGCTTTAGTTGAAAATTCAAAGAATTATCTAAGTATTCCCAGGCAACACCAGGTCGGATCAGATAGTACATGTATTTAAACGTTTTAAGAGCGGAAGTAACAAGAGTTATCTGCCCATTTTCTTTTCTTTTTTTTTATTGTTTTGTTAAATTTTTTTGCCCCCAGAAACATAACATACACATATAATTTTCGACAGAG